>NC_134150.1:17127500-17439464 GCF_033958435.1 Carettochelys insculpta
AAGGGCACACTGCAGTGCCTAGGAGTAGGTCTTAAACAGGAGTGTCTATCTCGACCAACCAAACCAAGATATGTTGGGCTCTTTGTAGCATTTCTCACACTGGGAACATTTCAATAATCAGACATTTAAAAAGGAAAGGTGGTGAAAGTGTGTCTAGAATGAAAACAAATTGTTTATAATGCTTGAGTATGGCTCTGGAAACATTACTCTGAGCTATCTCCTGGTGACATGTCACATTTAAATCAAAACGTGTAACTGGCATTTCACATTTTTAAACTTGGTGAAAATATGCCAGACTCTATTTTAAGTGAATGGCGGGCATTCAGAAAGCCATGTTTAATAGGGCTGAAAGAAAAGAATGTTACTTTTCATCACACAAGACAACAAAGGAAACGCAGGAAACAAAAATATTATTTCATTTGAACAAATTACAGTAAGGCTGTACGGGGCTCTTTCGGGGAATAGATGAGGAAAAGCACTTAAATATCATTCCATCAAACTAAATTTTTAACTACAACTTTTTACAGATAAAATGTGTTGGGAAGATTCAAAGAAGATTAGAGCTCACCTAAGAAATTGTATTCAAATTTGAACAGTTAATGGAAGATTGTGAAAACTGTTAATGTCTATATCTTTCCTCTAAGGGACTTAGATTTCAGTAGTCTTATAAAAACACATTGAGCTGATTTCATTTCTGTGTCTCCACAGACTTTATTCTTGTAATTTCAGTAAGAGTTATAAATGTTATTTTAAGTATTATAATGCTAATCCCTACTGACAAGAAGGTTCTGAGGATTAGCTTCCATTACTAAGGTAATGTTTACCTCAGATAGCGTATAATTGTTTGCTTTTTTCACAATAAATTCTCTGTTCCCAGCTGCTTAATCAGCCATAGAAAAGAGAGGAGACTTCCATACTGTTTAATGTTCTGTTGATTACATTAGAGTGCCAGGTAAACTCACATAGTGTGTCTTGGGGAACACAATTTTATTTTTGTCCATCCTTAAGGCAAAGAATTTTGAGCCATGGTCCTTGTAATAACATGAACAATTTATTAATATAAATATCATGGATATGGCGTAAATCTTCCCAGCTCATGAACTCTCAGGACATTTCTTCATTGGATAAGTCAGAATCAACAAGGACTTCTTAGTGCCTTGCTGTAGTTTGCATAATGCGCTGTATTCCAGTCACAGTGTGAGTATTCCCTATGCTCACCAACAAGAGATCAGTATATATGCTCCATATAAGCTTTTTGCTGCATCATATCATCCTAAACAATATTTTATTACATTTTATGAAAGTTAAACTTTTCTTCCTTCTTCTGCTGTACAGAAGGCTTACGATATTGTTGCTTTAGGGATTAAAATTTTATTCTGCTATATTATGTGCCAGAAGATAAATGCATTCACACATTAAGTTATGGGGAAAGTGTTTTTATTCATGTTAGTAAAGAGTTTATGTTTGCTAATGTGCCCATTTGTAACTTTATATCATGTACTAATAATGGTATGAAAGCACATACAGAAAAGAAATTGTTACCATTCCATAGTGGCAGAGACCTTTATGATTGGTGAAACAGGTAGGATTGATGATTCTGGCTATTAATGTGATGGGGACTATGGGAAATATCCCAGAGGATAGCTTCTGCTAGAAAAGCACCAGCCCCTACATTAAGGGAGAACAAGGCTGCATCTTCACTATGAGATAAATTCGAATTTAAGGCAGTTAGCTCGATATTACCATGTGACTGTCTTCACCGTAAATACCATTAGCTCAATTTTGAGACCACTAATATCGAGATTATAATATTGCCGTTACCTGACAGGTTTAGTGTCATGCTCAAATTCAGAAGTTTGATTAATGGCCAGTGTGAAAATGCCGCATCTTAAAATTGAATTTATTTGCCTCCAGAGATGTCCCGTATGTAACCCACAATGCCACTCAGTGCTCTGCTCTGCCCACTGCTCTCCAGTTAATTAGGTAACAGGAAGACTGTGAATTGCAAAGTGGGAGCAGCAAGCCTGTGGCTGTGGGCTCATGTTTGTGTGCGAGGCTGAGAAATGTCTGTCTTTCTTTGCTATTAGCTCTGTGAGCGCATCTACCCATTACAAATAGCCCCAGCAGGAAGTCTGTGGTTCTGTCTCTACACTTGTTTATTTTTCTTTTTCTGCACTGCCTGGCACCAGCTACTGCACCACTGCACCACATGCAACAAGGCTGTTGTGGGGGTTGTGTTTGCATAAGACACCAAGAAACTTCTCAGTGGTTTAACATTTGTGCATGAACCCGCTTCCCTCCCCCACAGGCACCACACTGTCAGGATCTTTTCCCGTGCTCAGCCACATCATGTGAGTAGCCCCCAACCCAATAAAAGGTTGTGCCTCCTGTTTGGTGCTGACCATGCTGCCAGGCAGCACCATGTCCTGGCTTGCGCATGTTTAGGGCTCCAAGGACAGGAAAATTTCAGGGGTTTGCAGTAGCTGGGGAGAAAGTCTCCCCCGTTGACTAAGATATTCGGGAGCTTGCAGCCGCCAGCAAAAAGTCTCCCCCAATGACTAAGACATTCAGGGACTTGCTGCCATTGGGGGGAAGTCTCCCCTGCTGGCTAAGATACTCGTGGGCTTGCTGCCACTGGGGGAGTTCTCCCCGGCTTCTCAGATAGTCGGGGGGACTATTTCAGCTACTTGAACATTCCAAGTGGCTCCGCAGATGTAGACTACAGCACCCCCCACACACCCCACCAAAAATATTTGTGGGATCTTGCTGTCCATTGCAGACACCAGCTTGTTTTATATTTTGGTTATAACATCATTCTGTGAACATCTCCTATATGTCTTCATGCTTTGACCCCCCAGAAACATAGTGGAGATTCCTGTTTGCGTTATAAATTCAGTGTATGATGTTTCACTTCCATCACCCATGTTGGCAATATCCGTGTAGTGAAGGGGAAAGTCAAAAATTCTTTTTTCCTAGACTTTTCTATCCTCTTTTTTTCCAACTTTGAGAATAGAGCCCAGGCCCCTGTATTATTTTCAGGGATCACATGCAATGATGGGAGTGGGGACGCTCAGCAGATGGCCAGTTGAGAAGACAGTCATTGCACAGAAGCCTTACAGTGCACCTGAAAGCCAAAGACTCTCCCCTCAGCAACAATCTTTTCTGAAAAAAACCTTTCCTGTCCTCTTTCTTTATGCTTTTTGGGGTCCCTGTATTATTTTCAAAAAAGTCAAAAATATTTTTTCCTAGACTTTTCTCCCCTCTTTCTTCTAGCTTTGAGAATACAATCAGGGTCCTTGTATTATTTTCAGGGATCAGTTGCATTCGTGGGACGGGAGACACTCAATGGATGGCCAGTTGAGAATTAAGCTACAGAAGAAAGACATTTCTGTAAACTTTTTTGCCATCTGTGTGGATGTCCTACTTTCCTTCCTTTCAACAGGAAAAATGGACGTTTGCTTACCATGGGAGAGGAATGAGGAAAATGCAGTATGGGAAGATGATGTCAAAGACCAGCGAGTATACCCAGAATGCTATGGGGAGGAGGGAGCTATGGGGTAGGTTCCAACAATGCACGACAGCAACAGTCAATATTTGTCCATTTGAATGTGGCAGCAGTAAGTCAACTTTGTGAAGAGCACATGTGGAGTGAGGATGGTCAAATTTGAACTTATTAATTCTAGAATTACAAAATCGATACAAATAAAGTCAAATTTATCTTGTAGTGTAGACTTAGCCCAAGTGTGGTATTGGCTTGAGTATAAAAATAAAGATGGATCTGTAGTTTTGGAGATGAAGTAGTGCATGAGCTCTCTGTCTGCGGAAATCTCTAAATTCCTGGGTGACCAGGGATGATTTATAACACCTAATTTCTATGTAGTCTTGCCTCAAGCGGAGCCCCAAGCTGTAATCTGAACCAAGAGCTCTACCTCTAGTTTTAGAATGTAGAAATCACAGACTTGTCCTTGCCCAGCTGGTGTTTGCACTTCCTCAACATGACATAATTCTGAAGTACTCGTACAAGTGAGCCTTAAGTTCCTTAAAGTGATATGTAAACACAACAGCTATTTATGAGCCATAAATAAATAAATCATTAATGAAATTGTGTAAGTTCACATGGCCTGATTTCTAGACTACAGGTGCAAATAGCTTCTAGCACAGTTGCCTGACAGATCATGTATGTGGATCTCTCCTTACTCAGGCCAAACAATTATTGATGTCAGTGGGAGCTTTGCCTGAGTAACAAGCTCAAGGTATAAATTGTTGATGAACAGATGAGACATTGGAGGCTAAAATGTAATCCTTGCACTAAGGGCAGCATTAGGGTATTGGAGCATCATGTCATTTAGGATGTAGTAACCTAAACTGATCCCCTTTTGTTTGTGGCCTCACAGCCTTGATTTTCAGATAAAAATTGTGTACAGCTGCCTGTTTGCTGCAAGTCAGGTTTTTGCGCATGTGCATCAGTGGATAGTCTTCTGCAGAACCACGTGTGTACAGCTTGGACCATGTGTGTACGGCTTATGTGTACAGTATGGGAAGATGATGTCAAAGACCAGCAAGTATACCCAGAATGCTATGGGGATGAGAGAGCTATGGGATAGGTTCCCACAATGCACTACAGCAACAGTCGATGTTTGTCAATTTGAGTGTGGCAGCAGTAAGTTGACTTTGTGAGGAGCACATGTGGAGTGAGGATGGTCAGATTTGAACTTAATTCCAGAATTACAAAATCGATATTAATAAAGTCGAATTTATCTTGTACTGTAGACTTAGCCCAAGTCTAAAGCCCTTGCCGTTACTTACACCACTCACTTAAAGTAAAGTAAGGTTATCTGGACCTGCTGAGTCCCAACAGTGTGGCTAGCTCACGCTGCGTCTACACTACGAGATAAAATTAATTTTATTAAAATTGATTTCTTAACGCTGGGTCCATTCAATTTTGAGCATCTTCACCTTCCCACATGCTCCCCACAAAATTGACTTCCTGATGCTGCACACAAGTAGCTTAACTCGAGTGCTGCTGCAGTGTACTGTGGGAACCTATCCCACAGTTCTCTGAGCCCTGTTGCTTTCTGGCCTCACAAGTAGATGTGGGTATATGATGCCATTTTCCCACAATTCATTGCCCTCTTTACTCTGCCATGTTAAGTATGTTTAAGGTAGGCATGGTTGTTACTCATTGAAACTCTTATGAATCATCAGTAACGGGCCAAGGCAGCTAAAAGACGGTACCCAGTTGACAGCCACACAAATTGTGACTGCCCACGGAGTCCCTTTCTGGGACTTGAATCTGGATTTAGGCCACTTGTGAAAGAAGACCCTTATGCCCAAGTAGACACAGTTGTTACACTGAAAGTCAAATGATTCATCAGGCTAAAAGACCCCAGACTTCAGCCAGGTTTTCACATGGAAAACAAGACCGCTAGGACATGAATGTTCCCCTCTGCAAGCCTTACTTGGACAACTGTGGTAATTGTATAGCTAATACATTGTCTTCATTGAGACGTGTGGCTCACGGTGACTACAAGACCCCCAGCTACAGCCAGCCCCTGAAAATCTTGACCGCCGAGGGAGACATCCACCCGGCAGCTAAAAGACTCATGGCTACAGACAGCTCTTCAAAAATGTGACTGCTGAGGGAGATGTCCCCCGGGCATCTAAAAGAGCCCTGGCTACAGCCAGCCCCCAAAAATCATGACCCTCACCTCACGCAATCTGCCTGGCACCTTGCACAGCACATCCTTTTATTGGTTTGGGGTAAAGCCACGTAATGCGGCTGGGCACAGGAACGTTCCAGACTGTGGGGAGGGAAGGGATGGGATGTGGGGGTCAAGACAACATGTAAAGAGCTGAAAAGAAGTTTCTTGTACTACCAGACAGTCATGACCTCCACCCACAGCCTAGCTGACACATGGTGCAGGAGGCCAGCAGCTGGTGCCAGGCAGTGTGGAAAAAAAGGGAGCTAGCAGGGGTATACGCAGAACCACAGACCCCATAGCTGTGCTACTAGCAAAGAAAAAGAGAGAAGATTTTTTAGCCTCTCATGACCCTCCAGCCACAGGCTTCCAGGTGCGGAATTGTAATGGTCCTGTTGCCTAATTCCTGTGCAGCTGAGAGCAGTGGAGATGTAAGAGGCCAGAACGGAGAACTGTGGTGCATTGTGGGGCATGTACAGGACATCTGTGGAGGCTAATGAATTCAATTTAAAGACATGCTGCATCCTCACTACCCTTCATTTGGATTCTTAAATTTGAATAGAACTCTGCACCCATCGGGTCACTTCGATCTAAGTATTTCAATATCATGTCGATTTTAATGGTCCATAAATTGAGCTAATGGAATTTACAGTGAGGACAGGCACTGGGAAGAATTAGGCTAACTGACTTAAAATCAATTTTATCTGATAGTGTAGATGCAGCCTCAGTCTAGGTTCCAGATTTGATTCTGCAGTGACGAACCAGTTCACTATCAGAGAGCATTTTGTCTCAGCAACATGTCTTCTAAATACAGGAAGAGTTAGAGCTGCATTTCTTTTTGTGGAAAAAAAGAAAACCTTGCATGCTTATTGAGCATAGAGGGCTGGAGTGTTCCTTTTTGGGGGACAGATGAAAATAAAAGGAAATAAGATGCACTATTCCTCAGAAACCTCAGAAAGGCAGAATTCCTCCCTTGAGCACATTTGTTGCTACTCTCTAATCTGGCACATTCTCATACAGCAACATCCATGGTCAGGCACCATTTTATGCTCGACCATGGAGGTATCTATTTATTGTGGCATGAGGCCAAGTTTCTTGTAGCCCCATGCAATTTGTTTACAGCCATCTGCCCTGGTTCTCAGTGTTCTGTGCTGTTATTTAGCTGTAATTTATTTCTATATGTCTTCTACGAGTCTAGTAAGCAGTGGATGTGTTGGTGATGGTCCTAACAATATTGACCTCCAGTGGTTCGACACTGGTCAGGTCTGGAGGCTGCCAGGCTTGAAAGGTTCAACCTGTACACCCCTTTATTGGATGCACTGTCTTCTCCTTGCTGTGCCAGCATCTCTCTGTGAGCCACAAGCAAAGGTGATGAAGTTCCCTTCGCCTTTTAAAGAACTCTGTGCCAGCAAGGGATTACAAACAGAGCAGAGCTTGCATTTTCCTGAGATCATGGACTAGAATTCTACCTGGCCTTTAATGCAGACTACACAAGAAAAGTAGAGGAGGCACATTCCCCCAAACTCTCTTCCTTAAGCCCTGGCTTGCCCCGCCCCCCCGATGCATTGAATAAGGACTTGATGCAGTGTGGCCCCCCGAGTCTGAATATTACTTACGGGTGCACAGGAGGACAAATCCCTTATTTTTGCTGAAAGCAGATTAATATTTTAATGATAGATGGTTTTGTGATGAGTTTTGAACTGAAGCATATCTTGCTCCTGGAAAGGAGAGTGAATAACCCTAAACATTCTGCTCCTTAGTGAACAAAAAGATCTTGTTTTGTTTTTCTTAGAGTGATCTCTATAAGGGGTCATTTTAAAGATGCACAAAGCACATTTACAGGAGACAGGAGCAGGATTTTTTCCTCCAATAAAATATTCAGTGAGCGCTCTTTGTCTCTCCCTCAGAACATTGCTGGATCCTGGAGCATTAAGTGAGACACAGATGCCAAACTGGGGAGGGGGATGTGTGTGTGGGAAAGAAACAAACTATATTTTCTGCTCCTTTGTGGAGCGAGGATAACACAGGCCCAGAAGCACACGTTGTGAAGCAATTTCAGCTGTAGCTGAGTGCCTGTTTTCCCCTGGAGCACAGACTGTAAAATCCTTAAAAACCCTGGTTTCTGTTTTCTTAATATCCTGTTCTGGATATTGTCATTGTGATGAAGAAAAAGAAGATGACAATTTGTTTAAATCGCTGCTCCCTGTTTATAATTCGGAAGATTTGGGCAGTGTGAAATGGGAGGACCGTGCCATCAGTTTTTCAGTGTAGTTACACTGCGTGATAAATATTTAATTGAAAGGCACAGCATAGTGGGCCATATTTTGAGCTCAGTTACACACCAGTGTAAATCTGGACTAACTCCAACACTCTGAGAAGTCAGCATTATTAGTTGGGATTTATATCTGTGTAGCTGAGGTGGGAAGTTTGCCCACTGTCTGCAGCAGTTTTATGTATCTGACTTAAGGAGTTTTTACTTTTAAATCTCTCACGTGCAAATTACATAGGGCCATGGTATGTCAGTGACATCTTTGACAATTTCAGCATAAGAAGTTGTTGAAATCTCTCTGGGTTTGCAGATTTTCCTGCGATTCCTAAAGACTCTGTTAGGCGCTAAGACATAATGAATAGCAAAAACCCATTTCATTTTTTCTGTGTTAGCATTAAAGCTAAACAATTTAAATTGTTGTGATATATTTTGAGATTTAGCAATATAGAGCATGCTGAGGGTTTGTTACTGGCAGCTATGTCTCCAGTTCTGTTGAATTCAGGTGCTGCATAGCTTATCTTCCTACGAAACATGAAAGTATTACCTCCAAACAATGCTTCAGACGTTCCTATTTCCTGAAAGCACTTCCTGAGCTGAGCTTATGATCTAACAGTATGTGACCAGCAATACGGCTATTTGATTTTTATTTTGCCTTGATTGCCAGTGCTCTTCATTAAAGTGTAAAAAATGCCTCATAGCAAATGGTGGTGAAGACAAATTAGAGATGTTTGGCTCTCTTTAGTGGGTCATCTCCCAGCTGACTTAAGCAAGGGCATTGTAAAGAGACTCCATCTGTAGAGTCTGACAGTTCCATTCCCCCATCTGCTAGATGGACAGTGGACTCTGCTTACTGCACAACAGACAACACAGACGAAAGCAGATTTTCTAGAACAACAACAGTGAATACAACTAAGCAGCAAAGGGTCAGCTCAAGAAGGGCAGTGGATATGAAGCAATAGTAAGCTCAGTTGTTGTCTGACCTTGAGCCATTCACATGTGCCTCTGGTAACCCAGCTGTAAACTGGGTAAAAAATAAGACTTCAGTTAAAAGCAAGATGTTCATGGCTGTGGCTTTATATCCTAGGTGGTTAATTTCCAGAGGTGGAACCTTTTGTTAGCATGGACTGTCTGTGTTTTTGCTGTCAGAGCCGCATCTGACAACAAAGGGTATTTATTTTCGCTATTACATTCAGCGAGAAACTCTTCACAAAAATTCAGTTCCTCAGCTGCAACATGAATTGATGTAGAATTCTAATATTGAGAAAAAGAGTTAAACCGTGACCCCCTTAAAGTCAAGGGGACTTCAACGGGGCCAGGTTTTCACACAGAGACTAGCAAGGCAGCATTTTGACTGCTCTCTATTGTCCTGAGCATGTCTTCTCTCTGGCTCATAGAAATAGACCCCTTGATATGAATAGATAGATGTAAAGAACCCTCCCTAAGCTACACTGGACAGAGGTGAGTGTTGGTATATGCCTGTTTTAAATAATGGCAACATCTTGCGAAACATGGATGTGGAGAGGGAAAGATTGTAGGGAAATGAGGAGAACTCATAATTGTCTGTATTTTTTTCCTAATTCTTTGTTAAAGATTACTAAAAATGTTTATTTAAAAAGACTAAACATCCCTCGCACCAGATAGAATAGTACCGAGTATGAGAGGCGGGAAAAGATTGCACAATAAATGGTTTGTTTACTGAGGAGGAAACACAAACATACAGAACTTACAGTCTCATACGTGGGCGTTTGTACAGAAAAGTAACTTAGCAGCTTGGTGATTTAAATTGTAAAGGTAGTAAAAATGGAAGATAAAGCTTGGGGCAGCAAATTATTTTTATTTTTTAAACTGTCTAAAGCAAGTAAACCCTCTAGCGATCATAAATGATTTGCCTAAGTATGCTTAGTACATCCACATTCATGGGCATTATGATTGGATATTGATCAATTAATTTCTTTTTCTTTAATAATTACAAACAAAGATGATACATTGATTGTGATTTCTGGGCATCTTGCTGCTCTCTGGAGCTCAGTGCGTGGGAGCTCTGACCACCTCAGTGCCCACATCTATCATAAAAAATACTTAGGAAATGAGAAACAGCAAATTGCATTTTAAGGTGGGAGGGATGGCTCCATCAGTAAATGGCAAGCATGAGAACAGCCTAATCACTTAAATGTAGCCTATTAGTAAGTTTACAAAAAGGTGTTAAAAGAATCCTTTAAAGCCTCTCTGCTGGCATGTTTGGAAGGGAGCTCAGTTATGAGACTATTAAAATGTTATTTTGATAATTAAGCCCACAGCTGTTGTGAGGGCGTTAGGGGCAGGAGCTGATAAAGGAACAGACTGCACAATGAATTGGCTAAGGAAGAAAAACAGAAAAAGAAGAGATTTTTGAAGGAAAACACAGTGGCTGTGTGTTGAATAGTTGTACTCGTTAAAATCCATAAAGGCTCTTTCAGTGATACAGTTGGGTTTCTTATGGGACAAGAGGCAGAACCTGAAGGTGCATCACCATGTCTGTTTGGTGTTTGTGGCAATATTTCCATCATTGCAGTATGTGTATTTTTGTAGATGACAGTGGGAAAAGAAGCTTTCCAGGAAGCATTAAGTTATTTCATTTTTCCAAAGAGAAACTGGAGGAAATCCAAAATTATTCAGAAGTGTGGGAGCAAGGAATAAAAGGGAAACCATGTTTCTGAGATAGTGTCATTCTGATCAGAAACATGGCCTAAAACACTAAGGCACTGCAAGTGGGTTTGGTATTAATTTCTGAGTATACAGAATCACACAACCTGGACAGATTTCTGAGCAGCCAAAGTTACTGCAAAACTGATTAGCAAATTGTTCACTGTGCCCACTGTTCAGACTATAACACTGGCATTAATGGTGCATGTTATGAAGATAAGTAGTACCTGAATCTGAATCCATGCTGATTTTTAACTGGCATAATTCCATTGTTTTTTGCAGAGTTACTTATACTTGTGCATGTAAATACCCTGCTCACTGTCCCATTAAAGTCAAGAGCAAAGCTCCCCTTCGTTTCATCAAAGCAGGATTGGGTCCTAAGTAAGTTCACGGTCCACCCAAAAGGGGATTGTCCTGTGAGGGTGCTAGCTCATCCTCCTTTTCCATTAATATCAATTACAGTGGCAGGCACTCAGCAACTAGCAGGATCTGGCCCTTAATTGTGATCTGCGAATTGCTTTGGTGGTTAAGTGACTTCAATGCTATGTAAAATATGGTCAGGTTCATTGTAATAGCTGAGCTAGACTGCTTTTTTTTGTGACATATTGATTGTGTGTCTATTTTATGTGTGCTACCACAAATATTAAATGCATGGATGTATATTTTAAGCATGTTGCCCTTGTCTTCTCTTCCAAGTTAAAATTAAGACCATTTACAGCGTTTATTCATGATTGCACAAATTAAGGCTGTCCAGACATACAACTGGTAATTTCATCCCTTGTCTGTGCATGTCAATGGTAACCTTTCCACAACTGCTCCTCTACTCTTACTGGAATGTCAGTTGTGCTCCCTTGATGACATTCTGCTGCACTTGCTCACTGAATACGGAATCAGGAAAATGTTACATGGGACCTTGTAAAATAAACCACATAAACAGAATGTAAAATGGGGGAAATTAGCCTTTTGATGAAAAGGGGAATGAAGCCCAACTAGAGCTCCTGCCCCCTGTGTCAAAAAATCATTGCAGTTGCATAATCTTTTCAACTTTCCAGCCATCCTTCACTTTCCTGATCACAAAAATATCTTCAGTAACATCTGTTTTCTTTCTCAATCAATACATTCCCTAAAGAGGACCAACTTGTAAAATATTATATGTAACATCAAATATGTATCTGAATTCAATTAAGTTATTTGGTAGGGTTAGAGAGTCTGTTAATTAGGCAGACTTTTAATATCAAATTACTGCTTACATTAATCTTCATTAACACCCAGAGAACATTCAAAAACAAAACAAAACCCTTTCTCATCTTTCAAAAAGAAACAAACACATCACAATTTCTTATTCCTGTGAAGTCCTTGCCAAGAGTCAGTCAATGGGGTTCATTCTTTATCCTGAAAACTGCAAGTTGGCAAACTTTTGTAATGATGGAACAAAAAAGCACTCATGTAGCATTTTAAAGACTGAAAAAAATAATTTATTAGATGATGAGCTTTCATGGGACAGACCCACTTTATCAGATCTGGAGGTAGTGCTGGTACCTCTCTAGTAACTCTGGGAAGAAAAATCAAGGACTATGGAGCACAAGTGGCGCTCTCGTCCATCCTGTCTGTTGAAGGAAGGGGTCCAGGTAGAGATCGTTGAATCATGGAAGCAAATGGATGGTTGCGCAGGTGGTGTCGGAGAGAGGGCTTTGGTTTCTATGACCATGGGATTCTGTTCGGGAACAAGGATTGCTAGGAAGAGATGGGATCCACCTAACAAAGAGAGGGAAGAGCATGTTTGTGGGCAGGCTTGCAAACCAAGTGAGAGGGGCTTTAAATTAGGTTCACTGGGGGACGGTGACCCAAGCCCTCAGATAAGTGCGGAAGAAGGAGGGTACAACAAAGGAGGAGCCCTGATTCAAAAGGAGAGTAGCCCAATCAACTAGTTATCTAAGGTGTCTATACACAAATGCAAGAAGTCTGGGAAAGAAACAGGAAGAATTAGAGGCCCTGGCACAGTCGAAGGAGTAAGAGGTGATTGAAATAACGGAGACTTGGTGGGATGACTCGTGTAACTGGAGCACTGTCATGGAAGGGTATAAACTGTTTAGGAAGGACAGGCAGGGGAGAAAAGGAGGAGGAGTGGAACTATATGCAAGAGAGCAGTATGATTGCTCAGAGCTCCAGTACATGGAGGAAGGAAAGCCAGATTAGAGTCTTTGGGTTAAATTTAAAGGCAGAAGCAACAGAGGCAATGTTGTGTTTGGTGTCTGCTATAGACCACCAGATCAGGTAGATGAGGTAGATGTGCTTTTCTGCAGACAACTAAGAGAATCTTCCAAATCATAGGCTCTGGTTCTCATGGGAGACTTTAGTCACCCTGACATTTGTTGGGAGACCGATACAGCAGTACACAGACAATCCAGGAAGTTTTGGGGGAATGTTGGGGATAACTTCTTGGTAAACTTCTTCCTGAAGGAACTGACCAGGGGCCATGTGCAGTTTGCCAGCTGTTCACAAACAGGGAAGAACTAGTAGGAGAAATAGAAGTGGGCTGCAGCGACATGCAATGGTGGATTTCAGGATTCTGAAAAAAGGAAAAAAGGTGAGCAGTAAAATACAGACCTTTGATTTCACAAGAGCAGACTTTGACTCCCTCAGAAAACTGATGGGCAGGATCCCCTGGGAAGCGAATATGAAAGGGAAGGGAGTTCAGGAGAACTTGCAATATTTTAAAGAATCCTTATTGAAGGCACAGGAACAAACCATCCTGATGTGCAGTAAGAAGAGCAAATATGGGAAGCAACCTGCTTGGCTTATCAGGAAAATCCTTGGAGAGCTTAAACTCAAAAAGGATGCATATAAGAAGTGGAAACTTGGACAGATAACTACAGAGAAGTATAAATATATTGGTGGAGAATGCAGGGGAATGAGGAAGGCAAAATTAGAATTGGAACTGCAGTTAGCAAGAGATGTGAAGAGTAGCAAGAATGGTTTTTATAGATATGTTAATGATAAGAGAGTGATCATGGAGAATGTGGGGCCATTACTGGATGAGGGAAGTAACCTGGTGACAGATGAGGTGGGAAAAGCTGAAGTACTCAATGCTTTTTTTGCATCTGTCTTCACAGACAAGGGAGCTCCCAGACTACTGCATGAGCCAATGAAGTATGTGAAGGAGCAGGGCAGCCCTCGGTGGGGAAAGAATAGGTTAAAGGCTATTTAGAAAAGCTAGATACACACACATCCATGGTTCCAGATTTAATGGACCCAAGAGTACTGAGGAAACTGGCAAATGTCATTGCAGAGCCTTTGGCTGTTATCTTTGAAAACTTATGGAGATCAAGAGAGGTCCTGGGTGATTGGAAAAAGGCAAATGTAGTGCTCCTCTTTAAAAAAGGAAAGAAAGACAATCCAGGGAAATATAGAATGGTCAGCCTTACCTCAGTCCCTGGAAAACCATGGAGGGGATCCTCAAGGAATTCATTTTGAAACATTTGGAAGGGGGAAAGTGATCAAGAGTAGTCAACATGGATTCACCAAGAGCAAGTTATGCCTGATCAATCTGTTTAGCTTCTATGACAGGGTAACTGGCTCTGTGGACGTGGGAAAGTCAGTGGATGCAATATACCTTGACTTTGGCAAAGCTTTTGATACAGTCTCCCACCATATTCTTGCCCATAAGTTAGGGAAGTGTGGATTGCATGATTGGAGTGTAAGGTGGATAGAAAGGTAGCTAGATGGTTGGGCCCAACAAGTAGTGATCAATGGCTCCATATCTGGTTGGCAGTAGGTTTCAAGTGGAGTGCCCCAAGGATCAGTTCTAGGGCTAGTATCATTCAACATCTTTATTAATGACTTGGATGAGGGGATGGATTAAACCCTCAGCAAATTTGAAGATGACACTAAGCTAAGGGGACAGGTATATACATTGGAGAGTAGGGATAGGGTCCAGAGTGACCTAGATAAATTGGAGGATTGGGCCAAAAGTAATCTGATGAGGTACAAGAAGGACAAGTGCAGGGTCTTGCACTTGGGATGGAAGAATCCCAAGCATTGTTGCAGACTGGGAACCGACTGGTTAAGTAGCAGTACAGCAGAAAAGGACCTGGGGATTACAGTGAATGAGAGGCTGGATATGAGTCAATAGTGTGCACTTGTAGACAAGAAGGCTAATGGCGTATTGGGGTGAATTAGGAGAAGCATTTCCAGAAGATCTAGATAAGTTATTTTGCCCCTCTGTTCAGCACCGGAGAGGCCACGCCTGGAGTACTGCATCCAATTCTGGGTTCCCAGTATAAAAAGGATGTGAATTCATTGGAGCAGGTCCAGCAGATGGCAGTGAAAATGACTAGGGGGCTGAAGCATGTGACATATGAGGAGAGGCTGAGGGATCTGGGTTTATTTAGTTTGTAGAAGAGAAGAGTGAGGGGCAATTTGATAGCAGCCTTCAACTTCCTGAAGGGGGGCTCTAAAGAGGATGGAGTTACATTGTTCTCAATTGTAACAGAGAAGGAGCCGTGCTAGTCTATATAGAATCAAAACAAAAAGCAGTCAAGTAGCACTTCAAAGACTAGCAAAATAATTTATTAGGTGAACTTTTGTGGGACAGACCCACTTCTTCAGACCATAGCCATACCAGAACAGACTCAGTATTTAAGGCACAGAGAACCAAAAACAGTAATCAAGGAGGACAAATCAGAAAAAAAATGATCAAGGTGAGCAAATCAGAGTGTGGACGGGGTGGAGGGGAAAGTCAAGAATTAGATTAAGCCACCTATGCAGACGAGCCCCTATAGTGACTCAGAAAATTCCCATCCCGGTTCAAACCACGTGTTAATGTGCTGAATTTGAATATAAAAGACAGCTCGGCTGTTTCCCTTTGAATAACAGTGCAAAAGTTTTTTTTCAGTAACACGCATACTCTTAAATCGTTAACAGAATGGCCCATTCCATTAAAATGTTGACTAACTGGTTTGTGGATCTGGAGTGTTTTGATGTCTGTTTTGTGCCTATTGACCCTTTGTCTGAGGGAGTTAGAAGTCTGTCCAATATACAAAGCATCTGGGCATTGTTGACACATGATGGCGTATATGATGTTAGTAGAAGAGCATGAGAAAGCGCCCGTGATTCTGTGAGTAACCTGGTTAGGTCCAGTATCAGAGGGGTAGCCGTGTTAGCCTGGATTTGTAACAGCAACGAAGGGTCCTGTGGCACCTTATAGACTAACAGAAAAGTTTTGAGCATGAGCTTTTGTGAGCAAAGACTCACTTCATCTGACCAGCATCTGATTAAGCGAGTTTTTGCTCACGAAAGCTCATGCTCAGAACTTGTCTATTAGTCTATAAGATGCCACAGGACCCTTCGTTGCTGGTTAGGTCCAGTGATGGTATTTCCAGAGAAGATAAGTGGACAAAGCTGGCAGCAGGCTTTGTTTCAAGGGAAGGTTCCAGGACTGGTATTCCTGGGGTATAGACTGTGGCTGTTTGTGAGGATCCTCACAAGGTTGGGAGGTTGTCTATAGGAGAGAACAGGCATGTCACCTAGGGCCTTCTGGAGTGTGGCATCCTGATTAAGGATAGGTTGTAGGTCTTTAATAATTCTTTTCAATGGTTTGAGTTGGAGGCTGTAGATGATGACCGGGGGTGTTCTGTTCTTGGCTTTTTTGGGCCAATCTTGGAGTAGGTGGTCTCTGGGTATTTGTCTGGCCCTGTCGATTTGTTTTTTTTTACTTCTCCTGGTGGGTAATTCAGGTTTATGAATATTTGGTAAAGATCTTGTAGTTTTTGGCCTCTGTCAGTTGGATCAGAGCAAATGCGATTGTATCTAAGAGCTTGACTGTAAACAATGGATCTAGTTATGTGTCCCGGATGGAAGGTAGAAGGGTGAAGGTAAGTATAGTGATCAGTACGTTTTCGGTTCAGTGTCATACTGATCAGGCCATCCTTGATTAGCACTGTAGTGTCTGGGAAATGTATTTCTTGCATGGAGTAATCGAGGCATAAGTTGATGGTGGGGTGTAGATTGTTAAAGTCTCTGTGGAATTCTTCTAGAGTCTCTATACCATGGGTCTAAATCATAAAGATGTCATCAATGTATCTTAAGTAGAGGAAGGGTAATAGGGATGAGAGTTGAGGAATTATTGTTCCAGGTCCACCTACACCCTTCTAGCTTCCTGCACCTTAGACTTATCCTCCAGCCTTGCAAGATTAAACAGTTTCCCATCAGATTTTGTGTGCAAAAAGATTCCCTCTGTTGTGGATCCAAAGGCATGCTTCAGGATGAGTGTGAAGAAGATCCCGAACAATGTTGGAGCAAGGACGCATCCTTGTTTGACGCCACTCCTGATGCTGAAGGCATCCGATGATGTGCCGTCATATTGGATGGTTCCTCTTGTGTCTTCATGGAAAGACTGGATCATCTTGAGTAGCCGTGGTGGACAGCCTATCTTGTGGAGCAATTTAAACAGTCCATCCCTACTGACTGAGTCGAAAGCCTTGGTCAGGTCAATGAAGGCAACATAGAGTGGCTTCCTCTGCTCCCTGCATTTCTCCTGCAGCTGCCTCAGGGAGAAGATCATGTCAATGGTAGATCTCTTGGCGCAGAATCCGCACTGGGATTCAGGATACACCCTCTGAGTGAGCTTCTGGAGTCTGCCAAGGATGACTCGAGCGAACAATTTACCAGTGATACTTAGGAGGGAGATTCCACGGTAATTGTTGCGTCACTTCTGTCTCCTTTGTTCTTGTACAAGGTTACAATGTTGGTGTCCTGCATATCCTGTGGAACCTCACCCTCTCTCCAGCATAGGCACAGCAGCTCATGTAAGGGTTCCAGGAGTGTGTCCAAGGCACACTTGATTACCTCTGGTGGTTTACCATACTGGCCTGGGGCCTTTCCTACTTCAGTACTGTCAATAGCTTTCTTCAATTCGGCCACAGTTGATTCCTGGTCCAACTCGTCCATGACTGACGCTTGACGGCATTGAGGGCTGTAACAACCACAGTGTTCTCGCATGAGTACAGTTCGGAGTAGTGCTCGACCCATCACTCCATCTGTTTGGCTTTGTCAGTGATGACTTCACCAGATTTGGATTTCAGAGGTGCCGTCTTGTTCTGGATGGGTCCCAGTGCCTTCTTTATGCCCTCGTACATTCCCCTGAGATTACCAGAGTCAGCACAGGTCTGGATGCTGCTGCATAGCTTAAGCCAGTAGTTGTTGGCACAGCGCCTGTCTGTCTGCTGTACTATTTTTCTGGCTACTCTGAGTGCCTGCTGGGTACTCTGACTCGGTGAGCATTTATACTCTAGAAGTGCAGTGCAGTTCTTTTTGATGACTGAAATCGTCTTATCGGAGTTAGCTTCGAACTGGTCATTTGTGTTTCCAGCTCTTCTTCCAAACACTGACAAGACCGTATTGTAGATTGTGTCCCTCAGACGCTGCCATCTGGATGTCGTATCAGCACCCCCAGGGCTGCTGCGCAGATTCTCCTCAAGGGTCTCTCTGAACATTTCAGCTTTTTCTGAGTTTGCCGTCTTTCTGGCATCAGTGCGGGGCCCTCCAGTTGGTTTAGAATGGTTCAGCTTGTTGGGTCTCAGCTTGAGCTTGGAGCAGACTAGCGAATGATCTGTATCTCAGTCAGCACTATGGTAGCTGCGTGTCAGGAGGACGTTTTTGAGGTTGTTGCGTCTGGTGATGACCAAGTCTAATTGGTGCCAGTGTTTTGAGCGTGGGTGTCTCCATGACACTCTGTGCTGTGGCTTGGTTTGGAACAATGTGTTTGTGATGCACAGATTGTGGTACGTGCAAAGTTCGAGGAGATGCTGTCCGTTGTCATTCATTTTTCCCACACCGAAGTGACCTAGGCAAGAGGGCCATAAGTTACGATCGGCTCCAACTCTTGCATTGAAGTCACCCAAAAGGTACAATTGTTCACGAGCAGGTATTTGCACTATGGCAGCACTGAGCTCTTCATAGAACTTGTCCTTTGCTTCTGGTGTGGTGTTCAGGGTTGGGGTGGGGGGTTGCAATATACACGCCATCATAAAGAATGGCCTGTGGCCTAAAATAAGTTCTTTGCTGAAATTCCAGGTAATTGTATGCTTTAAAAATACCATCTGAAATGCAGAGAGCTGAAGTATTGGGTCCAGTCCATTCCTGGGATGGAGCTAAGATGAAGCCACCTTTGTGACTCCCCAGTCCTGGGCTGGCTGGGAGGCTGTTTCAACCCCTGGCGCAGGCTAAAAGCAGGCTCAGTGTTGCCTTAATTTGTCCCAGGTGGCCGGTCCAGCAGGAGGGTAATGTGCCTTCTGCACCTGGGAACTTCTCCAGTGGGTGTTGTGGGTCTATCTATGTCACTGTCTACGGAGCCCCATGTGCCAGAGGAATTTTCTGTCATCTACTAACAGCAGCTTTTCAGCCTATTTACTCCAACCAGAGCTGGATTAAAGGAGCTGTGGGGCAAAAATAAATGGGGGCCATTATGGGTTTACACAATAAGAACTTGAACATATTTTTTTTCAGAAGTGCACCCTCATTGCCCCCTCAACTCCTGCAGAATGACAGGATTATTGGGCTGAGAGCTTTCGTCTGGTCAGCTGGTATCATTACAAGAAATTTTTGCTTGGGTGACGGAGGTTTCCATGTATGCAATATCAGTACACCCCCCAACCCTCCCCTATTCCCTCCAATTTTTTCCATCCTTGTGTAGAATGCATTTTAGATGTGCAGATGTGCACCACCCATAAAAACACCTGCTGCCAACTGTGGGTGCTTTGCTAATCAGCTGGGCGTCACCCGAATCTTTCCCTGGTGTCCGGCCAAGGGCTCAGCTTACAGAGAACACTGCCCACCACCGCCTTACGAGCAGACTACTGACAGCTTGAATGAAGCCAAATTAGCGAGATAAAACTGACAAACTCAAAAAGAAGTGGCTCTTCTGTTTAGGTCTTCCTTGTGACTTTCAACACAACAGTACCACTGCTTATTTCCCCCCATGCACCTGAGATAGAAGCTTAAAGTTTAGCTCCCAAGATTTTCTGTGTCTGCTTTCCCTTTTGTTTCCAAGAATCACTTGCCAGTTTTAAACAACTGAAGGGAGTTTTCCTTCTCAGTGAAAGGTTTCAGACATTCTCCCCACTTCTCCATGGAGAAGGGTAATGACACCAGTCCACTGGTACTGTTGTGCTGCTGCAGTCTCACTGCTTGGTAGCTGCACATCAGCACAGTAATCATTTTCAGATTTACAAGCATTAAATATTTTAATTTAATGCCTTGGCTCTCTTGTAATTCATGCACTTAATTATATGATAATTACTCAAATGAAAGAGATACAGCTGCTGCTCTATCAGTTCTTCTAGGAATCGGAGATTTTGGAATTGGCTTGTGATTTCAGGGTTTTTTCTCGCCCGTTCCTAAAGCAGGTGGGAACTTCAGGGTAATTTTTTAAGTACATGTGACAGAGATGAATTTCAGGTATGGTTTTCTCTCTTTCTCCTTTTGTTGGCAAGGAGAATACATTTGGCAGCTGAGGGACTGGGCACTGCACTGGTTGTTTTTACAGCTCCTTGTGGACTATGTTCATTAAAACAGAGGAGCTAAGGTACTGCTTCTGATGTGTGAGACTCTGCTCCATTATAGATACCTACAGAAGAAGCCAAGTAAAGCAAAAGGTGTGTGTCTGCAGGCCTACGTGCACAGACCTTTACTGAATTTAATACATTTGAATGCAGTGCACAATAAAATCAGTGCAGTGAATTAATTTGTTTATTTTATTTTATTCAGGATTTTGTATCTAGTTTTTATCTCTGTTCCATCAACTGGCACAACACGATTTGGTACAAAGGCAAATCCAGTTGATCTTAGGCAAAGAAAAGGTCAATTAGCACTCAAAGTAAGGAAGAAGAAAAGTTAGCAAATGCAAAAATCAGTCAGTATGAAGGAAATGGAGTTCAAAAATCAATGAAGGGCAGTGCTGCCATGGAGTGCCATTATGTCCCAGAAGCAGGCAGGGCAGGGAGAGACACACCTTTAGTCAATCCGTGGGGCTCAAGGTGTCCTCCTGTTAATTTAAACTCCCACCCTTACCCAGTTCCTAGGGCTTAGGGCACAATTCCATGCAGTATGCAAAATCTGTGCCACTGAAAAAGCTTTACACAGGCATATTCTTATTCTCTGCTTATTTACAATTACCAAGAAAGCAGCATGCATGCTAAGCACACAGTATCATGCTCACCAATCCTGATAAAGGCAGGCAGACTTCCCCTGTTGGGACAAAGTCAGTCTCTGGATGCTGGTTGCTGCACCTCAGGGTCTGGCAGTGCTAGTCTTGTGGTGGGTCCTTCCAGGTTCTTCCCTTAAGGTGTTCCTTCTTCCAACCTTCTTCTTCCTGCTTTCCTTTCCTTTCCTGATTTTTTCCCTTCTTGGACCCCAGTTTAACTAGTGAAACTTGAGTCGTGCTTGGCTATAACTTGACCAATTGTTTTAGTGTAATTTTACTAACCAGTCATAAGATACTGTAAGTGAATTACCTAACCAATCTGACAAAGTGAGTTGCCCAGGAAAGCTTATGCACCAAAATATCAGTTAGTCTATAAGGTGTCACAGGACTTGTCACTGAAGATCAGCTTTCTTTCTCTGGTAAGGGCAGGTGGCATTAGGAGGTGGTGTTCCTCTTAACAGCTTGATGTGACACTATGGTGCTGAAAAGCTTTCCGGGGGAGGGACAGCTCAGTGGTTTGAGCTTTGGCCTGTTAAACCCAGCATTGTGAGCCCAGTCCTTAAGGAGGCCATGTAGGGATTGATGCAGGTAGATGTGAGGGATGGTGCTTGGCCCTGTCAAGAGGGCAGGGGACTGGACTAGATGACCTCCTGAGGTCCCTTCCAGTTTTAGGAGATGGTTATCCCCAATTCTTTCTTATTCCTATTTCTAATGTAGATGGAATGTGAGCATGTGACCTGTAGCTTCAAAGTTAAAATCTGCTGCTCTTTATTCCGGCTGCAGGAGAGCTCTAGGCCTCTCAATAAGGCTATAGAAAAACAATATTGGTTACACTGTTACAGAGTGACATCTGCAGATGTCCCGGGTCAGAGTTCGACAACTGAGAATTCTGGTCCTAGGAAGCTCAGTTCCATTTTTGGCCTTGAACCCACAAATCTGCTCATTACCCTCCAGAGCTGTTAAAAAAATAAAACACACCCAGAAGATCTTTCTTCCTATAATGAGGAAAATTGTAAAAACAACTAAAACCACTTTACTTCTTTAAATAAATGTGGTATTTTTTGGTACAGCTCTGGTGCTGAAGCAGCTGGAATGTAAGAAGCAAACATGGGAATAATTTTCACTGAAGTTAAATGCCAGTGAATGTCCCAATGAAAACTAGTTTGGATTGGAATGACTTACCTCCATTGAAAAGAGTGCCTTTTGTATGTGCCTTTTGTATGTGCAGTACCTCTTCTATGAGCGCCAGATAAACAGACCATACTTCATGGGACCCTGTAAAATTAGTGAATCTTTCTGCAGGCTCATGGGCCCACCCATGCACAATATCTTCCAAGATCTGCAATGTAGTGAGCAGCTATGTTGTCTGTTGCTCTACCCCTCCCCCAACACAATCTCTCAGCTCCCGTTGGCCAATGGTTCATGCCAGTTCTGGCCAATGGAAGCTGAGAGTTTGTGTTGGAGGTGGGGTTAGTGCACTAAACCTCTCAATTCCCTCCCTGCCTCTCCCTCCCAAAAAAGGCTCAATGCGGCACTCAGAGCACATGGCCCTGCAACCAACCACTTTGAAGAGTGTGCAGGGGTAGGGCAGGCTGGCAGACTGTATGAGACTCCTGTTGGATCATGGGCTGAAAGAGGTGCCAAGGTGGGCCAGATCCATCCACGGACTGTATTTTGCTTGTCCCTGGTGTATAATATAACTTGTATTTGGTACCAAAGCAAGAGATTATTGTTATAGTTAATGTCAGCAGTCAGTGATTTTAGTCTGGCTTCAGTGGCATATTTTTTGGGAGAAGAAAACTAGACCCCTGCATGGATACAAAAATAGTATCTGCATCTGCAACTACAAAAATGATCCATGGATATCCATGTCTGAAGATACAGATCCCTGCAGATAGAAAGCACATATATGCAATTTATAGTTATAAAATCTGTATCTGCAGAAATGAGCTGCTGCAGATATCTGCGTCCGGAGACCTGGATACCGGCAGCTAAAAAGCAGGTGTCGGGAGATTTTCAGGGCTCCAAAGGAGGTTGCTGAGATTCTTCTCAGTCTCCGTTAAAAAGAAAAGAAGCTGTTGGCCTGACGGCTTTGACCACAGAAGAATTTTGAGAGAACACTTTGCAGCCCTATGTAAAGTTTTTGTTGTTTGTTAACATGTGAATTATGGTTTATGCCTTAGGGGCACTGTCCGTTTTGTTGGAACTGCATCTATAAATATTTTGCAATACAGTGAAACCCCAGATAATCGAAAGTGTTGGATAATCAGGCAGAGGAGGATGCAGGCGGGCTGCCAGCTTCTGAGAGGCAGGTTCCCCGAGTCAGCTGCTGGCTGCCCGTTCCCCAGGGCTGGCTGCCTGGAGCTAGCTGCCCAGGGAGCAGAGCCCTGGCTGACCCGGAGTGGCAGCCACCCCCTGCCTGGGGCACGAAGCTTCAGTTGGCTCTGGGTGGGCAGGCAGTCGCTGCCATGGAGTTGGCTTCCTGGGAGGGTGTCAGATAGAATGGAATGTTGGATAACCAGGGGGGTCGGATAATTGGGCTTTTACTGTAGTTACAAATCCCCCATCTCACAGTACTTGTAGAATAGATGATGCTACCTGCTCTACTATAAACTGTAATTTTTTTTTTGGAGATAGCAGTAGTAGTTTTTACACTTGTGGAAATTTGAAGTGAGTCTTCCCCAGCTTTTATTCATGCAAGAAGTATCAATGCTTTCCTCAGTTTCTTAACAATTTAGTAGTAAATCATCTGTACAGTTAACACACTTTCACATACTGTATTAAAAATACTCAGAGAAGTTCTAAATCACTGACGGCATTTAGCCACAAGGCATGAGTATTTATATAACTGATTTCAGTGCCATTTTCAGACTCCTCTATCAGGCCAGGTCAGTTCAAATGACTAGTGGAAACTGGTATGTAAACTCCTGATCTCAGAAACACTTGATCTGTTCAGAGGACCTTTGCTCTTCTGTCTCTGGAGACTGTTGTCCTTAGCTTTCCTTTAACTGTCTAATGATCTTGGTAGCTACATTTCTGAATTCCTTCCTCTATTTAAGTTGCACCAGAAGGGTTACAGAATTTTAAACCCTGTGTATTCAGACAATTTTCAGCTAGTTTACAGCAGCTGCAGAGTCGTGCTGATAGATTAAAAGCAGCTCCCAGCCCCCGAATGAAGTACATTAGACTTCCTGCTGAGCAAAGCTGGGGTAGGGCCTACACAGCTGTCAGTTAGGCCAAGTTTCCAACTGAAAACTGAAGAAAAGGATGGAACTTAGAGAAAAGTTATGGTTTTAAATAAGGTGTCCGTTTTTTAATCAAATTGGCCAACATACTTGGTGTTCCTTGGGTCCTTGTACGGGCTGAGGGCAGGAGATGGGGGGTGTAGGAATCAGTGCAGGGGGTTAGGAGGTATGGGGAAAGCTCATAGCAGGCGATGGAGGGGCTCAGGGCGGGGGGTTGTGAGGCATGGGGAAGTGCAGAGGGCCTCAGGGCAGCCTTGAGGCTGGCCAAAGCTGTGCTCTCTGGCCTGCGGTTAGAGTTCAGGGGAGCCACAGCCGTGGGGCCTGCCCTTGCCTTCCCCATCCAATGCTCCCACCCTGGAAGGCTGGGACTGTATTGCCCTGCTGGCAGCACCTCCCATGGGGGGGCCGAGACAGCAGAGGCTGCACTAGCTGATCCTGATTGACAGATGCTCCCTACAGGGGCCACTGGGCAGCAGGACTCTGCTCCTCCAGCCCACATCCAGCATGAGGGCTGGGAGGGGGAGGAGGGGCTACTTACCTCTGGCCAGTGGCCTGCAACCTGCAGAGCCTCAGCTCCAGCTGGCTATTCTCTTACAGGTGCAGCTGCCCCTTAGGGGTCACTCTGCAGTGTAGTGATCTCTAGCACTTGCTGCCCCCCTGTGGTCATTCCAGAGTATAACTGTCCCTGCCAGTAGACTCCTCCCTTTCTGTTTAATAAGAAACAATCAGATTCCAGGCACACCCCATTACCCTGGCACAATCAAACCCTGACCTGGTGTTAAGTTATGATAACTGGAAGCAGCATACCAAATTTGGCAGGCCTAGCGCTTTTAGGGCTAGTTCTTGAACAAATGGACTCACAGATGGACAGACAGACACGTGTTTCTAAAATACATAATAGATGTGGGCAGAGGTCCATGTGTGCATCAGGGTTCAGTAAGGCATTCTGACCTTTAGGAATCCAGGGGATAGTTTTCAAGCATCCATCAGTGCACATCCACTCAAGAACTATTAGAAAAGCTTGCATTCTACAAATAATCCTTTCCTCTTCTCTCTCTAATAGGTGAACAAGTAGTAGCATGAGCATTCTTGGACAGCAAATGGTATTGACTTATGCCAGTGATGGCCCGCCTAGGCTAGTCAGTGGGCCACATGAGTGGCTTGGATCTCAGTGGGCTGGAAAGTTGTCCAAAATAAGACATTTTCCTAGGATAAGATAGTTTTGCTAACTGCACTTGTGAACCAAGAATTTGCACTGTGTGCAAATTGAAATATAGCAGCGTTTTGATTGGATGCAGGTAGAGTGCATGACTCTTACAGTCAATGTTGTATGCAATCTGCACACACCTCAGTTCACATGCCATTGCTTTCTATGCATGTCACTTTGCTAATGTCTGTCTTGCAGGCCACGCATCGAACCCTGATGGGATGCAGGTTGCCCAACACTGCTTTATAGTGTAGTGATGCTGCAAGGAACACATACCATCTATAAATATGCAATTGGCAATAAAGTATGGACTGTCACAGAATTTTCTGGGAACTGTCACTTATTTCTGGCAAATTTACTAACTTTTGTGGGAGGTGGGTCTTACCAACAAAAGCTCATGACCTAATAAATGTGTTAGTCTTTAAGGTGCTACAGGACTGCTTGTTGTTTATGAAGCTACAAACTAACACATTTACCCCTCTGAACCTATTTCTGGCACATTTTAAAGGAAACACAGTAACCCCTTTCACCCTAAGGAAATGGCTCAAAGCACAATTTTTGAGAAGGCTGAAAACATTTTTAGACACCTTTAAATATGCAATATCCCCTCACAATGCCCACATGACCTGAAGTGGAGAGGACATGTACATACTAATCAAATAAGCATCATTGCTTCAGTGTGGTAAAATTCAGTGCTAACTTTCTCTGGTACGCTATATCATCTGATTTCTGTGCAGGAATGAATTGGTTTAATAAGCCTTCCTCTTCTGGTGGTAATGTAAATGAACATAAAATGCTTATTAGCTGTCTGTTTACTAGTTATTAATGTGTGCCAGGAATGGCTTTGACCAGGTTCTCAAATTTTCACACGAAAGGTACTTAAAAAAAAAAAAGTAAAGAAAAACTATTCATTTATTACATGGTCGGATTGACAGACCTTGACTTTCTAAGGCCATTGGTGTCCACTTCTGCTTTGTTGCTATATTCCTGGCTCTGTTCACCTTCAGCAAACTGATTATTTACTATATGGTATCACCCAAATGCATCCATGCAAGATTGATTTAATTCTAAGTAAAATATCCCGTCACCTTTTTTACAATTACTGATTGGCCTCTTTTTACATAAGTGCAGTAAGAATAATTTGTTTGAATTCAGCAGGTAAAATGTATCCTGGCCATTGTACAATATGAAATTTGAGTGCCTGGTTGCTTTCTTCCTCCTGTACAGAGCATAATAACTTTTTCAAAACTTTACCTGTATCTTCAAATCTTTTCCAGTGAATTATTATTATTATTATTATTTATTATTTATTTATTCTTTGGATTAAAGAATGTGGAAATTCTGAAAGTATAAAGAGACTGACAGTAAATCTTCCCAAAATATTTGGAGCTGAAATTCATTCCATTTGTCATCGAGGTCACTTTCTTTAGGGTTTGGATTTAAGTTTGATGAAAAAGCACACCTGTGCAGTAATTTGGATACTCTGATGGTATCTCCTCTGTGTGATGCAGAAGAGGTATGCTTGCATTTCATATCATGTTAGTTTTTACAGTTCTGAGAGATAAATTTCCCCCTTTATGTGTCAGTCTAAGGTTAAAGAAAATCCAGTGATCATGTTAGAAATTTAAAGGCAATGTGAGAGAAGCTGTTAAGAATATTCTATTTGGCCATTGCTTTCAGAATTACTTATATCGGTGACTTATAAGGAATGCATTCATTGGGCTTTTTAGTCTAGGTAAGTGGTGTGCATTGAATTTAGACAAGTGAACCCGTAGTATTATCTTGCTTTATTGAACCTAGGGAACATGTGTTTCTTTGGCCTTCAGTAAAGTAAAATGAGTCACCTTTATCAGCCCTTGAAAAATGCCTGGCCTAGGGAGACTTCCAACTGCTTTGTATAACAAGGTTACAAAGTTAGCACAGTTTTGGCATAACAAATTGTGTAAAACACCTGGAAAGAACAAAATATGCGTCAAGAAGCTTTTTATACTTGTGATTCAGAAGGCATTGTGATAACTGTTCTTAATAATTTTAGCTTCAACAAATGCATATAACATTTATTAATAACATTAAATAGTATACATACAGCCATTAATATACAATATACCTAAAATTAGAGTTGGTAATGAAATTAATACTCCATTATCCCTGAAATTAGGTACAGTTCTCATGCTTTTCAAGAAACTGCCAGTGCATCATATTTTCAGGAATAACACAAATAATAATAGAAAAGGGAATTATTTATTTATCATGTCTTTTTGAAGTAGTGGTTTGTATTTTAATTTATTGATTTATTTCTCTCTTATAAAAAGAACATTATTATAATGATCTGCTTAGAGTTTTAATGTTAAAACAATTACAATTAAAAGACTTACAAGGAAATAACTCAGTGTTTGAATAACAAGAATGTTTTATTAAAAAAAAAACAAAACAGCAATCCCCTCCCTAAAAATAATTTAGCATATTTCCAGCTGCCTTATCTCATCTGAACATGTTTTATTTATATCTCAGTGACATACATAACCTTTTTAAGTTAACATGGGCATCTTGCATTAGCTAATATGCTTTCTCTGACTCTGATAGGTTTTATTTAATCTAGTTCTTAATGCAAAAGGATATTTTTTTCATTAGCTTGGCTGGTTTATCTTAAGCATACTCAGTAGGACTTGCCTCAGTTTTTCTGAAGCTATTGTTCTTTTTTACACTGCGTTTGCACACTGCAGTGCATCTAGGGAATTTCAGCCGTTGGAATACATGAAAAGAGACCCGCTCTACTTTCATAAGGTCCCTGGATGAATTGGACGAAACCTCAAGGCCCCATGGTGGAGCCAGAGCTGCATTCATATTCCTTGCCATCACCCCACATATGATAGCATGAAGCCCAGACCAATCGAAAACTTGACAGTAAGCCTTTTGATTTTGCGGGGAAACCTTCATCAAGCTGAGAGAGGGAAGGGAATATAGCCCAAACTGGACTTCATACTGTGGCAAGTTTGAAATCCCAGCCCAACCACAGAGCTGGTTGATTGGAATAGTTGGAAACTGCATCCAGGAATTCAGCAGCAAGAACTTGGCTTTCAATAACTTCTTCCTTTTTTAAAGAGAAATCCACTGCATGGCCACTTAGCCTCTTTTAATCTGTCAGGAACTTATGTATGTGAATTTGCATTATAGGCATAACACTTTTTTAAATTTAAAGCACTTGTCATTATTCACTTCTAATTCGCTTTCACACTATCTTTATTTTTAAGTTCTCTTGGATAAAGCTGCTGTACTTAGATTTACAGCTAGTGCTATTGTCATTATTCATTTAATGCATCCTCTTTAAAGCTGCATGTACTAACATCTGCTCCCCTCATAGCAACTATTATTAAGTTTGAGCATCTATAATAGACACATTATGAAACTGATAGCATCTTATTAGCATGGGCTTTTTAGCACTGTTTAAATACCATTGGCCAAATTTACTAATGGTGTTGCATCCAGTTATGCCAATGGTTATATTGTTATTATTATAAATGTTTGTGTTATTCTTGTTTATGCTTGTACAGTTCACGTGACTAGCCACAAGGCAATATGTCTGTCTTGGCCGTACATTATCATTATTAGTATGGCTTTAGGATTCTGCCTTTGGGGTTGCAGATGGATGGCAAAGATTTCCCATCGAGGGCTGGAAGGGGTCACTACTTTAGTTTATCCCCTAAAATGTTTCATTTTAAAATTAGAAGATTTACATTTTGGCACCTTATATTTATAATGTTTTACTCTCTGCATGACAGTCCAATAACATCCTTGCTCAGCATGCAGTCAATAAAGCTCTGGTTGATTTCCATGGGAGTTTTGTCCAAGAAAAAATGAGTATGGAATGCAGAACAGAAATACTAAGAGCACATAAAGGAGCAAACTGATAGATACGTGCCGGATATCAAAAGGTCACGTGTGTGTAATGTTCCAGGTTGAGATGGAAGACTCTTCCCATGGAGCAAAGCCTGCTCCTGCTCCACTTCTCCAGCCACCTTGCCTTCTTCAGCCTTCCATTTCTTATTGCTGAAACACAGCACAAAACATGCAAAAGTATTGTGCCCCGTGGCATTTTACATGGGGCATTACCATTTTAAAAATCCTGTTTTAGGAGTAGGACATACCACTGCAAAAATACTTCTTGTCACTGGGGCATGCACCTACAAAAACCTAGATACAGGCTGGTGGGACATGAGGAAACAGTTATTGAAAGTGAAAACTAGGATTTGGGGAGTTATTTTCCTTTCTAAGCTGTTTACCTCTTCATATGGTATATAGCAAATAACTACCTGGTACTGTGTATAGATGGACATCTTTAAATACACATAATACTCTCTCTCTCCCTGTCTCTGGGTATGAATAGACTGCAGTAAAAGATCCACAGCATAGCTCATGAAACTTGGTCTGCAGGGCTAAACATTGCAGTGTAGACATTCTGGCTCAGTCTGGAGTCTGGGCTCTGAAACACAATGATGAAAGAGCTGTGTTTGAGTCTAGCTCCACCCCTCTAGCTAGAACATCTACTCTTCAGTTTTTCATTTTGCAGCCTGAGTCCTGCAGACTCAGTGTGGCTGGTTTTTAATTGCGATATAAACATAAGATCGTAAAATCAGAGTTTTGTCAAATGGAAACACTATTGTTTTGGGTAAGCCAGCAGAGGGAGCCCTCTAAATAGGGTACAACAAGAAGTCCTATGGCACCTTAGTTACCATCTAGCAACACGAATACACACATCCTTTTTGGTAATGGCTTCAGTCTCCATTGGCCAATTGGGATGACTTTTTCTATGTTACTTCATTTCTCTAATTAAGGATTGCCTGTTTTAACATGCAGAAATATTCAAACTTTGCACACCTAAGGGGGCATTTTAAAATGAAGCTTTACTCATCTTAAATCGTCAGCACAGACTGTGTTGTAAAAGTAAGGGACTTGTGAAATTAAAAGTAGAAATGGGTCTAAATGAAAATCCCAGATCCTAATGCTCATGGACTAATCCACATTCAAAGTTTTCAAATAATACTTGTCTTTGTAATATATTGAAATAGACCTTAACACCCCCAAATTCATGGAGCTTGTAATCTGAAGCCTGATTGACATCTTGAGTAAAATGGGAGCACAATATTTGTGTACAGTATGTGCATGCATACACTTTATGCAATATCACAGTATGGTGATGCTGTCTAAAAAGATTTAACAAAGCAACTGTCTTTGGCTTTGTATATCAGAAATCATAGAAATATAGGGCTGAAAGGGACCTTCCCTTGTGCTTAGGCAGGAGTAGGTATACCCTTGTACCATTCCTGACAGGGATTGTGTTTGTGTGTACAGTATAATATACAAATGTGTGAAAGTTAAGAGTGGGCATACTGGGTCAAACCAATGGTCCCTCTAGCTCAGAATCTGTTTTTCTTATAGTTGTCAGGATTTAGAGATTTGCAGATGAATCTTTTTTGGGACCCTTTTTTGGGAGTGTAGGTCAGATCCTGGAAGGTGTTAACTGCCTACACTGGCCACTGTAAAGTTGATGGAAACTGAGGGGATTCGGAGGTTGCTTCCAATTTTTCTTTTAAACTCCCTGCCTCCTTCTATATGGGGTATTATTTACATATGCTTTGTCGATTAAATAATGCATAGCTGGATGGGCTAATCCCTTCATACATTATTTAAATAATAATAAAGAAGCAATACTTATGACTTTTACAGCAGCATTAGATGCTTGAGTTAAAATGTAAAGTCTCGTTTGAAATTCCAGGAAATGAATATGATTTATATCATATTCCATGGTGTGTTGATGCAGCGAAATCCACCAATGGGAACTCAGAATTCGATCTGTTTTATGACAGGTTAATAAATATTTATCTTTTGCCCATGTTCTTTTTTTGCATTAGCTTAAGTTTAAACCTACCACACCCTCAGTCAAGCAAAAGTTTCAGGTCATTAATTTTTAAAATAGATTAAATTGTCTGCATGCAGTGCGATGTGTGCTCATAGGAATGAGAGGTGACCTTTCTAAGTGTTTTTCCCTTCCTTGGCCTATACAACATTTAAGGTTTTAAGTCACTCCTTTTGCAGAAACGTCACCCATTGAAAATATCAAAATACAGGGCCATTTTGTTTGCTTTTTTCTATGGCGCAGAACCAGAGACTCTGTGCTGCACATAAACTGTCTGGCCCTGCAGTTTCTCTTACCAGGGGCTCATTTGTATGCAGAGGGGATTAGCCAGAATTTACTGTAGCTTCGCCCTGGGGAGCTGTGAACTCCCTAGGAATATGCTCTGACGAAAGCGTGCAGTTGGTAAGATTAGAACAAACCCTTCTGCTACAGAAAGTGCCTTGGTCACTCACTAGGCCTCCAACATTGAAATCATTTTCATTTATAACCTTTTTGATCATTCAGCCTCAAAGAAGACTTGGCTTTTATGACAGCTTGCACCAAAATTGCCCAATTATTTGGGCGCGGGGGTCGGGGGGAGAATCTGAAATCAGTCAGATGTGAGAGACAGGGCACTTGATCTGTGCTCGTGTTTTTCTCTTCCTTTCTCCTACCAATATTTTTACAGCTGTTGACGTATATTGAGTTACATGTGGCTGTGCCATATCCCCGTGGTATAGTTTCAAAGATCTGTTCACCATAAAGTGTGCTGTTCTCAAGTAAATGACTCTGACTTCAAGAAAGCATGGTAGTTTAAATGTTACTATAAATACAGGAGCTAAGACATTTTAATTATAATTTTTGAGTTATACAGTGCTCTGTAAGTACCTTCGGCATTTACAAAAGAAATCTGTCTGTGCTCAGGTTATTGTGCTCTCTTGTGGATAAGGCAGTAACTGCAAGCAGCTAATTCTGCCAATACCCTGATTTCATCTATGTTTGTACTGTATTTATTGACAATGAACATCTTAGGTTTGGGATTTCATCTGCAAGAGCTGAAGGAGAAATAAAACCAGACAACTCAGTATTGCCTTTCATACAGAGAGCTGAGAATTTTTTACTCTGTAAAATCTCAGAAATGTTACTTTTATCACTGTGTTTTATTGTCTCTTAGTGCACCTCAAACTCACATCACTTAATTAGGGCACACCGAGGATTCAGTATTAACTGAATCTGTCAAATTTTTGGGGAAGTCCCAGGGCTTGATTGTGTTGATGCTTACACTGACTTTACACCAGTGGAACTCCATTGACTTCAGAGAAGTTTCTTCTAATTTACTCTGTCGTAAGCCAGAGGAGATTCAGGTTCCAAATGAATGAAGTGTAGTTAGAAGGAGGCAGGGGTGAGCGGCTAAGTGTGCTAGGTTTGGTGTTTGTTTGTGCATTTAAAGCGCATTGCATTTTGACTCTTACGGTAGCAGGTTATTAATGGTCTTTTACTTAAAACACACGTGCACACACTCACAAAGCTTTTGTCTGAACTTTGTTGTTAATGCTAATACAACTAAATAGGCTCTTTCCAGCCTGTGAAATTGGACAACAAATCCTCTGTAATTGGCATTGATATATGCAATGGTACTGCAGATAAAAGATTAAAGTATTCGGTGGTACTTGTATTCCGACACTTTGCAGAATTCTGTCTATGAGGTCTAGCAAATCATGTACCACTAAGGAACCTTAAATTTTGTTTGGTATCTGCAACAGAGCCATTGTAAAGATCATTTCAATTGTCTTTACTGTGGATAGTGCAGAAAAAGCAATTCTTCTAAGAACTCTTGTGGCCTGATCTGAAGCTCATCAGAGTCAGTGAAAAGACATCCCTTGACTCCAGTGGGCTTTGGATGAAGGCAGGCTTGGGTGCCTTCACTGCTTATAACATATTTTAGGTGACATTGTCTAATAATCTGCATTAATTAAGAAATAGTATACACAAGTTAAATTGTGTTTAGTGAATGTCCTTAAATGCTCCTACTATTCCACAGAAACCAAGTATTGCTGAAAACAGAACGTCTCAGTGTGCCAATAGAGAAAGCTCTTCCTTTGCCATTAAATTAATCCCTATGTCACGGGGCTAGAGGAGCACTGTATAATTCCCATCAAAATATTTTTGAAGCTTCACAGGTAGGAGTTGAGTACCTGAAACCACCTGCTTGGCTGTGTCCTCTGTGGCCTCAGTCCCTCAAAAATCACAATAGGTACTTTTTTTCTGCTGTTTTGACTAACAGTGGGAAGAAATATAGGCTGTAGACTGCTAGGAAGTTGTTGACAGAGTATTTGACCAACTCTCTGTGTCCTTTACTGGACTTTGACTGAAGAAAATGAGGATGTGATACACTGTCTCTATTTGTGACTTTACCTCTTCAGTGAAGCTAACCTGTGTTTATCATTGTGTAGATTGTGTACAACAGCGAGGTTCTGAGAGGTGTCTCTCTCACCTCTCCATGCTCTGAGTTAAGAGAACAAGGAGCTTTATCTCCATGGATTCTCAGGGGATTTTCTTATTCAAAGTACTTTATTGTAAGTGAAATCACAGGCGATGGTCAGAAAAATCAGAATACATGGCAAGTTTCAGGTTACTGTGTTTGGTACCTGTGCAAGTTTAGAATGATGGAAGTCTGGAGGTTTTTGTTTGCTTTATTGGATGTTTCCTATAGTAATGCTTCAATTTGCCTGTACTAGTTAAAATAATCATGTTTAGTGGCTGATTAGATCAACAATTTAATGAGAGAGAGATATGCACTTTGTGCATAAGTATGCCATTAATTGATTTTATGGATGCGTTAGGATTTGAAAATCAAACATAACACTAAAGCCCAGCACTGCATGTCTGTGAGCTTACAATCAGATGGATGCCTTTGAATTCTCCAAAAACTGATGCATACCATCATTAGTGGTTCCCCCTCTTTACCCAATCTTTCAGGGATCCCAGTTAAACTTATTTTGCCAACCCCTTTCATTAGAGCAAGGGTGAACAAACTTCTACATCAGGCCCAACTTTTAGTCCCTGCAATTAGCAGGTCCCCCCCAACCTGTCTAATGTAATCCATATCAATGGAAATTTCTGTTAGGGTTTTATGAAAAAAATCCTTTTGGCATGTGAAAGAAAATAAGTATATCGAATATAAAACTTCATTAATTGGTATATAAATGTGAGTATACTTACATAAAATAGTAACATATTTTGACATTTAATGAGATGGATGAGTCTGAGACCCAGCAGATGATCTTGCTGCAACCGCCTTATGAAATTTCACACTCTGCAGCCGCACACCACAGCCCTCCCGCCTCCCCCCACGAAAAGTATTTTCGGGGGCTCGCTGCCCATTGCAAATTCGTGCTGCTTTTTGCAAAATCTTTGTATTTTTGTTATAAAATCTTTTTTCCTTACATTTCCTATTTTTCTTGCTTTGACCCCACCACTCCGCCCCCCAAAAACACAGGGTGGACGTCCAGTTGAGATTCCTGTTTCCATTATAAGTTCAGTGTATGAGATCTCACTGCTATCACCCATCTTGGAAATGTCTGAGTAGTGAAGAGGGAAGACAAAAATCTTTTCTCCTAAACTTTTCTATTCTCTTCCTTTGCACCTCTTCACTCAGAGTAGAGAGGGCAGAGGGCCAGTTGAAAATACAGCCTGTCCCTGTGTTATTTTCAGGAATTGGATGCAATCACTGGTGGGGGGACACTCAGTGAAGGGCCACTTGAGAACACAGCCTGTGCACAGAAGCCTTATAGTGAACAGGGAAGCCAAATACCCTCCCCACAGCAACTCTCTTTTTTAAAAAAACTTTCCTATCATCTCTTTCTTCAAGCTTTTCAGGATCCCTGTGTTATTTTCAGGGATCTGATGCAATCACAGGTGGGGAACAGTCAGCTGATGGCCAGTTGAGAAACATAAGAAGAAGATATGTTAAGTTTGCCATCTCTGTGGATGCTCTGTTTTCCCTCCCTTCCGATGAGAAAAATGGATGTTTGCTTACCACAGGAAGGGAATGAGGAAAATGCAATGTGGGAAGATGCTGTCAGAGACCAGCGAGCATACCCAAAATGCTGTGGGGATGAGAGACGTGTGGGATAGGTTCCCACAATGCACTACTGCAACAATTGATGTTTGCCGATTTGAATGTGGCAGCAAGAAGTCGACTTTGTGAGGAGCATGCGGGCAGGTTAGGCTACTTTAAAATCAAATTTATAAATTCCAGATTTACAAAATCAGTATTAATAAATTTGATATTATGTTGTAATGTAGACACAGCCTGAATCTAGGATCATGCTGGTTTAGGGTCTTCTAGGTAGCAAAGTAATGCATGAGGATGACTGTAAGCTCATCTAAATTCTCTCACTTTCCCTGGAGCTGTTAGAGGTCTTCATCAGGATTCTTAAGGGAAAATGGAAGGCTGTATCACATAGGCCTCTTGTCCTCCTTTTAAATGACTTGTACTTGTCCTTTTTGGTTAAAATAAACTTTAAAGTGTGCCTTCTAAGATTCAGACTGACATGTTTCCTTTATGAATTCTTGTGGATTACTATTGATTTTTAACTGCGGTTTTCGAAATCCTACTTCTAAGACTCTTGAGATTTTCCTGCTGCAATAATAATGTATTGTCATTCTTAATATCTCAAATCTTTGACACGATATTCATATTAAACCCCACAAAAACCACATTAAAGTAACACTCAGGGTTTGGCCTGAAACCACCAAAGCAAGACAAATCAAAGTCTAGGCTGAAAATGAAGGTTGACACTGGAACTCATCCCACTGTGCTTAGGTATTGCAGCACATCTGTGGATGTACAATCAAATGCTCTGTAGAGAGCCAAGTCCTGGGTAGAAGTCAGGTGAGTTCAAAACAAGTTGTAACTTGGGTTTACTGTCATAACTTAGAATTTCCTTCTTTTGAGGGGAAGGACATCATGTTGGACCGCTGCTACTGTACTAGGGATTTTTTTAATTATAATTTTCATCTATTCTCTCACCTCCTCCATCCAAGATCTGTTACAAAATCCCCTACATGCTGTATTTCAATCAGCTGACAATAGTTTTGATCCAAAGAGGTCCATGTCAGTAATCCGTTGATTAATATGTGGTCAAGGTGTGTGTTTACAGAGTATTTTTGTTAAAGCGACACATAAACACTTTGTAGACACACACACACAATGTTCATAAATTATATTTTATTTTAAACTATGTCTTATGGCTATGCAGTGTAAACATATTGTCATGGTAATAATTTGGGTTGTGACTACCATCATTAAGATTATGTCAGGACTTTCATTTTAATCTTGTGTTTTCATTTACTAAAAACTTTCTGAAAGATTCTCTTTGAGGGATGAAATTACCCACATTTGGTCTCAACCCTCAGCTGATTTTTTTATTCTTGCAAAGCTGGAACATACTTCAGTCATTCATCTGTTTTTTTCACTTACACAATGGTGAAACCCCGTGGAGCTGCAAGAGTGCTAGGTTGCAAAGGGGAAAGAGATGTCCTGAGTACAAAAAAGAGTCAGGGAAGGTGTATGCACATAAGGGAGACTTCCAAAGCACATAGACTAATAGATCCCAAGGCCTGAAGGGACCATGATGATCGTCTCTTCTGACCTTCCTTTCAACACAGACCATAGAACTTCCCCAAAATAATTCCTGACACAAAAACATCCATTCTTGATTTCAAAAACTGTCAGTGATGGAGACACCACCATGACCCTTGGTAAATTGTTACTCGTTCATTCAGACCTGCAAGTGATCTTCAGCTGGTGCAACCCACATAAGTACCAGCTAGGAAACAGAACAGCCTCACAGAACTTAATTAAATAGACTAAGTGTAAAGTCTTACACACTTAGTCACATTAATGTACTTTCCAAAAAATACCTGTAATTAAAGACTTTGAAAAGATCTATCAAAGCTCTGGTCCTTTTTTCATTTCATTCTTTAACATCATCAATGCACAAAAGAACTTGAAGTAAATATTTACCAGTTTTTTCTCAGTCACTGTCTATCTCAAGAAATGAATAGGTCAGACTCAGCTGTGACGTTAATCAGCACATTTCTGTGGAAGTTAGTGGAGTTGAGCTGTACTGCAGAAATTGTCCTGCTGGTTCTTGATGTTCACCAAAAAAATTAAGTGAATATGTGTAATGTTACATGCATTTTCAATACCAGAAAATATCGGAAATCATAATATTGTCACTCCAATGTTCAAAGATGTGACCATTTTTTCAATTAAATTGTTATTATAAAGGAGAGATGAAGTTACAGATTCAGCAAAAGATATTTTTTCTCTCTGGAAAAATGGTTAGTATTGTTCACTGAACTCACTGAAGTTACTAGAGTTGATTATGGTAATAGAAAATGTAAGTAAACAAAAGTTTGACTCATTATTCAACTGTTAAGTATTTTAGCCCATTACAAATAATTTTTTTCTTATTTATGCCACAATCCCAAATATGTAATTAAAACATTTTAAAAGAAGATATTACCAGTAGTCTCCTGTCAGAAGGTACTATCTGACTAACTTTATTTTGAAATACAAAGATGTGGTAGTAAAATTTACACATTAATGAGCTTCAAAACTCTTTTAGGAAGGAAAACCATTAGTGAGAGTAGTGTTAGAAATATAAATCCCCACAAGCTGCTGTGGGGTTTTGCATTTCTCAAAATGCACAACAGATCACTTTACCCCAAATTTGGTATTCAAGAGGGGGAAAGAAGTTTTTCTTAACAACTTGTGTCTCTGAAGAGTCAGCCTTTCATCTGAGTTAGAAACCCCTGAACTTAATATTGGAATGAATTATAGTTAAATAAATGAGAATCACTGGATTCTTTCCTGTGCTCTCATTTAAGGAGCTAAGAATACTTTGTTCTTACTGCACTTTTCTAATCTCAAAGCACTTTACAAATCTTCTGTGCTGTATCTAGTAGAACACACTACTTACTCCAATGTGGAAGGCTAAAGTGGCCCAGAAAATGGGAGACTTTCTATGTTTCATGCATATATTATTAGACTATTAAATTGTCACAAACCAATTCACATTGAAAGTGAGGAAATGAACAAAAAAAATTGGTGTATTTCCTTTCTGATGAAGCAAGTGAAGTTCAATTTACAATCAATCAGCAGGTAATCCTGAGAACCCACTTAAGTATCTAAAGGCCATCAGCTACTTTACTTTATTAATCTATGTCAAAACAAAGCTTCTTTGGGGCTGCCCTCCCCACCCACCAGGTTTGCAGAACTAGTCCCTAACATAGTAGCACAGGACAGGAAGTGCTGATCAACTCTTGTAAAGTACTGAGTCCTCTCAGATCCCATTGCCGTACATCCAACAGGAATTGAGGGGCACCTAAAAAGCCCAGTTCTATTGTGATGGTAGGTGCAGCATCTGCTCTTTGAGCTGCTGCAAATCGCTGTTCAGGGTGTGATGGTCTGTTGTATAGTATTTAGAAACCAGCCTTGCAGGGAGGTTTTTATTGTTAAATTGCACCCAGATTACCAAAGTGTAGCCAGGTATATGAACACTCTCTTTTTGTCATTCCAGCTTGAGCACCAGGATGTATGTCAAGGGAAATATTTGGTGATAGTTCCTAGTGACCTAGATTTTATAGAAGTCTCTTATAAAATAATCTTTTAGTGAATACTACTCACATACACATCCTAAGAACCACCTCATCCCCATGAATCCAAAGCCAGAACTAAAGCTACTGTTCACTGGAAGATCTGTGACTTTCTTTCTGAGAATTTTTGTCTTGGTTTGATAGTTCATTCTTTGTGCCCTGCAGATCCATTTTGAATTGTCTTGAGGCAGGAATAAATCTATTACAATAACTACTACTTTTTAAATATATGATGGATCTGTGAAGAGGGGTTAAAAAGTAAAAAATGAAAGGCTGAAGTTGTAAGGAAAACCTGTTCACTGGGCAAACCTGCAATGCAGTAAATAATAACCCCAGAGGTGAAAGACAGCCTATTCTAGAAAAAAGGCAATGGAAAAGACTTTTGTGTGTTTGTGAGGGGTAGGTCCAGGGGAGAATAGGTCTTTTATTCTTTGGTAACTTTTCTGATTTTAAATATGTGCTTGTCTGGTCATAAAGACCAAGGTCATTCCTACTGCTCGGGGCCTAGGCTTTGTGCCTGCATTGGCAGTAGCTGCTCTCCTCTCTCTCCTTTTCCTCCCTCCCTCTATCTCTCCTTTTCTTTTTCTCCTGAGGTGCAGATGGCCACATTTGCAGGTTAACTGGAACAGCTGGAGGCGCATTATTAGCTTCCTGCTGCTAACTCATATTTGCTTAGATTTTTTTTTAACAGCAACATAATTTACAACTAGTAGGCCAGTGACAAAGCTGGCATGTTCTAAATCTGCATCAGATTTATGTAATGCTGTTGCTTCTCAGTGAATGAAGTTGTAATTATTAGTTTGTACCATTAAATAGCATAAATATATAAACTGTTATACAAATTGCAGTGAATGTTTCCTCTAGGGAGCTCTAGACAAAATTTTAATGTAGTGCATTTTTCTGTGGTGGCAGTTTCTATGTATATAATAATGTTGATAAATTTCACCATAGCAAGTGACATTTTATAACATTAATCTTGGTGGTAAAATTCTGACGACTACTACAGCTGTGCTGCCAGGAACAGTAAAGGTGAGAGCTTTTGACATCAGCTGAATCAATTTTAATACTGTTTTTGAAAAGTTCCATGCTTAAATATTGTACATAGATGATAGGTCCTTAGCTGGAGTTGAAGATGACTCAGGCAATCATTAGAGAACCAAACACTGGGGAACTTTCCTTGATGATGGTGATAATTAATTTTTAAAAATTCTAATTGATTTTGTTTTGCAATACAGTAAGAAAAAAATCTAAAAGACACAATAACTTACTTAAAATCCTCACCAGGTATAAAAACTGTGGATGTGTGTCTGTGATAAGGACCCTGTAATAATTAGAGATGCAACACCTGGGCTTGAGTGTCGTTCAGAATTCCAACATGCAGCATGGCCTGGTAGAGCTATTATAATCCATACTGCTACTGCTTAACATCCTTGCTGACAGAAGGGAGTAGCCTCACTGGTGTGTTACTGGTGAATATGCAACTACAATCTTGTGTGTTTCAGATTGAAGCACAATGTCTATATCTAGATTACAGCAATTTGTTGACAAGTTTTTGTCACAAGGTACCAAAACTTCTAACAAAACTCCTGTTGACAGATCACTGCCAAATTACCAAGTGGACTGCCCAGCTACTCTTTTGACAAAACGGTCAACCAGAAGTACAGCAGACAGAGCCGCCCAGTGTTTCAGAAGCCTTGTTGAAGAAGGCCCCCCTGGAATGTCCAGACCTACTTTCTGTCGACAGACTTCTGTCATCAGAGGCGTTCTGCCTCATGGGAGAATGGCAGAATGCTGTTGCCTAAAGTGCCACGCTCTGTCGATGTACTGTTGACAGAATGCCTTGAGAACCTGGACGTTCCCTGAGTTTTGTCGACAAAATGCCGGTTTTGTCGACAGAGCCCTGTAATGTAGGCATAGCCTAAGTCTCCGAAAGGAAGAACTATGAGTAAATTTTTTCTTTCATTTGCACCTTCCATCTGATTTAGTTTATGACACAGCAAGAACAGATGAATATTTCTAATATTTATAAAATAATCTTTTGGCAATGTGTGTTTTTGAGCCATTTTAAACACTGTTTTACTAATGTTTCCAAAGACTAAGGACATAATGTTGCAACACTTAAGGAAGTACTTAATTTTGTTACCATGAAAAATGCACCATGGCATAGTAAAGTTAGGCCTTTGTGTAAGTGCTTGTTTGGAGATTTGGGGCCTTCACCATTTGAGCCTGCTTCCACTGAAGTTGCATGGGTGGGCCCACAATTGATAAATACTGAGATCAGACAATCTGATTGCCTTCTTCACAGAAATATGCCTTGTTTTGAGGCAAAGAGTAGCACTTAAGGATCATAACAGTGACACATGACAGATATGTTCTCCCAACCGTACATGCACAGACTGTCCTTTTTATGTATTGAAATAAACAACATTCTAAGATCTCTGTTTAAAATCAATGGACCTGATCCTGAAGGATTTACTGGGGCAAAACTCAGATTGCTGTCAGGTGAATTCTTGTTTGAGTAGCAACAAGGAGCTAACTACTTTCTGTCCACTGGTGTGGGTATTTGATGATACATCTGCTCCACACACTGACAGAAGAGGGGTTGAAGTACCTCCAGGAAGGCTGCATAAGGAACCAACCAATTGGAAAGGGCTTCTAGAGACAGCAAATTGAGAGGAGGTTGCGAGAGACAGCCAACCAGTGCCAGTCTGAGCCATATAAAAAGGGCTACTGAACAGAACAACTTAATCAATCTCTGGATTTTGAAGAGGAAGGACTGACTGCCAGAAAGAAGGGGAAAAGAGAGCCGCATGAGCAGAGCAGCTCTGGGCAGGAACGGGGAGCATGAGTGAGCTCCTGACTGACCGCTGCCAGACTGAAGTGCTGATACAAGGGCTGAGAAGGTGCTAGGGCTCCAGACAAGTGGCCCAGCGAAACGCACGGTGAGGGTTGACAGAGATAAGCATGTGGCTGCTTGCTTAGAGGGTCATTGAACAGAGCAGAGGGCAGGCTCATGTCTCTTTCCTGCCCCCTCCTTTGTCCCTACTTATCACTGAGGGCAGTGGCTAGGGTCTTGGTGTCCAATACATTTGCCACTCACCATGTGGCACTGCTTTGTGGCAGACACAGTTCTTGAGCTTCATGCGGCTCTTAGGGGCTTTAAATGCACATCCTCCCGAGATCGGCACATGGGGAGTGCCGTCTGCCCACTCCTTGCATGCACCCCACCTTATGGTGGGAGAAGTGAGTGGCAGCCCTGGCAATGACTCCGGCAGCAGCCCCAGTGGCTCTGGTGAGTCACTGGCATTGAATTAGAATAGCGTATGAGGGTGTGCCTGGTGCTGGGGGAGGGGGAGAGAAGTTATTTGGGGGGCGTTAATGTGGCAAATATGAAAAGATGGCGACCACAATTGCAGTGATCTTTGAACTCATGTTGGACGCCACTGGGGCAGAATAGAGTCTGCAGCCTGCCACTGAGGCAAGTGGCTGACTAGAGGACGTCTGGTCCCGTGGAAGGCGGGGAAGGGAGGGAGAAGGCTCCAGCTGCCGGGTTGTAGGTCTCCGTGCCCCCATCTGCGGACCCCATGGCTGGCTCTGTGGGTTATCACCACCCCCCGTACTCCCTACACACACTTCTCTTGCATAAAAGTGCGATACGTGCATGTTGAATGTGCATCTTTCAAGGGATTACTGTACAGAAAATAATTTAATGCATGAAACTGCAAAATATCTATTAAGGCAGCAATTTTTGTAATGAGCAAACTCTGATGAAATATTTAGTATAAATTCATGATGAAAAAGACTATTTTTCCCCTTTTTGCAGCTTGAGATGAAATTGCAATAAATTAATTGCAATAAATTACACAATCTTTTGTCCATATGATAACAAAGCAAAATAAGATAACAGAGAATAATTATGTTTGTAACACAGAGGCCGTGTCTGTACGGGCACAAATCTTCGAAATAGCCATGCTAATGGCCATTTCCAAGGTTACTAATGAGGCACTGAATTGAATATTCAGCGCCTCATTATCATTAGGACGCTTCCACCCGCGGCGCTTTGAAAGCACCACTTTCAAAAGTGCGCAGCTCAGTGCGGCTACACGGGGTTCCTTTTCGAAAGGACCCCGCACCTTTTGAAATCCCCTTATTCCTGCTGATCGGAATAAGGGGATTTTGAAAGGTGCAGGGTCCTTTCAAAGAGGACCCCTGTGTAGCCGCACCGAGCCATGCGCTTTTGAAGCGCCGCGGCTGGAAGCATCCTTATGCTAATGAGGTGCTGAATATTCAGTTTAGCGCCTCATTAGTAATCTTCGAATATGCTATTTCTAAGATTTGTGCCCGTGTAGACACAGCCACAGTGACTGTTGCTATTTAGAACAAAAATAAGTCCTGTGGTACCTTATAGACTAACAGATATTTTGGAGCATAAGCTTTCGTGGGCAGAGACCCGCTCCATCAGATGCATGAGTGACTCTTTGCCCACGAAAGCTTATGCTCCAAAATATGTTAGTCTATAAGGTGCCACAGGACTTCATGTTGTTCTCAAAGATACAGACTAACACAGCTACCTCTCTGATACTTGTTGCTATTTAGTTCATTCACTTTACTATATTATTGACTAATCTAAATTTCTTATTAAAAATGCAGCAGTTTCATGGGTTTCAGTGCCACAAATGCTGTTTTTGTCACCATACTACAGTAGTCTCTCAAGTGATGTAAGGGTTGCATTTCCATGCACCCTCACATAACTCAAATTTTGTGTAAGTCGAGGGGCGGCTTCTTTCTCTGGCAGAACACGTGTTCTGCAGCCAGGAAAGCAGCAGAAGAACCCGGAGCTCCTTATGAAAGGTAAATCCTGGGGTTGGGGGGCAGCTGGGGAGAGTGAAGCCTGGCGGTGAGCTGGGGGCATGGGAGGATGGCAGGAGGGTTAAACTTCGGGTGGTTTAGAGTTGCTGGGTGGGTGGAGGAGTGGATTTAAGCCAGAGCCGTGCGTGGGTGGGTTTGAACTGGGGTGGGGGTTGAGCCAAGACATGCTTGTGGGTAGTGAGCTGAGCCGGGAGGGAGTGGCAAGGGGGTTGAACTGCGGCCGTGTGTGCTGGGAGGGTTGAAACAGGACCTGGGGAGTGGGATTTTGAGTTGTACTTAACTTGCATTAATGAGGTCTCCAGTTCTTGCAGCCTAGTAAGTTATTGCTTTCAGCTGGTGTATTATATGTGGACGTTGTAGGTGTTATGTTGACAATGAAGCATGCTCATGTTGCATTAAACTATCATAGCTTTTTTAATCGGGCTAAAACGGGTTTTGATCTGGGATCTATTACTGGTCTGATGTACAGAGAGAACATGAAGAATATTTCAGCTATGATAAGGATCTATTGTGGAGCGTGTTGACATCTCATGTATGTCCTTGAAAACCTACTGAAGCAGTGATAAATTTAGCAGTACCCACAGTTGAACTGAGGTAAACCTCACTACCTGCAAATGCTTCAAAATATATTGCAGAGTCACTTGTTCATTTTGTATTGGTCTTTAGTTACATCGGTTTGAAAGCACGTGCATATTTTCTACAATCCTTCTTAAAGCTGAGCACTCACACTAGAGTGCCGTCATTTTGTAACCTGCTACAGTAGGGTGTGCTCCCATGGACACCTCTCCAGGTAGCATAATGACAGGAGGCAGTTTGAGCCAACTCCAGACCAGGATAGCCATTCTACATTGGTGGGGGTAAGGACAGTGGGGAAGCAGGAGAAAATGTGGTTCAAAATCACATGTATTTTCCTGGGGGAATTGACTTTTAACCCCAAAACCAGAGGGCACATGGCAGGATAGATACCAGGATTCAGAAGGTCGCAGTAGTGGTGTAGAAGATAAAACGAGAGGGGGGGGGAAAATGAATTTATTCTTTGTGTATTGAGGCCTTTTATGATTCATCAGTAAGTAAATATAAGCTAAGGGAGTGATTTGTTTCTAACAAGCTTATAAAATACTAGAGTCATTTGTGAGTTTATTGGAGTGCTGATTACAAACATTCCCTCATGCACACTCTTTTATATCAAATTAACATTCAAAATACAAATATTATATCTTGGAATATTTCTGTACTCTCTTCCTGAGTATTTGAATTCTGCATCATGAGAGACTATCTTAAGTCTGATATGTCATGAAGAACAGTTGGTAGCCCAGCACCTATTTTGCACCCATTTTTCATTTGTGGTGTTTATATTTTGCACGTGCTGCTTGTGTGAACCATTCCATGCTCTAGCTCTTCATTTATTGATACAACATACAATTGGCACTCATCTGACTGCAATGATTCAATGGTTCCCTGTGCCACGCTGCCCGCGTATGGCTTCCTGGGTTCTGCATTAGGTCTGTTGGGAACAGCTAACCTTGTAAATGGAATAAGTATCCTGTGCAGAACTGTCTTGCCTCATTGAGCCTTTGGCTAGATTTTTCCCCATGGGATTTGTGTATAAAGGCTGCACCTGTGGCACCATGGGTCTCTTAAACCACTCTAGAGAGAAGTAGGATTCGGAGGGGCTTTGGGCCTCAAGCCTCATTAGAAATGTTGTCCAGCCCTCTCTCGTTTTCTTGGTCCTCCTGCACACTTACTGCTATGGCCATCTCCCCAGGTCTCCATGCTGCATTTGAGCAAGCCATGATTTATTATATTCTTAGGGAACCCTTAGGTAGATAAGTAAAAATTCTCTGAACAATAAATTTTAAAATTAAATATAGTACACACTAGGGGATGGAATGTTTGAACTGGGGAACTGGAAATCAGAGTTTCTGGGTAGTGTTCTTGGTTCTGCTACTGACTTGACATATAATCTTGCCTCTGTATAATAGGTTCATTACTATTTTATCTGACTCTTATTTTATTTCAAGACAACCCCCCATGAAGAGGGTAGCCACATTACGGCTAGTGAATATACTGATCCATCAAATCACATACTTCTCTCATTGTTCTCTTTTGTTTTTACAGAAGAAACATTTAAATCCAAATACAATCATCAGTAAAAAGTCAGCATTTGCCAATAGTCCCCACACAGTAGTACTAGAGAGGCGACAACTATCTGCTAAAGAGGAAAAACAAAACAATTCTGGTAACTCTGTTGTCTATAGGCAAAAGTTAACGTTAAATGGCAGATACAAGAGCCCTATTAGTCAAGGTCTAACCTTGCAAGATTGTGTCATTCTCATCAGTTTCTTTCGACTTGTCTGTATGTTAACTCTTTTGTCCAACACTAGAAAAGGGTCAAAATTCTCATGAGATTAGCATTCTGTCTTTAAATGAACCAAAAGGAACCTTGTCATGAATACTCAAGAATTCTTTCTCCTGAAGCCCATATGTATCTTCTGTATGCTCTGCAATATGCCAGTTTGCAAAGGACTTTCTTTGGGGATTGGAAGGCAGGTGACATGTTAAATGAAAAGACAGGGACTGTTTTACTTTTAAAAAAATGAAGAAATAAAACAAAACTGATATTCTCATTCACTGAGAATGTAACACGATCAGCATTGTGTGTGACTGAACTACTCACGCAACAAAATAAATACATGGAAAAGGTAACAAAAACAGTAAAAACTGAAGTGCTTAGTTGAAAATGTCTGCTAAAACCTGGCAACCTGTTTAAATCCAAAGTTGCTGGGCAAGATGCACACACAGCTGCAAATGGAGAGTTCACAGAGCAAATGTTTCATCACAGGCACTGCGAGGTCCTTGTTCTGGACAAAATCTGTCAGATCGTAAGTGGGCCAACTTGTGCAGAATGAGAAATAAATGTGAATGGTTGCTTTGTGTGGAACAATTGAGGTCTATAAGCTGGCCATGTGTGACTCAGAGTAAATTTCACATTTGATATTATGCATAATAGATGTGTGATGTTGAGAGTTCTTTTAAGAATCCTGTTGGGATTTTTTTTTGTTTTGTTTAGTATGGTTTTCTGGTGGTTGGTTTGTTTTTTTTTTTTTTTTTGGAGGGTGGGCATTTAAAAGGAAGCAGGTTAATAAAGGATATATTCTCCACCTGATGTTTTGAGCTTTAGTCAAGCAAATCCCATCAGCATTGGTGGGAAGTGCTCTGCACATTGACTTGAGACAATGCCTTTAGTATGGAAATAAGTCTGCATAATATAGGGGTGCGTAAATAGTTTTGTCCTCAGACATAATGTTTCTGATTATCTTGAAGAACAGAGTGTTTTATTTGCTCCTTAGAACTCTTCATATGTGAGCACTGTTTTTTTCATTTCCTCAGACATATGTATATGTGCCAGCTTAGTGAATGTTCAAGGTCCCATGTAGTCATTATTATCTGTCATGTAGAGGTGATTCTTTCTGTAAATAATGCAAAAATAATTGTTTGTTTTTACCAAAATAGCCATATATCTTAAAGCCATCGTGTAGAATGATTTATACTGGTGTATATGGTACCAGGGCAGCTATTTCTCTTCTTGTATGGGAACTAAGGTTCAATAAAGCACATGGATCTGACTGTGCCCATACTTTATAATTCGAGCAGTACAGATTTCTAGTACAAACAAGCCCTTCACATAAGCTTTGGCCACAAGCAAGGATGAGCACTTTCATCCTAATCCCAACTGGATGTGACAATGGTTAGGTTAAATTACCTCATTTGCTCATGTTTTCTTTCATATTTTGCATGTATGTCCAACTAAGTACAGGTGGAGTTTAAAGTTTTAGTTTTAATGTCCTTTGTAATCTTTAGTGGTTACAACTTATCTCAGTGATCTTCCAGCACCCGGTACATAATCATACTATTTTACAGAATCAAAGAACTGTAAAGGAACTTCAAGAGATCAGGCCCCACCACTATCTAGACCAGGGGTGTCCAACCTATTTTCATCACGGGCCACATGGCAATTTTTTACATGTTCCAGGGCAGAACACAAAATAGCCCCAAACCACCTGCCCCCAGCCTTAGATTCCCACAGCCCCAAACCACCCCCTGCCCCCGCCCCCCAGGCTTAACCTCCCTCGTAGCACCAAACTCCCTTCCCCAACACAGGATTAACTTCCCCAGGAGCTCTGCGTGCTGCCATCCCCTGCCAGCTCCTGGGCTTCTTCCGCCCTGGGGCTGCTGGGGTTAACCATTGGCTGCCGGAATTCCCCTGGCCCCTGTGGAGCTCCACTCCCTGGCCCTGGGGCAGCCAGTGGAGCTTTGCTCCCCAGAGGAGTTCCCTGCACCCCAGGGCCTCTGCGGTTGCCCCATGCCCTGACAGAGCCCGGGGCTGCCAGCAGAACCCAGCATGCCGGGGCTACCATCAGAGTCCTGTGCCCCAGGGCCGCTGCCAGAGTGCAGTTCTTTCAGCACAGCAGGGCACTGGGAGATGCCCCTGCTGCACTGTTCGTGAGCTGGAGGCAGAGTGGTGGCAAAGGCAGGAGCCGCAAATGACTCCTCATTTAAAAATGGTGCCGCTGCCGGTTCAGTGGGTGGATAAAAAGGCTCTGCAGGTCGGATTCTGGCCCCCGGGCCACATGTTGAACACCCCTGATTTAAACCAGCCCTGACAGGTGTTTGTCCAACCTATTCTTAAAATCTCCAGTGATGGAGAGTCCACATCCTTTGTAAGCAATTTATTCCAGTGCTTAACCACCTTGACAGGAAGGTTTTTCTAATATCCAACTGAAACCTCCTCTGTGGCAGTTTAAGACCATTGCTTCTTGTCTGACAATCAGAGATTAAGGAGAATACTTTTTCTTGTAACAGCCTTTTAGATACTTGAAATCTATTTTCTCTTTTCCAGATGAAACAAACCTAGTTCTTCCAATCATCCCTTATAGGTCATGTTTTCTGGACCCATAATCATTTTGTTGCTCTTCTCTGGATTTTCTATAATTTGTCTACATCTCGCCTGAAATTTGATGCCCGTAGCTGGACTCAGTACCTTCAGTTAGGCGTAATCAGTGCCAACTAGAACAGAAGAATTGCTTCTCAGGTCTTGACTACAACAGTCCTGTTAATACGTCCCAGAATGATGTTTCTTTGTTTGTTTGTTTGTTTGTTTGTTTGCTTTTGCAATAGTGTCACACCGTTAACTCATATTTAGTTTGTGGACCACTATGACCCCTAAATCCCTTTCTGCAGTACTTCCTTCTAGAAAGTAATTTCCCATTTTGTATGTGTGAAAATTATTGTTCCTTCCTAAGTGGAGTATTTTGCATTTGTCCTTGAATTTCATCCCTGTACCCCAGACCATTTCTCCGGTTTGTCAGGATCAGTGTGAACTATAATCCTATCCTGTAAAGCACTTGAAAACTATCCCAGCTTGATATCTTCTTCAGACTTTATGAGTGCACTCTCTAAGCCATTATCTAAATCATTGATGAAGATGTTGAACAGAACTGGTCCCAGAACTGATCCCTGCAGAACCTCACTCATTACGCCCTTCCAGCATGACAGTGATCCATTGATATCTGCTGTCTGAGAATGGATATTCAACTAGTTATGCACCTACTTTATCGTAGTCCCCTCCAGGTTTTATTTCCCTGGTTTCTTAATGAGAAGGCCACGTATCAAAAGCCTTACTAAATTCTAGGTATAGAACTGCTTCCCCCTTATTTACAAGATTTGTTATCCTATCAAAGAAAGCTATCAGGTTGGTCTGACGTGATTTGTTCTTTGCAAATTCATGCTGACTTTTTCTTATATCTTCTAGATGTTTGCAGCTGGATTCCTTAATTGCTGTATATTATACCTCCATTATCTTTCCTGGTACAGAAGTTAAGTTTTCTGTAGTTTCTTGGCTTGTTTTTATTTCCTTTTTAGAAGATAGGAATTATATTTGCCTTTTGCAGTCTTCTGGAATCTCTCACATCTTTCTTGACTTTTCAAAGATAATAGCTAATCGCTCAGATATCTCCTCAGTCCTCTGAGTATACTAGGATGCATTTCATCAGGCCCGGTGACCTGAAGACATCTAAATTGTCTTAGTTATTATTAACTTCCCCCTTTCATATTTTAACTTCTGAACCTACCTCATTTGCTTCAGCATTCACTATGTTATGTGTCCAATCCCCACCAAGCTTTTTGATGAAACCCAAAACAAAGAAGTGATTAAGTACCTCTGCCATTTCCACATTTTCTGTTGTTATATTTTTCTCTTCATTGAATAAACAGCCTGCCCTGTCTTTGGTCTTCCTTTGATCTAAGTTCTTATATATTTGTAGAATTTTTTTTTTGTTACCCTTTAAATTTCTGTCTAATTTGAGCTCATTTTATTCTTGGCCCTTTCTAATTTTGCCCCTACTTGTTTGAATTCATAGAATCATAGATCATAAAATCAAAGGGCTGGAGGAGACCTCGAGAGATCATGAAGTCCAGCCCCCTGACCAAAGCAGAATCACCCAAACTAAGTCATCCCAGCCAGAACTTTGTCAAGCCAAGACTTAAAAACCAAGAGATTCCACCACCTCTTTAGGTAACACATTCCAGTGCTTCATCACCCCTCTAGTGAAATAGTTTTTCCTAATATCCAATCTAGACTTCTCCCACTGTAACTTAAGACCACTGCTCCTTGTTCTGCCATCTGTCACCACCACAAACAGCCTCTCTCCATCCTCCTTAGAGCCCCCCTTCCGGAAGTTGAAGGCTACTATCAAATCGCCCCTCACTCTCCTCTTCTGCAAATGAAACAAGCCCAAATCCCTCAGTCTGTCCTCGTAGGTCATGAGCTCCAGCCCCCTAGTCATTTGGGCTATGTCTGCATTACAGAGTTTTGTCAACAAAGCCCAGGGAGTGTCCACATTCCCAAGGCATTCTGTCTACATTAAAGTAACAGAACATGGCACTTTTGTCGACAGACGTATACCACTCCTCTATGAACCAGAACACCTTTTGTCAACAGAGATCTGCCAACAGAAAGCCAGTCTGGGCATTTTGAGGGGTCTTCTGTTGACAGACAGGGTTTCCAGGATACTGGCAGCCCTGACAGCTGTGCTTCTGGTTGGCCGTTTTGCCAATACAGCAGCCAGGTAGTCCAGCCACTCTGGCAATGCAGCAGATTGCTCTTTTGATCCTTTTTGCAGTCTGATCACAATCTGTTGACAAAGTTTTGTCAGAAGATATCTTCCAATGGTAACTTCTGTTGACAGATTGCTCTAATGTAGCCATAGTCTTTGGTTGCCTTCCACTGGACTCTCTCCAGTGCATCCACATCTTTTCTATGCTGTATATATCATCATTGTAACTTGATCTAGTTTTCACTTCTTGTGGGACTTTTTGATTTTTAGATTATTCAAGATCTCCTGGTTAAGCCACAGTGGTCTCTCGCCACAATTCCTGTCTTTCCTACACAGTGGCACAGTGGAATAGTTTGTTCTTTCACTCTTAATAATGCCTCTGAAAAACTGCCAACTATCTTCAATTGTTTTTCCTTTTAGACTTGCTTCCCATGAGATCTTACCTACCAATCAGAAGATGTTGTATGTCACAAAACATTGGAATTATAGAGCTAGGAGTTTGCTAAAATAGTGCAGGGGGCATTGTATGTGTTTGCTTCTGTGGCGGAATCCATGGATCCTGTAATGTGAAAGATGTCATGGATTTCTCTTCATTCCGATTGGATTTAAAGACTTCCATTTTCAGTAGAGTGGATTAATATTTGATTCTGGTAAGATTTTGTATGAGTTTATTCTTATTTTAAATTTCTTCAGGGACGTAAATAACATCAAGTTGAGTAGATACCAAATAGATAAAAATTGATTTTTATTATTTGTCCATAACACACAATTGTATTTGACAATGTCCAGTTTAGCTCAGTGGAACACCAGGGTAGAGGTAGCAGTAGTGTCGCTATATTGGAATGAGCAGCAGTAACTGAAAAGAATAATGCTGAGAAAAGAAGTGGACAGATGGTGGACCATTTATTAATTGAGATATATCAATTGGCAGAATTATTCTGAAAACACCAGTACAAGAATTGTATAGATGATATTTCTGGGCCTGTTTCACTTCTGTATTACTTAAGTTTTACAGTGATCAAATACCATTAAAATAGGAAGAATGCTGTACATACATAGGCAGAGATATGTAGTACGGGGAAGCTTGTGTGACAGTTGTACTGTGTTTGACTAGCCGGCGTAATTGGTTTATCAGTTTCATACATATGAAGTGTGGGGGGGGGTGGTAGGTCCTGCTGTGTGGGAAGGGGACTGGGCTCAATGACCTCTGAAAGTCTCTTCCAGTTGTGTGAGATAAGTGTGTGTGTGTGTGTGTGTGTGTGCTTTTTTTACATCACTGTACATTTATGGATATAATTTGACATATTCTTGATTTATACTGATGTAAAAGGAGACTCTGGCTCATAATTTCAGTCCAGGAGAAAATCTGATATAAACTTTTTTGGAGAGAGACTGGCAGATGTTAACGCTAGGGCTTTGTCTACACTACAGAGTTGTGTTGCCAAAAACTGCCTTTTGGAGACAAAACAGTCAGAGCACACACTTTGCAATGTGACTCCTGTGAGGGAAAAAAAGGCCCAGCTTGGGTGACAAAAAACTTCTTGCCCTACGAGAGCCTTTTTCTTTTCTTCCTCCTTTTGTTGTTGACAAAGGGCCAGTGGAGGCTGCTATTTGTTTTGTCATAAGAATTGGCTTTCACCAGTATCCCACAATGCCACAGAGGAGAATTCTTCATGCCAGGCAGTCTTTGCTGCTGCTGGAGGGCTCTGGCTCTGCTTAGTGTTTTGATCTCTGCTGCCCTCCAGTTATGTGCCCCCCCCTTTTCAAAGCTCTGGGAAGTATCTGACAGCTGAGTGAACTGCTCCCTTTGGGGGACATACAAAGAGCAAATCATTGAACTGTGCCTGTTCTGCCCTGCACTAGGAACTCAGCGGCAGGCAGACTGCTGTTGGAGGGGCGGGGGACAGGCTGCTGTTCTGCTTTGACATTCCTCAGTATGGAGAGCTCACGCAGCTATTCGTGATGCCCCTCCCAGCAGCTGGGGAGGCTGTGGGAGAATTTAGGGGGAAATCCCAAGAAGCACAGTGATCAGCTTTGCAGTCCCACTGCACTGTAGTGTGGAATTGCGTTGCTTACACTGTCCATGATGGTGCCCTAGTATGGGCATGATCGGTCGACAGAGTGAGCAAAGGTGGACAATTTTTGTTTTGTTGACTTTTGGTTGTCGGCGTAAGTTTTGTTGACAAAACTTGTGCAGACAGACCCTTGGTGTATTGTAATGCCATACACAGCTATACATGTATTCTAAACTTAATGGGGTTGTGACTGTAACATTTAAATTGGAAATAAAACTACACAGCAAGTAAATTGAGGGTGCGTGACTTTGGCCCTCCATATTAAGTTTTCCTTGTAGGATGAAAAATAGGGTGATAAAGAGAGAGGCTTATGAGGCACATCTTAAATGTGATTTTAACCTTCTCTTCCTTGGTGAAGTATGTTCACTAAACATAGTGCTTGCCACTGAAAAGTGTAAATTCTTGAGTAACATTCAGATGTCAGTCCTCAATTGCCTGCAGGAGGAAATTCCCCAACAATTTACGCATGATTGGTCACAGCCCCCCGAGATCCTGCTTCTTTTAATGGGCATTTTAATTTTGTAGTCTACTGACATGTATGGTGCATATTATATCTCATGAACTTCTTTGCTACCAAATAAATTATTTGGAATCTAATTCCCTGGCATATTTTGAGCTCAAGAGTCTCATGGGATAATGAGAAGAGTTTCATGTGTGGTTTGGGCTAATTTAGTCTGAAAAAGAAAAGCTTTTTAGGCATACGGATATGTGTAATGAGTACAACAAAGGTGCAGTGTTTAGAAAGTTTATTACCAGACAGCAGCAGAATGCTCCTTCTTTATGAAATTCGAAAAGAGATTCTGAGACTTTTATCTCCTCATATCTTCATTGCTTTCCAAAATCAGCATCACCAGCAGGGTTCCATTAGGAAGCTGAGCATACCCACAATTTGTTTGGTTTTTTTTTTATGTAGGGCTGTATTTCAAAATAAAGGAAAAAGTATTATAATAATAATTTCAATAAGTAATGTGGGTCAGAGCCAATCATATGGTTCAAAAGCATATGAATTTTCTTATGTGGTATCCACAATTTTTCACTGAGAACAGCTGTCATGTCCCTTGAAAACTTACAGTAATAAAATAGTCACAGGAATAAAGCAGAAAAGCAAGATTTTATTAACTAATCTTCAGCTCATAACAGACATGAGTATTATGCCACCCTAGATCATAAAAATATATTTCAAAATAGAATCATACTTCAGGTGTGAGATACAGCACAATAGAATGTGAGTTGCAGATTCCAGCCTAAAATATGAAACCCGTTCAGAGGTTTATACGTACCTGTAAAGTCATGTCTGTGCGATTGCATGGGCTGGGAGCAATAGAAGAATTTGGCAGAGTACAGCAATGGAGCAAACAATAAAGATACGTGTAGTTGCATTTTGTTACACCAGATAAGGGTAGATTATCTATGTAAGTGCATTGAATAGTGTAGAAATACAAAGGGCCTCATAACATAGCAGAGTTATGAAAGAGAGAGATCTGCTGTACCTGGATAAATAGTATAAATAGTTTTCTTTCTGATATGTGACCAGATTATTTTCCAGTTGATTTCCAGCTATGGCCCCAAGTGTCCCACAGATCAAAAAAAGATAAGGGTCAGTTACAAGGTTGAGCTCATTCTATGTTGCTATAGTAACTGACCTCAAGCAACCCTCAGTGGACTGCACCCAGTTCCCCAGGTGATATTTCGCTGTCCATGCCATCAATCCCAAGCCTTTCAAAACCCAGACTTCTTAATTGTCAGGGTACTGTTTTGAAGAGCGTCTTTGTCCCCGTGGAGCCAAGTTAAGGCTAGCATACCTCATTTGCGTCTCCCGAAGGCACTTGGGAGAAAAGACATGGGTCCCATCTCTTCAGAAAGATACTGGGAGCCATTCTCTGGGGACTTAAAGAAGGGTGCAGCTAGATCCACCTGGATTAATTAGGAAAATATAAATGAGAAATATAGCCCAGATGTTTTGTACAGTTAGAAGCTTTTGTAAGTAACAAATGGTGGTGAAGTAACATCATCCAGCATGTGTGACATTGTGGTAACAATCGCATTTGAACATTTGTTGGTCCTCTGTTCCCTGTTTGTGACACTGTTTTACTTGTAGTCTATATGCTTCTTTGCTCCAGTCTGGAGTCTACGTTCATCTTTGATGCATCTAATGACAAATCAATAGTCAAACAGCACCATCCATCTGGTATGAAATTGTTAGCTTCCTCAAACTGCTTCTATGTTCTTTGTTGGCTAATGGGTTTCCTTTATTATCAGATCTCGTTTCATTTACTTGTTTTCCTAGTCTGTTTGTTGTCACCTGCTAAATAACATCATGGGGTAAAACTACTTGGACTGTTTGTTTTAAACAGTGCTTCACGTGGAAATGCGTGGCATAAACAGCAATTTCTTCCATTTCTCAGTTTATTTCCATGTGTGTATTCTAATAGCAATTTATTTTTAATATAACTAAAGCACTTCTTACAGGACCTCATTTAATTTTACCAGATTTACAACATAGTACATTAATGTTTTGTTTTGCTGAATTTCATATATCAAAATTCATTAGAAGTATAAGTAACTCTGTAACCTTCCCTTAACTTTAATTTGCTGCAGTGAAGCAGATATAATAGTGTGTTTTGGAATAGCTGCAGTGTGGGATTTATCAAGAATGAGTGTCAAATTGTCGTAAATTTCTTCACAACTTGGTCTGGGACTATTTTATTTTCTTCCATATGGGAGAATTTTGTTTTATTAAATCAAATTGGAGAAAGGAGTTTTAAGTAACAGTAAAGAGAGTGCCTCTTTATTGTTCGAATCTCTCATTTGTTATTGGTTTGATAGCATGTCATTGCATGACAGTGTTAATGCACTGTTTTATTTTGCCATTAATGTAGTTGTAATTAAAAATGCATCTGATACAGCACATGGGTTTAATACAGTATTATTAATTATACTGCATCCTCGCCAGGAGGCTGCTATTGTCAGTTCTCTTAGAGGCTAAGAGACTCATTGTAATATGTACTAGATTCACATTGCTGCAACAGAAATAGTTTTATGGGAGAAGCATATTCCCACTCTACAATGGGCAGAATGACAGTGTAAGTGATATTAAGGGTCCTATCAGCATATTTAGAACTATCACATAAATGCATCTGAACTTAAGAACAATAAACTGTGTGCTTCATTAGTGCCATTCAGCTGGGTCAGTGTAACCCCCTAATCTGGACTAACAGACAGTAAATTATGTACTTAAAAAAAATTATACAAATGCCTGCCTTTGACGTCGCTGGGCACCATCCAGATTTCACCTTTGCGATGCAGATAATCAGCTCTCATTCCTACTGGCTTCCCTCAAGACCAGTATGGAAATAGGTATGTGTCTGCCAGGGATCAAATGCTTTTGGAGACAAAAGTAGGTACTGAGAACATTACAGGATACTATCATCTCACTATGATGCCTTTACACAAAGCACTCTGTTCCTCTTTTGGCCTGACATAGTTTCAGCCTGACAGAATCCAGCAGGCCTGCTAGTTTTAAATAAGAGCACATCCTCTTATTTTTTTGAGAAATGAAGTGTAAAATTAATGCTTATTATTCTGAACTGGGTGTGAGAAGTGAAAGAAACCTTAGAATCTTGTGTGCAATGTGCTGCTTGTTTGGTACTGAAATCAGTAGATCCGCACAGAGATACACGTAAGGAGAAATGGGACGGGATCTAGCGCAGCAGTAAAAAATCTGCATTTTATTTTACAAATGGGAAGGGCTGCACAATTCACTTGGATTATGTGGGATTCTCTTATGGGTGCCATGTTAAAAAATGAAACAAAAATGAGGGAAATGATTGTATGTTTTCTTTTATTAGAGCCCAACAGTACATGCTTGAGTGGCGTGTTGGCTGTCAGATGCTGCATTGTCACCAGGAAGCTGTCTCATATGTGCTTATTGATATTATAGAATTCAAGAAAGTTATTCTCCAAAGATACACGTGTATCTCTGTGCATACTCTGTGTTTCTATGTAAAATTCTATTATTAAAATGCCATGGAGAAGAAAGTGATTGTAACAGCAGCTCTCACTGTTTCTGTGGGCGTATAGTTTGGATACACATGCATGAATAGAGAACCATTTGTCAGGCTAAGCAGGGTACGTTTCTTTCCCTTCCTCCTTTTTTTTTTTTTCCTGGATGGTTTTATAGACACAAGAAACACATAATGGACTCCTGTGGGAGTGGAATAAAAACCCCACTGGTGAGGAGAAGGCCTTATAATTCAGAAGTGGATTTGCAAATCAAAAGGTCTGGCCTCGAGTGGGATAAATTTCCAGACCTGCAAGAACCCATTATGTTTTATTATTTTTCATTCCAGTTTTATTTTGTTATGAGTTTAACTATATAAAATACTGCAGGCATCAGCCAAGAAAATATGCAATCAGTGTTACCTAATTAAACATGTTAAGGACCCAGAGAATATAATTCCAGTCTCTCATTGAATATTACATGTATTTCATGTTTTTAATTTTGATGAAATTATAGGTATTTAGCCACATAGGAAACATTTTTCCTAAATAACGCTCATTCAGGACTGTGTGCTGTATGTGAATTACAGGTGAATGAGCTTCTCGGTAATACAGTATACGGAAGTTATTGAATGTCAAACATGGTGCTCTGATTAACTGTTTGAAGGAATTCTTTCTATTGCCATAGAATCAGCTTTGTACTTTGCATGGTTTTTATACTGCATTTGTCATTGTTCATAGTTATTTGGTTAAGGGTTCTACAGCATCTCCATCTCAAAGTCATCTCCCTGCCTTTTTTTCCCCTGGGACTGATTGTTAAACTATGCAAATTTGCGCAGGATTGAAGCTTGGCTCACGAGATTCTTTTCTAGGAAATCAGATTGGTTAGTACAGGAGATTGGGAGGTGTGGTGGGGAGGAAGTTTTCAAAACACATCCATACTTAAAATGCTAAATAGCTGCTCATCTTGGGTCACTGTCCGGATCTGAAATTTTAAAATGTTCACATTAGAATCCTTGTGTTCTGACAAATATTTCATCTCTTAGTTTTGGCCATCTGGGGGATTTCTGGAGCAGTCACAATGGAGAGCTGAAGCCCTGGGTCTCTGTACTCTCACCTACGTTTTCTCTCCTCTCTTGTGCGTCTCCCTTTTCTAGTCTCATTCCTTCCCACTCCATCTGTCTCCCCTCCCCCACGTCTCCCGCTTCCTTCTCCATGAGCCATTTAGAAGGAAAAGGATCGCCTTTCCACCTCCAGTCTAAACTGAATGTGCACCCAGTGGGGCCTCTGCTGCCTATTCTGCACTCATTTTATGAACAGAGAAGCACAGTGCAGATCTGGGTGGAGACACGTGCCCTACATGTTCAAGGTGCTGGTACCAGTAGTGAGGATCCCCTCAGTAGGGGAAGCCATCCCTTTGTGTTTTACTGGTGCTGCTGCTTCTCCCCTTTTCCTGCCATCAGCATTCTGCTCTGTATGTGTGGCTGGCAATATGGTGCAGGGGGGTGGGGGGAGCAGGGCACCAAATAGAAGGGCTGAGGGAGCTTACCTGGTTTTGGAACCACATAGACAACTCCTAATGCTAGCCGAGGCAGTAGCTCACTACTGCACAAGACACTGCTTACAGATTTTTTTTCTAATATCCTCTTGGTGAAGTTAGGGCCCTTTAAGACACACGTACTCTGGGAATTCTCTCTCCATTTGCACGCCCTCAGCCATCCCCTGCTGGCCCTGATTTCAAAAGAAAGCCAGGTCTTAATATGTAGAGGTGACTTTTGTCAGAGCTATGAGATGTGCATAAAGGCTGCTCCATTTGCCATCCTGTCCCCATACTGTTGTTGTTTAACTTTCCACTCTGCAGGGGCATTGAGATTCTTTAAGCTTCAAAGGCCAGGTTGAAAACAGCGAGAAGTCCTGTGGCACCTTATAGACAAACACATTTTGGAGCATAAGCTTTTGTGGGCCAAGATCCACTTCATCCCATGCATGTAGTGGAGCTCTGGAATCTCCACGACATGCATCTGACAAAGTAGGTCTTTGCCCACAAAAAATTATGCTCCAAAAAATCTGGTCACCTGTAAGGTGCCACAGGACTTCTCGTAGTTTTTGCTTGCACAGACTAACACAGCTACCCTTCTGATACTTATGGAAAATAGTAATTTTCCTCTGTTCAGCCATTTTAAGGTTATAAAAGGTTAAATTAAAAACAGAGTTTTTCCATGCCTTTTCCCAAATTATTTGAAGAATCCAACTACATTTAGCAGGCAGTTAATTTGTAATAGAATATCATCACTTGCTACTATTCTAGAACTAAATGTAAATCAGATGAGATTTTGAGAGGAAGACATTAGGTAGTGCATATCTCGTGGGCAGAACTTGATTTTTTAAATGTATTTGCATGTGCTAAAGCAGGGTGACAATTTTTCAATTAATGTTTACTAAAAAGCACTGTAAAAATTGTGGACTTATTAATTACCATGCAAAAAACAGGTATTGTGTACACAGTCCACCCTGCGTCCGCCCGCACCAAAATGCAGGTTTTTCGTGTGTGTGTATTTGTGGGAGTCTTTTGAAAATTTGTCGCAGCATCTCACAAAATGTCCTAACTGCACAGAACACCAAAAATAACAATTTAATGTGTTAGGGTAATATGTTGGTAAAATAATAACTAATTATAATAATACTGAATATTTACTTATTAATAAACCAGCATTTAAGGGGATTTTTAAATAGCTGCTGTGTCTTCAGAACATCTCCATGAAATATCTTCTCCAAACAAATATACATGAAAGGAAAATTCAATTTAAAAATGCCCTTTAAATACCATCAGTGGTCTCACTTCAGCCTGTAAAAGGCATTACACATAAAATGAAGGCTGAGTTAACCCTGCATTCCTGCTATGTTCTGATATTTTCCTCTTCTCCCTTGCCTATATACTTGCAGTGTAATCTGAGGCGAAGATGGGATTCCAGTCTGTTTTGGGTGGTATTGGTTGAATTCACACTGTTAAATTTGTTTGAAATGCTGTTTGAGTGTTTAATAATAGATACCCAGAGCAATGATGTTCTGCCTTTGTGGTACGACACAAGGTACAAAAGTACAATACTATCACAAGCCTGTGTATATTACTGGTGGTTTGATCACAGCATCGCTTTCATCACAGCTGAAAATAAATGTCCCTAAATTTGACTTGCGGCTGTACACCTGAATACATTTTACAAGTGACTGTGTGTGCTTTAGTAATGGGATGCTGAAATTGTAATGTCTTTGGGTCCTTGAAGCTGTGCAATCCAGTGCTACCATTTCTCGCAGACTGCTGCATTTCAGACACTAATCTGCTGTGTCACTAACAAGTTGTATCATTTGAACCTTGCAGAGGAAGGCATCAATCATGAGTGCAAGCTGTGTAACCAGATGTTTGACTCTCCAGCAAAGCTTCTGTGTCACCTGATTGAGCACAGCTTTGAGGGGATGGGAGGCACATTCAAATGCCCTGTTTGTTTCACAGGTAAGACAGTAAGACCTAGACAAGCCTCAGTGTGCATGGCTTGATCCAGAAATGACACACAGGGGATTTTTAAAATACAGTATTCCATTCCTTGGGAAAAAATACTCTGCTTGAGAATGTTTAAAATAGCAGCCAAAAACTGGAGCTAGCAATGAAGAACAGCAGCACAATAGAGCAGTCCCCAGACTCAGGGTAGTGCATTAGCACTAATAATCACAGGCCTTCTGACAATTACATTTCTTGGGTAGGAGATACGATACCAGAGGTGAAAATAATCTAATACGGCACTCCAGCTAGAAGAAACTGGCCAGCTCCCAGCCAGGCTCCTAGGGCTCTCTTGTAGGCTGCCACCCTAAGAAGGAAGGAGATGGGGAGGCATGCCCCATCCCTGGTCCAGGGGGTGCTCCAGCCCTTTGCACCCCTAACACCATTTTGGGAGGGTGGGTGGGCTGCAGCTGCACATAGTGGGACACTGCTGCTCTTCTTCCTCTTCCTCTGACTATCCGGGAGGGTGGGGAAAGTGCTCCAGGCGTGTGCCTTCCTCTCTCTCACTCTCAGCTGCTGAGGGGAGGGGCAGAGGAGTATGTCACGCATGCTGTGCATTTTCCTCTTGCTCACTGATAGTCAGAGGAGGAAGAGCAGCAGCGTCCTGGTGTGAGTGGCTGTGGCCCACCTCCTCCTCGGCAATCACCCCTACACTCCCTAGCTCCCTCCCCTGAGTTCCTCACGCCCTCAGCCCTCTGTGCTGCCTCTGCATCCCCACAGCTCACCTGCTCTAAGACCCCCCGCCCCCAGGCCCCTGCTGTGAGCCTCTCCTTGCCCCCAGCCTACTCCTGCACATCACACAACCCCCTGTCCTGAGCCCTTCCTGACCACCAAGCTCCTGTCCTGACTCCTGCCCCCATACTTCCACTCCTGCCGTGAGACCCCCTCCACTCTAACCCCCTTCCCTAGCCCCCGCCCCCAGCACCCCACACTTATTTTCTTACTGGTACTGTCATATCATAGCTCATCCCAACTGCCTGTCCTGAGTGGTCCACCTGCCCCCCCTGGGGGAGGGGGGGTACAATAGACAGTACCTGTAAGAAACTTAAGTTGCTTTCACCTCTGTGTGACACATTTCTAAGCATACGTCTTGTGAGGTAAAGCCCTACTCGTGAGTGCTTTTTACACAGGTAGCCTGTAGCCATTTCTCAGTGGAAGTACTCATGTGAGTAAAGAGTTGGTAAAATCTGACGCTGAAACTGCATATTTTTGACAATTGCTGCATTCATTTATTTCATTGAAAGACCAGAATCTGCCCTCAGATACATATGCTGTGGTCCTGTTATTTCTGTGCTGAGCACATATCTAAAATCTTGGGCTGTGGCCACACTTGGCCAAAACTTCAAAATGACCATGCTAATGGCCAAATTGAGGAATACTAATGAGGCACTGAACTTAATATTCAGTGCCTCGTTAGCATGCTGCTGGCTGTGGCGCTTCAAAAGTGCCGCTTTCGAACGCACGCAGCTTGGCTACACGGGGCTCCTTTTCAAACGGACCCCGCACATTTCAAAATCCCCTTATTTCTATCAGCTGAGAGGAATAAGGGGATTTCAAAATGTGCAGGGTCCTTTCGAAAGGGACTCCCATGTAGCCACGCCGAGCTGCGTGTGTGCAGAACCAGAACTTCCAAAGTGGCACAGCTGGCAGCATGCTAATGAGGCACTGAATATTCAGTTCAGCACCTCATTAGTATTCTTCGATTTGGCCATTAACATGGCCATTTCGAAGTTTTGGCCAAGTGTAGCCACAGCCTTGCTGTTTATCTATCCTTTGTTTAACTTAAGCTGTCTGTGCAAAGCAAATTTGGATGATCTTGTTAAAGAGATTGTAAGATCCCTTGCCACATTGTCTATATGATTTTAAAACTGGTTTTACAAAATGTTAAATGCTTAATGTTTACATACTTGTCTTTCATTTCCGTTATGTGTGACTCTGAGCTAAGTAAAAATAAAAGATTGAATTATGAAGGGCATTCAGCACCCGCATTTCCTCACAACTTCAGTGGAAGTCACAGGTGCTCATGACCCCTCGGGATTTGCTGTGCAGTTTGATATTTTGGACTTAATTTGTTCTTTTTTGGCTGTGTTTACACTGCAAGCTATGGATGTGACTCTTTCTCGGGTATACACATTCACGTAAGCTTTCATTGAGCTAGCATGAGTCTAAACAGTAGTTCAACTGTGGTAGCAAAGTTGGGCTGAGTATGTAACCGCTATTTTCAGGCAAGTCTGTAATCTGAATGGCTGAGCTATGCCTCTGCTGCCTATGGTACTGTAGCTACACTGCAATGAGGCTCACATGAGTATGTGTGCAGAAACAGGAGAGTCATACCTCTAGCAAGTAGTGTAGACATAGCCTCTGACACATGCTATGAAATAAATCCTTAAGAGTAGTTCTTTAAATTTGGTTAGTAAGAAGCCACTTTTGCATATTGCATAGGTTTAGAACCCCAAAAGGCTGATCTAAAGTGAGATGTGTAGCAGGCTGGGAAATTAATTTAACCAAACAAATCATAAATTCATTAGGCTTAATTTTCAAACTCTAGCTGACAAAATCAGAATTACTTTGAGTTCAAAATTATGAAAAGGCTTCGGTATACCAGTATTTAGGATATTAAATCTTATTGCTTTTCTTTGTGGACAAGATAGTTATCCAGCTTGTGTTTCCAACAATCTATACCTTCAGGTTCACACTTCCTTTGTAGTCTACCAGACATACATCACACGTCTTCTGGATTAACTCCCTAGACCTCTACTGGTCCAGTTCACCCATTTTCTAAGTAAATTTCATCCACTTAAGATTGGTTTTCAGCTCCCTGAAAAAGAGTTGACACCCTTTCTTTGGCTATGTCTACGCGATGATTGCTTTTTTGGTACATAAATGTATCCCAAAATAGCAATGCTACCACTTTTCACCGTGCTTGAAATAGTGCTGCCATTTCGAGCATGGTATTTCAGTTCCAGTACCTCTCATCATGAGAGGGGTAATGGAACTTTTGGAATAGACACTTTTCCCAACTTTGATACCGTTTGGATGGCCCCAAGTTCAGAATAAGGAATTTCGAAATAATCTACTTAGTTTGCGTAGCATAAATTATTTAGAAAACAATTCTCTGTGCAGACACGGCCTTTGTACAATTGGATTCTTCCTGTTATCAATGGAGAGCAGTGGCTTTATGGTGGAATATCAAAAATCTATATGCTATATAGAGTCTATTATAACTAAGCTAGACAACATTCTTTAAAATTTAACAATTACTATTCTTGACTCTTGCAGGATAATTGTCCTGAAACTCAAACACTAATAATTTATTTATAAATATCATTGGCCCTTTTAGGAGCATAACCCTAATAAATGTGCAGCAAATGTGGGGTTGAAGTTACTTAACATAAATTTAACCTCTGATCACTGTGTACTATTTCAGTTTTTGTACAGGCCAATAAGCTGCAGCAGCATATCTTTGCGGTCCATGGGCAGGAGGATAAAATTTATGACTGTTCCCAGTGCCCACAGAAGTTCTTCTTTCAGACAGAACTTCAGGTATGTTTTTGAAATGAGTAAATACAAACTTACAGCAATTATTTTGTTGGTATGTAATAACCCTCTTGCTCACTGCATGTCTTTTAGACCATTTCTTTAACCAAAGCATAACCATGGTTTCCGCTCCCTCTTTGCAACAGCAGCAAACTCTCCTATTCTCCCTTTCTCTCTCCCTGTGGGTGCTATCAGGAGAAAGGGATCTCCGAGATTGGCTGGCATAAAATAAGACAAGACAGATAGGAAGATCCTTTATGCGTATTTCTCTTGACAGTAGCATTGCTACATACTGACATGTCTGCATCAAACACTGTGAATAATTTCCTTTTCTCTATTAATAATGAAGGGCATGATTAAAAAACAAAGACTAAACTAACATTAAGACACCCCCTATCCCCCTCGCCCAGTGGTAAGCAAAAAGCGAAGGGATCCTACCCATCAAGTAACAAGAGCAATGTGCATGTGCTACTTGAATACAGAATTCTAATCAAACCAGCCACAGCCGCAACGACATGGTGGTATGTAGCAGACTGTTAGTAGTAAGAAGTACAGTCCAATTTCATTGCTGCCGTAAATGGATGTAGCTCTATTGATTTCAGCCTTCATAAAGAATGTGCAAGGGGGCCCCTGTTCCTGTTTACACACATGCAGACAGAATGAAGGGTTGTACTTTTTCAAAGGGCTGCAGTGATTCAGATTCTCCTGGCCCTCCTGGAGGAAGCAGATCTGCCTCAGATACAAGGATTCTGGCTGGAATTTCCCTCAGGGGCCAGTGCATGCCTCTGGCTGGTACTGCAGGCACTGGCTGACGAGTTACAGTTTAGCACTTTAGTACTGGAGGAGTTCTCAGGAGCAGGTTTGGGAATCACAGAAGTGTAAGTTTGGAAGGGACCTGGAGAAGTCATCAATCCATCCTACTCTGAAGTAGGACCAAATAAACCTAGACCATGCCAAACAAGTGCTTGTTCAACCTGTTCTTAAAAATCTCCTATGATGGGGATTTTGCCACGTCCCTTAGAAGTACCAGAGAGAAATCCATGCTAGTCTATATACTGTCAAAACAAAAAAGCAGTCCAGTAGCACTTTAAAGACTAACAAAATAATTTATTAGGTGATGAGCTTTCATGGGACAGACCCACTTCTTCAGATCATAGCCATACCAGAACAGACTTTATCTTATTATTATTATTATTTTATTATTAAAGACCTGCAGCCTATCCTTAATCAGGATGCCACACTGCAGATGACCCTAGGTGACAGGCCTCCCAACCTTATGAGGATTCTCACCTACAACTGCCGTTTATACTGCAGGAACACCAGTCCTGGAACTTTTCCTTGCAACAAAGCCCGTTGCCAACTTTGTCCACATATCTATTCTGGAGATACCATCAGTGGACCTAACCAGTTTATTCACAAAATCAGGGGCACGTTCTCATGTTCCTCAACTAACATCGTATATGCCATCGTGTGCCAACAATGCCCAGATGCTTCGTACATTGGACAGACTTCAAACTATCTTAGACGAAGAATTAATGGGCATAAAACAGACATAAAAACACTCTTGATTCAGAAACCGGTCAGTCAGCTTTTTAATGGAGCGGGCCATTCTGTTAATCACCTGAAGGTTTGCGTCTTACTGAAGAGGAATTTTCACAACACTTTGGAAAGAGAGGCTGCTGAACTCTGTTTTATGATCAAATTCGACACATTAACAACTGGTTTGAACTGGGATGGGAATTTTTTAGGTCATTGTAGGGGCTCTTTTGCATACTTGGCTTAATCTAATTCTTGACCCTCCACCCTACCTTCTGCCCTTCTACTCTCTGATTTGCTCACCTTGAAAATATTTTTCTGATCTGTCAACCTTGATTACCATTTTTGGTTCTCTGTGCCTTAAATATTGAGTCTGTCCTGGTATGGCTATGATCTGAAGAAGTGGGTCTGTCCCATAAAAGCTCATCACCAAATAAATTATTTTGTAAGTCTTTAAAGTGCTACTTGACTGCTTTTTTTCTCCCTTAGAAGTCTGTTCCAGAGCCTAACTACCCAGATGGTTACAAGTTTTTCTGAATATTTAACCTAATTCTCCCTTCCTGCAGATTAAGCCCATTACCACTTGTCCTACTTTCAGTGAACACGGAGAACAGTTGATTACCGTTCTCCTTACAATGGTCCTTAGCATATTTGAAGGCTGTTACCATGTCCCACCTCAGTCTTCTTTTCTCTGCCTAGTTTTTTAAATATTTCCTGATAGGTCAGGTGAGTCTTGAATCAAGTATGCTTAAAATTAAGTTTTGACCTTCAGTGTTAAACCCACTGAAATTCAGAGAACTTGACATAGAGCTGTAACTTTGTATTAGTCCGGCTGCAGAGAAAAATCCCTGTATATCTAATTATCACAAGAAAATTGAATACCAGAGCTTTAACTTTCAAACAGATAGAGGTTCTCAGTCTGGCCTTCCTCATCACACATATTTTACCTGTTGAGCACTTCTGCCAAAATGCTGCTGCTGTCCCCTGGTAAATGTAATCTTTTTATAGAATGATACTGTATGCCTCATTTAAATCTATTAGCTTTATAAACCATGATTTACTTAAACTTTGGAGGGTTTTTATTTATCTTGCTGAATTCCCAAGCTGCTGCCTCTTGTGTTGTGCTGTCACGCCGTGGAAGAATGGTTGATCTTTTCACTTTGTTGATTTTATATTTTTTTCTCCCGGGGGAATTTTTTCTTTCCCTTGTTCTAGCAAGCTCATTTGCATAAGTGTACAAGAGTTTTAACTGTACCTTGTTTATAGTTTAATAAAGTCAGCAGATTTTGTTTTTATGATTTCTCACTAGTTGGGTTTTAAGGTGACAGTATTGGCTCAGAGAGCCAGCTTGGAGTTTTCCTCCCCTTTTTCATTTAAAGTGGTCTTTGGTCAAAATGCCAGCGCAATTGAAATGGGTGCAGTGGCTTCCTAGGTCACTGCATTAACCTTTTAAATCAGATGGTCAAATACAGAGAACCTTTTTAAATTATAGTCCTAACGACAACTGCTTTTTGCTATTAACCATTTTAATTACATAGTGCTCAAACTCTGAAGTATTGTGCCTAGCAAAATCTAAGCAAATAGCAGCTTTGATCAGATAAATTTAACTCATAATTGTAATTTTCCAGTTTTTACACAGGATTTGTATTCATTTTAAAGGGTCTGCATTCATAATAATTGTGCAAGTAATTTCAAATGGTGTTGGCTGAATGATAATGCAATGTTTAACTGCAGTTTTGCTCATAAATTTAATGGTGACTCAGAATAAGGTGTTTACTCGAAATAGGGGCTTTTATTTGTTAAAATAAAAGTGCCAAGCAAGGCACAAGCATGTGAATAAATGAGTTAAGAAGACTTTTTAGCTAGCAGCCTTATTTGTGATGATTAACTCATTGGGTGCTTATTTCTAGGTTGCCTGTTTTAAATTCCTCAGCTGTTTATTAAATTTTTGTCTGCTAGTTGAGTAATAAAGATTTAGTATTATTTAGTGTACCAGTTGTTCAGCCACTAATAACAGTTTAATCTGCATAAACCTTTTAGTCTCTTAGCAATGCAATTTCTCCTGCATATTAAAGTCTCCATCCATCAAACAGTTATGCTTGACGAATCTGACTTTTCAATTCTAATCTTGCTTTCCCACTGGTGTAAATTAGGAGTAACTCATTTTAAGTCAAAATTAGACCTGTTCTATTTGTTTTACTTATTTGTATATGTATTGAAATCACTGATGTGCATTAAAAAAAATCTTAATATTACATTGCAGGGAAAAGCTTTCCATAGTGCCCCATTAGCTTTACAGAGGGCAGGGGAAAGAAAGGAGAGTGGGGACATATATTGGGAGAAAAAACTAATTAATTTTGCAAATGTAAAGTCATGCCATAAGTTAACCCTGCTCCTGTGTGACTATTCTTAAGCAGTTTCCTTAGATATTGTATGACATTAAGAGGCATGTATGGCCCACATTAGCTAGGAGATTGCTGTTTCAAATTCACATTGGAATAGTTGAGGAAAAATTCAAATTGCTGCATCAGTAGCATGGCATTTTTCAAAAAAAACAAAACCAAAAAACCTTCAATTTCCAAATTAATGGGTCTGTTGTAACACATGAGCTTTGACTTTGCTGGTATTCACGTGGCACCATAAAGACAAGATTTTCTTCTCTTGTTTGCACTGATGTTATTCCAGAGTAACTCATTGGCAGCAATGTAACAAAAAGTAAAATTTGGACCTCCTGCTTCAATTTGCAGCACTTCCACCATAAAAAGGAAAATGGAAAACACTAGGAAGATAAATACATTGCAATATATAAACACTGGAATAAATTGTCTAGGGATGTTTTGGAGATATTTAAGAGCAAGTTTGATAGACAACTATTGGGGATGGTCTAGACAGTGCTTGGTTCTGCTGTGAGGGCAGGGGAGTGGACTCAATGACCTCTCGAGGTCCCTTCCAGTTCTAGTGTTCTATGATTCTATGATATATAGTGTGTAAAGACATCCCACATAAGAGAGGGTAGATACCAGAACAATGGAACCTGCCATTCTAGGTGGAAAATAATCATGAAAGAAAACAGCAGATCTATGGTTATATTGAGCAACTTGCAGCAAATTAGTGCACTATTACACTTTCTGAACACTCAGGATGATAGCTAGTCAAGCTTTGACACTATGAATGTTGTGAAAGACATGTGATGTAAATATTTTTCCGCCTAATGAGATTTTATAGAAGTAAATTTACACATAACCTATAATAGTTCTTTCCGTCTTCTGAAATGTATTTAATGAAACAAGCGTAGATATCTCAAGAGTTAAGTGAAAATTGAATTTAGCCTTGCTCATACTAGAGAGAGACAAAAGAAGCCTTTGTGAAACAGAGGATGATCTCCAGGACCTATGTTACAAACTGAGTGTGCCTTTAATGCACTGCCTGGACAAAGCTGAAATACAGCACAGCCATACTTTGGAATGAACTAGTGAAAGTACTTTGCCCACTGAAATGTCAGTCTTTAGATGTATACTGAAGTAGGGAATCCTTTCAGGTTAGAAGACAGACTAAAATCCTGTTATGTGTTGGGTGTTGATAGTTAAACATGTGTTAATGTTATGCTCAAAAGAAGCACACCGGATCTTTTTCAGGGGGATAAGGCACCATGCCACATTTATTAAACAATATAGGCAAAGCAGCAATGCTTTCAGATATACACACACACACACCCATCCTGCTATGTTATAGTTACCAGTCTGTTGCCCACCCTGACCTATTGGCCAGATAGATCAGGAATGTCGGGGTTGAGCCAAGTTCTTTCTGTCGGGACTGGTGCTCCACATTGTAGCAGGACAGAACCCAAAAACTAAAACAAGACACTCCATTCTTTATAGGGTTTTTTCCTCATACATGTGTTCCACTTTATCAGGCCTTATTCAATCACTCAGCATTTCAAACAGTTCCCAGCATTTCCAGCAGTCCTCCTAGGTGCAACCTCATCTGAGTGTTTTCTTGCATGCTGATGGCCCGAAGGTGTTGGTCTCTTGAGAAACTAACTTTGTTGTCTGGAAAAGTCCTTATCCATTCCTCATCGAACGGGTGCTCACCTCCAACTTTGACGTGATCAGTCTGCCTTGTTTTGGTTTGCCCTCAGTCCTCGGCTCTACCTCTGATCCTCTTGGTATTGAAGGTCCTTTCATGCCTGTTCTTTCTCTCATTCACATGCACAGGCACACATTTACATAATTGCAGCATGGCAAGAACAAAAATGTGTGTTACAATTTAACATATTAAGAGTGAACAGAGTAATAAAGAACATATATGTTACTCTGTTAAGACTTACTGCTACAAAACTGTAAATCTACATTATCCATTAAGTCTACATTATGCAAAATTGTGAAATCAAAATGCTTAATTGCTTGCATTTGAGATTGCATCAATCAAATTGTGAATATATAATGATTTTAGAGGAAACTCAAGGAGAGGTTTCCTCTGTGGCCTTTGCCCCACTATTTTTCCGAGGAGTTAAGGCATAACCAATAAAATAGTTGTATTTAAAGGATACATTCCTCCTGTTTGCTTGTGGGCTGCTAATCATACTGTTCCCTTCCACATGATTACAACTGAGAAAAACCCAAAGCAAGGAATATAATAAACAATGTACAAATAATCCAAGTACTAAGAGAATGAGGTACCTGCCAGTTCCTCTTCAATGCAGGTGTTCAGATGCTTGCTAGGAGAGAAAGGTTTACTCTTCTGTTCAGTCAAACTACTGAATTAAGTAAGGGTGCCTCACTTGAAGATTTAGCTTTGATTTTAAGTGCCAAGTTTCTTTAAATGTCAATACGTCAAAAGGAAAGAGGATGCCTTAACTCATTAGATGACATGATATTTTTTTTTTGCCTTTTACATAAGTAACGAAAGCTGCAGGTTTAAGCCATAAACTGGCAAAAATTGCTGCACACAAGCTGCACTCATTATATTAACAATCATTTGTCACTGATATTCTCTGAATGCTTGATCCCATGCCCATCAAAGTCACTGGGATCCTTTCCCCTGATTTCAGTGGGTGTTGGATTAAGCTTTAAAGGGGCTTCTTTGAGGTGGGAGGGAGGGAGGGAAAAATGTCTTTGTATGTAGAATGAATGGTTATATCAGTTTAATACAGACTGAACCTCTCTAATCTAGAACTCTCTGGTCCACAACATCCATAATCTGGCATGACTTTAGTTAGCCGGACAACCGTTTATTTTTGGTGTGGCCAAGTTTCCTGTGGTCCCATAAAGTTTGTTTACAGCCACCAGTCCTGGCTCTCAGTGTTCTGGGCTGTTATTTAGCTGTAATTTATCTCTAAATGTCTTCTCAGACAAGTAAGCAGTGGAAGAATTGGTAATGCTGTTAGAAAGTATTGACCTCCCACGGTCTGGCACATTCTCTCGATTGGCACTGGTCAGATTCTGATGGTGCCGGACTAGAGAGATTCAACCTGTAGTTGATATGTCCTCCAGAAAGAGAATCTATCCTGCCCCTATTAATAGATCTGCTCAATCAAATAACTCTGATTCCTCTGATGCTAATTACCACGGGGTTGATTGTGGCTTGGTCTGACTGGGCCAGAGAAGGAAGTTAAATCAATGGGCTACATCTACACAACAGCACAATTTCGAAAAGCGACATTTCGGAAGCTGCCTTCTGAACGATCACCTTTAGAAAGGGCGTGTCTACACACAAAAAGTGGATCGAGGTCATGAACCGCACCTTTGAAAGACTGGTCTGGCCTTTTGAAAGAGAGCATCCACACAGCCCAGGGCGCTTTTTGGAAAGAATGGGCCAGGAAACACCACAGACAGGGTCACATGGTGGACAAGCCCTTCCAAGGGCTGCAGCCAACCATGCCCTTAAAAGGCCCCTCCCAAGCACCCTTGCCCTTCCCACACTGAGGGCTGCTTTGCAACACAGATCACTGCAGACGTCGAGCATGTAGAGGAGCCACTGTGGAGAACACTGTGGATCCCCAGCAACTCCCCAGTGGGGAACTCTTCGAGGCCATGGTCAGCCTGCTGGCCATGGGCCTTGTGGCTGTCCTCCAGCAGCTCTGGTGGGGCCACCCACAGAACTGCCTTTGCTCAGGCTGGCCTCAGCAGGGCAACATCTGCACCCCAACCTTGGTTGATCCGGGGCCTGTGGGGCTATCCCACCAGCGCCGAGTGGTGAGACCGCCTCGTGCTGGGGGACTGGGACAATGACCACTAGCACCAGAACTTCCTCATGACAAAGCAGATGTTTCTGGAACTATATCACTGCCTTGCCCCAGCCCTCCAGCACCATGACATCCAGATGCAGCCCATGCTCCCCCTACAGAAGAGGGTCACCATCGCCCTATGGAAGCTGCTCACCAGTTCAGGGTGGGAAAGGCCACCACCAGGGCTGTTCTCATGGAGGTAAGCCATGCTCGGGTCAGGCACCCACCACAGTGATGAGGGAAGGGCCTCCTGAGCAAGAGGAACCCTTGGGGACCAGGTGCAGGTGACCTGGAGGGGACAGGGATGGGGAAGCATGGAGCACCTGGCCACACACTCATGGGCCTGTTCTCCCTCTACGCCATACAGATCGTCAGAGTAGTAAACACCCCCCTTCTTCGCTGGGTCATCTGCATCAGGGACCTCAACATCACCCTTGCAGGATTCATGGAGCTGGGCTTCCCTCATGGCTTCACGGCACTGGATGGGACCCACATCGCCATCCAGGCCCCAGTCCACAGTGTGGGCACTTTTATCAAGCGGAAGAGGTACCACTTTGTGGTCCACTGGGCCCTCATAGATTTCAAAGGGTGGTTCATGGACATGTGCGTGGGCTGGTCGGGCCATGCCATGGTGCCTGGGTGTTTAGGAACTTATGGCTTGGGTGCAGGATGCAGGAGGGGACCTACATCCCCCCCACGAGAGCTCCCGGCTATGGCAGAGGTAGGCACCACCTCCCCACGTGCCAGAGCATCTGAAACATCTGGGACCAGCATGTGGGTCACTCCAGAAACTCGGCGAAGGCACAGGTGGAGAGGGCTTGGCTGGAAGTCTCTGAGGGGATAGCAATGATGAGGGTCCCATTTATGGAGCCCTCATCATTGCTTGCTGGCTCAGTGTCCTGCTCCATTTGCCGCGGCTGGTGATGCCTGAGGGTCCCGGCTGGTCCTCCGGCTCAGTCTCGGGCTCTGGCCCGGTGGTCTCCAGCACCACAACCAGTGGAGCTGCATCCTTTGCCCCGAGGAGGTGGTCCAGTTCTGCGAATTGGGGGCAAGTGGTGGCACTGCTCCCGAGCAACTGGCCACATCCCAGATGTGGCAGTAGGCCTGCCAGAGTTCTATTGCCTTGGACTGCACTTGGTTCAGCACATGGCTTGGGTGCCCCCAGGATATCAGGCATGTCGACAGGCAGATGAACGTCGCAGCATTCCAGCACCAGCCAGCAATGTGAAGGAGGACCTCCTCTTCCTCACAAAGTCTGAGGGGGTACTTCAGCCTCCATCCAGGATAGGGCCCTTTTTCTGGGGCCCTGCTAGCCTCCTGGGTGCCCTCAGACTGCTCGTGGGGACCCCTGGGGGGCATGGGGTTCCTGGCCCCTGGCCATCACAACAGTGGGGTGTCTAGGGTGGCTGCTGAGAGCACTGCAGAGTAGGCTACTGCAGGCTTGGGTGTTCCCTGGTGCTAGCACACTCTCGGCTTCCAGCCACAGGTTTTCTGCGTCCCTGCATCTTTAAACATGGCCAGATGCAGAGACCATAGAGCCTGGCTTGTGCTGACAGGGACGTCTCTGCGCTCCAGCTGCCCGGCACCATGGAGGACACCTCTTTCGAAAGAGCAGCCTGTGGGACATCTACACACGTTCTCTTTCTACAGAGTCTTTCAAATGGAGGCGCTCTTCCTGAAATGGGAATGGAAAAGCAATTTCGAGATAGGGGAAAAAAAGGAGAGAAAAAGACTTTCTTGTATCAAACTTGAGCTGTGATTGTGACAAAACAGTAGCACTTTATTTCGTGAACCTCGTACAGTGTTTTTCAATTTGTGCTTGGCTTAGATCTTCAGCCCCCTGGAGACTCTTTATGGAAATAACTCATAATAAATGATTTCTCAATTTGATAGAAGGCAATTAATTTAGTGCATAATTTTCCCTTTTTTAAAAATGCAACGTGTGGTTATTTAAAACAGAAGTCCCATCTTTGTCTTTCAAATATTGGTGCACTCTCGAGGACCTATCAGTTCATTCATTTTCCTGCTATCAGAACATCAGTGTTCCTCTAACATCAGAAAACTGAACCAGACAGTATGCTAGCAGACTTGGTTAGTGTTAGAACAAGTTGATTAGAGAATGTGCTTGGAGCGTTTTTAATGTTTAATCATTATTAGTTATAAAACTAATAAATTACAAAAAAACAAAACCCATTCCAGTCATATCACTGGGTTTCAGTCAGATAATTATAACTAACAATAATTAAAAATTAAAAGTGCTTTAGGCACATACCCGTCACACTTAGTGTGTTTGACTGCCCAACCTTATTGCAAAAAAAGGAAGTTCTGCTTGTGCTATATTGTCAAGACTGGAAAGAAATCTGTTGTTGGGTCTCTGGTTTTCAGAATATAGATATATGCTCATTTGAGCAAGAACATGTCATTAGCTCCAATTTCTTATTTTGGTGCTGATGAAGCCAGTCATTAGTTACCAAATTTAAGAGGTATGGATACGAGTTATTCAGGGCTATATTTATTGGTTCTGTACCAACTAATATACGACTTTTATGTTAGCAGCCACTTGGCAAGTAGAGCAGTGGTTTGCAAACTTTAACCTGAGTGCCCACATTTTGATTTAAAATTGTTAGGGCCTCCTTCCTGCCCTTCTCACCCCCAGTCACTCCATCCACCCTCCCTCTGTCTCTCACTGTACCTCACCGTCACTCACTTCCTCTGGGCTGGAGCAATGGTTGGGGTATGGGAGGTGAGGGCTTTGGCTGGAGGGGGTGCATGCTCTGAGGGAGCAGGAATGAGGAATTTGGGGCTCAGCTCTGAACTGGGGCAGAGGGTTGGGGTGTGCAGGGTCCAGGAGGGTGTCATATGCACTTATTAAGGCTGCCGGGTCCCTGTGACTTCTAGGTGTATGGGCAGCCAGTTAGGTATTGCACACTGCCTTCATGCCCATAGAGTTCATCTCCACAGCCTCCATTGGTCTGTGGCAGCCTGTAGGACCTCCCTGGCCACCCATATACTCACTTTTGTGTGCCACATGGAGCCAGGGCAATTAAGCCTGTCTTAGCTCCAGGCTGTGGGCCCCGGGTGACACTGGGAAGGAGGGAGAAAGGATGAGTTGATCAGCTGGGCTCACTGACCCTTTGGAGCTCCCTCATGGACCCCAGTTTCAGAAGTGCTGATCTACTATCTATTCCTAGTTCTGAAACCAAGAGGACTCGTCACTGCACCCCTCCATGTGGCTTGGCACTGTGCTTTTGTCATGGCACAAGACTTGTGTTCTGTGTGTACATCACCATGTTTAGAGAAAACAATGGCATCCATTCTCTGTTTGCCCACCTCTTCAGAAAAGTGCATCACTTGGTCCATTCTCTAATTGGTGTTCTGTCTTGCTTTCTGTGTGTGTGTACGTGTGCATGCGCACGATGCCAACAGAGCCTGTCTTACAGATACCAGTGCAAGAGGAGGCCTGACTATGGCTACATCTACACTAGAAGCATCTGTCTACAGAAGTTACTGTCAGAAGAGATGTTCTGACAAACCTTCTGTTGACAGATCGTGTCTACACACAAAAGCAGATTGATCTTTTGATCTGCTTTGTCAACAGAAGGGTCCCCTGGAGCATCTACATGGCTTTTTTATGCATTTTTTATGTAGGTGCTCTACAAGTTTTGTTCAAAAACCCCTAGTTTTGTCGACAAAACTCTCTAGTGTAGAAATAGCCTTTGTGTCTTAGAATAAAACCTCATATCCCTGCTCTCAGTTCTCCTTCCAAATCTGTTCTGGTCTCTGTTCCTTAATTCTCAATGAATTGATAGTCAAGTAGGAAGTATGGGGTGCTATTCAGCTCCAAGGATGAGGAATGGACATTAGTATACCTGGAATAGAATCATGCCTGATTGATTGATTTCTTTATTTTCATAGACTACATTTACATTAAAGAGTTTTGTACACAAAACTGGAGATTGTCGACAAAACTCATGGAGAATCTACACAAAAAATGCGTTTTGTCAACAAAAAAATCTGCGTAGACCCTCGGAGGGGCACTTTTATTGATAAAGTGGATCAAAAGATCGATCTGCTTTTATGTGTAGACACGATCTGTCAACAGAAGTTTTGTCAGAGCATCTCTTCCAGCAGTAACTTCTGTGGACAGATGCTTCTAATGTAGACGTAAACATATAGTGTGACTATATCTTTATTCCACCAACAGGAGCACAGAATCGTTAGGGCTCTGGAATAAGTGTTCTTCTTCGAGTGGTCCCCGTGGGTGCTCCACAATAGGTGTCGGGCTCACCCGGCGCCGCAGATCGGAAATCTTCCAGCAGTTTCTCCTGGATCACGCATGCGCCAGCGTGCGCCGCCCCCCTGCACGCCCCCAGCCGCGTGCACGATCCGGTCCCTGCCAGTTCCTTCTCAACCGCCATCGGCTGCAGATGGAATACACTCAGGCTAAGGCCAGAGTCAGATTACTTAGTGGTTTTGTTCCACGTGCAATTTGTTGTTTTTGGTTATTTAAAAAAAAAAGTGTCCCCAGCACTGCTCCAGGGCAGGAGTGGGGCGGGGGTCCCTGGGGGGACGCATTCATGTTTTTCATGGAAGGGCTCCCTACTTTACACGTTTCCCCTGCAGTGCTTATCCGCAAGGTCTTGCACAAAGCCAGAAGGGAGAGAGCTCGCATGATACTCATAGTCCCGCTTGGGATCGGCAGCAATGGTTTCCCTTGCTTCTGCGCATGTCGGACTGCCCACCGCTCCCTCTACCGGTGGTGCCAGCCTTACTCCCGCGGGCTCAAGGGTCCATAGTGCACCCGCACCCTTAAGGTCTACACCCACAAGCATGGCTACTCCATGGCTCAGCTCCTTAAAGAGCACATGTACGGAGGGAGCACAACAAGTCCTGGAATGTAGCCGAAGGACCTCCACCAGGAGGACTTACAAGCACAAATGGACTCGTTTCACAGCCTGGTGTTCCGCCAAGCAGTTAGCTCCCCTTGACGTTCCTGTACCTGTAATACTAGAATACTTATTGGACCTCAAGAGAGGCGGGCTTTCTCTATCCTCGCTAAAGGTCCACCTCGCTGCTATATCAGCCTTTTCGGCATACAGAGGAAGGGCCCACAGTATTCGCCCATCCTATCATTATCAGGTTCTTGAAGGGGTTGGTAAACCTGTACCCCCCCTTGGAAACCGCTTCCACCATCGTGGAATTTGGACTTGGTGCTCAGCACGCTATCGGGTCCACCTTTTCAACCATTAGCCACAGTTCCCATACGTCTCCTTACAATAAAAACAACCTTCCTCCTTGCAACTACGTCAGCCCGCAGGGTGAGTGAGCTCACAGCAGTGATGGCAACGCCGCACTGCACAGTATTCTCAAAGGAGGCGGTAACCTTAAGGCTGCACCCACCCTTTGTTCCAAAAGTCTCTCCGGAGTCCAATCTTAACGAGCCAATAGTTTTACCCTAGTCTTTACCCAAAGCCTCACAGCTCCGGCAAGGAGGCACGCCTGCATCTCCTAGATGTGAGGAGGGCGTTGGCCTTCTACACAGACAGAACTAAGTCCTTCTGGAAAACGGACAGGCTTCTAGTCTCTCGCGCTCCTGGGTCAAAAGGAGAAGGTCTCTCTTCCCGGAGAATCTCAAAGCACATTGTGTCCTGTATAAAAATGTGCTTCGAACTTCGAAAGACTCCTTTGCTGGCCCCGCCCAGGGCTCACTCCCCCAGGGCGGTGGCAGCATCAACAGCCTTCTTCAAGGGCATCGCGTTAACAGACATCTGTAGAGCAGCGACCTGGTCATCCTATGACACCTTCGCCAAGCATTATGCCCTGCCTCGGGTATTCTGAGAGGATACCCGTCTGTCGACAGCAGTCCTCTCGGGGGCAAGCTGCACATAAACTGATTACCCACCTCCTTACTTGGGTTACTGCTGGGTAGTCGCCTATTGTGCAGCACCCACGGGGACCACTCGAAGAAGAAAGAGAAGTTACTCACCTGTAGTAACGATGGTTCTTCGAGATGTGTCCCCGTGGGTGCTCCACCACCCGCCCATCCTCCCCGCTTCAGATCTCTGTCTCGTGTTTTTCAGGAGCATCCGAGGTGGTTGGTCAAGGAACTGGCGGGGACCGGATCGTGCATGCGGCCGGGGGCGCGCAGGGGGGCGGCGCGTGCCGGTGCATGCGCAATCCAGGAGAAACTGCTGGAAGATTTCTGATCTGCAGCGCTGGGCGAGCCCGACACCCCTTGTGGAGCACCCACAGGGACACATCTCGAAGAACCATCGTTACTACAGGTGAGTAACTTCTCTTTTTGAAGAAGCCCGTGAACACTTGAATGTTTACCTTGTAAGAAAATGTACAAAGCAAGTGATAATTAAATAGATCCTTAATGACCTCTCTGGAAGCAGGAGAGTTCATTGGGAAGGAGTCCCAGAACAAACAGATCTTATATTGTCTGGTCACTCTCCTTGCCCCCCTTCAAGCAGTGAATAGAGAAGGTTGCAGAGATCTTGAGTTGTCTTGAAGTGGATAAGGAACACAATATTTAGCCTTTATTTCTCAAAGAAGAGTCTGCTCAACACTTTAAAAAGCTGCATCTGCATCAAACATCATCTCCTGTGTCATTTCAGCAACAGCCAATGTGAGCTCTCAGGTAGCAGAGTCTCCTGGGACTGAGCCTGGAAATGACTGGTAGTTCAGCAGTCTGTTACATACCATGAAAAATCCCTCTGCTTCAGATACTGTCAGTGCTGTAGTGTGACTCACCCTGGCTAACAAAGTGTACATAACTTCACATTAGCATGTGCAGAATGCCTAGCAGTGATGCAGAGTGGAAGAAAAGGGTGTCAGGTGAAAGCCATTGGTCGAGTCATTAATGCACTGAAGTGCACCCAAGTGTCAACATGTGTGATCAAGTGTAAGGAGGCATGTAGTTCCAATGTGGCAGTGCTGGCAGAGAGAAGGGACTTCCGACAGTATAGATGGCACTTAGAACTGCTAGTCAAGCTGCCCATCTAAACCCATTGTTGCCTGTCATCTATGCCCTAGAGCAAGGGTCCAACCAACTTTTGAGCAGGCAACATGCCATCCTAACAGATGGCCCATGAGTGAATGCAGCCAAAAGACAATGATATGCATCAATTGTATATACTGAAAGCGCAATTCCTAGTCAGAAATGTTCCAACGACAGTTTTAAGTTCAGATGCCTTTACTTAAAGTCTATGGAACTTCAGATCTGTCTCTAAGCTGGATTGATTTATGTGTTACAAAATAAACCCTATGACAGAAAAGTTGGATATGGGGTGTGTGTGTGTAGGTTGGGGAGTTATATATATGCATGCACTTGCATACCCAGACAGATGTGTTTGAATACAATGTCACAGCCCTCCCTGAAAGTGACCCTATGTACCCGAGAATCTCCTTTCCTTCTGTGATCATGACTTCCAGTGACAGCTATGTTCCACTGGAACAAGGAAGCTGCCAACCAACCAGAGAGAAGCAAGAGCTCTGGGGAGAAAACTTTCACAGGAACTAAACATAGACTGTGTAATTCAATGCCACAAGAGAGAGAGTCTTCATGGAACCTAAGCACTTCAGGAACTAAGTGCAAAATTCATCTCTCTAATAAATTCATCTAGCTCAGTGCTAGATTTCAGTTTCCATATCCCTTTTACTAAAGAGATTCCATATGTACTGCAGAAAAAAAACAATATGATGAATGGAAAAGCCTCTTGTTGTACTTTTAAATAAATGCTTATCACCGCAATATATAATCATATAATTGATGTACACCTAAAATGTGTACAGGGAAAGTGTGCTTCCAAGCTTTCAAGGTTTTTTTTTCTTTGATAATTTAGGATATGTCTACACAGCAGCCTCGTTTCAAAATAATCTATTCCAGAAGAGCTGTTCTGAAAAAGCTGATTTCAAAATAACACCACTGCATACAAAATGCATTTTGAAATAACACTTAGCTATTTTGAAATACAGTGTCTGCACACACAGGCTGCATCGACAGTAGCAACGCCTTTCAGAAAATCAGGTCCCCTTCTGAAAGAACAAGTAGAGCATCCACACACAAAATATGCTCTTTCAAATTCCTTTCAAAAGAACGTGGCGCTTTTTCTGGAGGCCCTCTTCCTCTCCCAAATGAAGAAAAGCACCTGTTTCCAAAGGATTCTTTCAGGAAAAAAAGTATGTAGGTGCTCCAAGGGACCTTTGCTCAAAGGATAGGTCCTCACAGTGCTGTATTCTTGGATTCCTGGCCATTGTTTTGAAAGAGCAAGAGTGGTGGGGATGCTCTCTTTCGAAAGAACAGATTGCTCTTTTGATCCATTTTTTGTGCGTGGACATGCTCTTTTGAAAGAAGATCTTTCAGAAGAGATCTGGAAAATCATCTTTTGAAAGATCACTGTAGTGTCGATGCGGCCATAGAGCCTATTTTGAAACAGCACCATTGGATGCACCATGGCTTGTTTTTGAAATGGGCTCTATTTCCTGTCTGAACAAAACCTATTTGGAAATAGCTATTTCTTCTTCAAGTAGTGTTCCCATGGGGGCTCTACTCTGGGTGTCAGTACATGCTCACACCTGCGCTTGGAGATTCTTCCATAGCCATGGTTTGCCACACATGCACAGAAGCGCCTCCTTGTGGTTTATGGCACGCGTGCAACACAGGCTTCTCAGTTGCTTCTTCTTTGAGTAGTGTTCCCCTGAGTGCTCCACCCTGGGTTTGCCCACCACTACTTCCAACCAGAATAACAGTGGCCCTCATGGCACAAGCCATTGTGGCACCACTGTACCCAGTCAGCACCATAATCCATGTCAGAACCACGTCCACCTTCACCATGGCACAGTTTCCTCTGCTGGTGCACCCCGGCACCAAGGGGTCTTTCTCCGAGGGGGGAGGAGACTTTCCTCTCCATTCCTTTTCCCTGTCTCAGGATGATGTGGTGCTCGCCTAATCATATCCCATGACTGACGATGCCTGGTCATTCCTGGACCTTTTCCACCAGATGGCACAATCTTTAGATAAGGACACTCAAGAAGTCCTAGTTAAACAGTACCAGCTCCTCCGCTCAGTACAGGCTCCATCACGTTCCAGGGCGGTGCTGCCCATGGATGAGGCCATCATGGACCCAGTGCCAGTACTGTGGCAAACCCCAACTTCCATTGCCCCCCCCGCCCAGCAAATTGGCTGATAAAAATATTTTGTGGCATCCAAGTGAGCTGAGTTTTTGTTTACTCAGCCACCTCCTAACTTGTTAGTAGTAGCTACGGTTTGTAATATAACAGTCTTTTCACCCCACACTTCCAGACAAGAACAGCAAAACTGGGGCATTATGGGTCAGAAAGTGTATTCTTCTGGCACTCTCCTCCTCCATGCTGCTAATTATACCACCATGCTAGCGGACTATGACTTCCAAAATTAAGCTTCAGAAACTGGTCCCTGAGCTGCCTGAACATCAGCGCCAGATGCTCTCTAATATCATAAAAGAGGGCCATACCATTGCCATTATGGCCGTACAGTCGGCCATGGACAGCGCTGACGTGTCACTGCCTTGGCAGTAGTTATGCACCACATACGTCATGGCTCATCCCCTTGGGAGTACCAAAAGAGCTTCAGCAAAAGGTTAAAGACTTCCCATTCGACCACCAGTGTCTGTTTGTGGATAAGACCGATGATGTCCCCTATTCAGTGAAAGATTCTAGGACAGCATTACGCACCTTGGGGATGTATACACCCCTGACTAAACAGGCTTGGTACAGTAGGGTCTCAACATTCATGAGGGTTGTGTGTTCAGAACCCTCATGAATGTTGATTTTCATGAACTGGGGGGGTGGTGCTCAGAGCCTTGGGAACTGGCAGCCATGGGTGCTCCATGCCCCAGAGCCTGGGAAGCAACAACTGCCAGCACTTCTGCCTCGGGGTCCGGGGAGCAGCAGCAGCTGCTGGCACTCCCCACCCAGGGCTCCAGGAAAGCGTTAGCTGCCAATGCTCCCAGCCCTGGAACCCCGGAGAAGCCATGGCAGCCACCAGCGCCCCGGGCCCTGGAGCCTCAGGGAAGCGAGGCCACTTGTGAATAATTGAATTCACAAATGTCACACTCGTGAATATTGAGACCTACTGTATTTCCCATTCTGATGCCCTCAGGACCAGTACCAACAGCCCCAGCATAAATCTCGGTTCCAACAGCAGACACAGACTGCAACGCCAACGTTCTGGAAGACAGTATCAAAGTCAACAGCCCTCGACATCCCACTCTCAACCCTCCAAGCAACAGTTTTGAGGTTGTGATCGAGAGTCTGATCCAGCGTTTCCAACAGGGCACCATGCAACCATTCTGCCACTGTCTCCGCCCTTTTTTGCATCAGAGAGTAGCCATCCGCACAGACAAATGGGTGTTGGAGCTGGTGGCACAAGTTTACTCTATCCCCTTCCTCTCTATGCCCCCTACTCGTGCCCCTACCCCATCCTTCTTCAGGGGTCTTTCTCATGAGATTCTCCTCAACTAGGAAGTCCAACACCTCTTCAGTCTAGGGGCGGTCAAGCCTGCTCCCGAAGAGTTCCAGTGCAGGGAGTTCTACTACACCTACTTCCTCACTCAGAAGAAAAACGGAGGATGGGGACCTGTTTTGGACCTCGGATGACGCTACAAATATGTTCTCTACGGACGCTTCAAGATGGTGACCCCCACTGCCATTATTCTGGCTCTGGACAAGAAAAATTGGCTCTTAGCCTACAGGAAGCGTATTTCCCTATCACCATCTACTCTGCTCAGAGACACTTCCTCCATTTCACAGTAGGGCGTGCCCAGTATCAATACCTTGTCCTCCCGTTTGGCCTTTCCACAACACCGCTCATCTTTGCCAGCAAGGAGCTATTATCTTCCCTTATCTGGACAATTGCCTCATAAAGGGACCATCGCTCCCTGAAGCGTGATGCATGGTGCACGTCACCAGGTACCTCCTACTCAGTCTGGGCTTCCACCTCAATGACATGAAGTCCATGATCCATCCTTCTCAGGCTCTGGAGTTCGTAGGAGCGCACTTCGACACCCTCATGGCCACGGCTATCCTACCCATTCAAAGATTTCGCACTCCGTGCAATCTCATTTAGGCAGTGTGTCTGTCCCCTAGCACTATGGTATGTGCCTGCCTAGCACTACTGGGCCATATGGCTGCCACCACTCAGGTGGTCAAGCTAGTCCACTTTCACATGTGCTGTCTTCAGTCGTTGGCCTCATGCTACGCCCCAACCATGGACCACTTTCCAAGTCGGTAGCTATCCTTCCACAGGTTCTTGCTTCTCTTCAGTGGTGGACATGTCCAGGTAACATTCTCAGTGGCGTGCAGTTTCACCAACCACCACTGTCGGTCACTCTTACCACACACACCTGTCTCCTTGGCTGGGGAGCCTTGTCATCCTAGCAGCTCCAGCCTGACCCAGACAAACTTGGTACCCTTATCACTTTCGGTTGTCAGTAGCAGCTCCTTATCTGTTTCCACGTTGCCAAAACCTTCTGTCTCAGGACTTTGACTGCACTCTGCATCCTGATCCCCTAAAACTACACCTCCACATGTGACTCCTTTCATGGCTCCACAACACTGAAACCACATGCTCTGAGGGAGTAAGGAGAATCCTCGTCAACAGTACATGGGAATCAACATGCAAATCTTACCTTTATAAGTGGTAGTGGTTTTCCCATTGGATGGACTCCCACCATTTTGTGCCTCTTCATAACACACGCTTGCCTGTTCTTCTGCACTACTTCCTGCACCTGTGTGAGTCAAGCCTTAGCCTCAGTACAGTTTGGGTGCACACTGCAGCCAGAGTGGCCTTTCACCAGTCCAAGGGGGGCCTTTGTTCCTGGCTCATCCTATCACCAAATACTTCCTAAACGGCCTTCAGAACACCTTCCTGTCAGTGTGCCCCCCATTCCCCATATGGGACCTTAATCATGTGCTTCAGTGCCTTATGAAGCCACTCTTTGAGTCCCAGTGACGTGCTCCTGGCTTCACCTGTGTGTGAAGGTCTCTTTGCTTGTGGCGATCATGGCAGCCAGGCGCATTGGGAAGTTAGCTGCCCTAATGGTGGAACCTCCCTATGCTGTCTTTACCAAAGATAGCTACCTTGTGGGCTCACCCTAAGTTCTTACCCAAGGCTCCTTCGCTGTTTCACATTCTGAACTGGCACACGCAGCATGGCGTGTGCTGGATGTCTGTTGGGCATTAGCCTTCTATATTGACCATACTAAGCAGTGGTGCAAATCTCCCCAGCTTTTCTTGTCCCTTGCAGAACAGTCCAATGGCCTACCTGTCTCATCCCAAAGACTTCCAAAGTGGATTTTCTCCTGTATCCATACATGTTATGCACTTCATCAGAAAGAGTTGCCAGGTGCTGTCATGGCCCACTCAGACTGGGCTGTGTCTTCCACTACCACTTTCCTCAAGAACGTACCTCTCATGGACACTTGGAAGGCAGCCACGTGGTCTTCCAGTAATGCGTTTGCCTAGCATTACGCTCTCTCATCTAACATTGCTTCTTCTATCCAAGTGGGCCAAGATGTACTGTCTACTGTAGTAATGACTGAGCTCCAAACCCACCTCAATTCTGCTACTACTGCTTTATAATCACCCAGAGTGGAGCACCCATGGGGACACTACTCAAAGAAGAAGAGGGAGTTACTCACCTTGGCTACATCTACACTAGCCCAAAACTTCGAAATGGCCATGCAAATGGCCATTTCGAAGTTTACTAATGAAGCGCTAAAATACATATTCAGCACCTCGTTAGCAAGCCGGCAGCCGCGGCACTTCGAAAGGACCCCGGCAACTTCGAAATCCCCTTATTCCTAACAGCAGGTAGGCCTTTGGGGAGTAACAGTGGTTCTTCAAGACGTGTGTCCCTGTGGGTGCTCTACTTCCCTGCCTCCTTCCCCTGCTTTGGAACATCCTGCTCTTATTTGTCAGGTAGAGAAGGAACAAAGGAGTCTGCACCGCTCGTGCGCCGGAGGGCATGAGGAGGCACTTCTGCTCATGTGCGGTATGGGATACCCTGGCTATGGAAGAATCACCGAGGTGTCGGCACAAGGATGCACCAACACCCAGAGTGGAGCACCCACGGGAACACACATCTCGAAGAACCACCATTACTGCACAAGGTGAGTAACTTCCTCTTTAAAAAGGTGCTATTCCTTGTAGAATGGGGTTTACCAATTTAGAAATAAGCCAACCACTATTCTGAAATTATTTTGAAATAGCTGTTACATTGTGTAGATGCTATGATAATTATTTCAAAATAACTCTGCTATGTAAGCCTACCCTTAGGGCCTCTGTTTGAATAGGACTTGGTAGGGCTCTTGAAATAAGTTGTTTTAAAGAAACCCTTGAAAAAACAATACTTTACCCTGTCGGTGGAATAAAGATCCAGTCCTACTGTATAAAAAATAAATAATTCAGGCATGATTCACTTCCAGGTTTACCAGTGTCCCATGTTGTTGGAATTAGCGTACAGTGGACTGTTTTACTATTAAATATCCGTCCATGCCCAAACAGAGGTGTCACAGGAGAATAACTGAAAGGGGGATTTTTTTTTTCTGAGAAACCAGATTGCACTCTCTGGTCTGGCAATAACAATTACTAATGACATTTAGAGAGGAATTAACTATGAGGAATGCAAGGTGGCATTTCAGTGCAGCCAGTCTGTAACATTGCATCAGAGCTTACAGGAGAGAGGAGAAAAAGTTTATGGACAGAATTTTTTTTTATGTCAACAATTAACCAAAGCCTTTTCTTCTCTCTTTGCTATGTTACCACAAATTACAAATGTGACAGAACAGAGCAGCTCAGCAGAGGAATGGACCGGTGCTTTTAAAAGCCATGCTTCTGGAGACCGGTACGCAGGCATGTGCTTCATTCCACTTTGTACAATGAGAGCTGGAACTGGAATTAGACTGGGAAGAAGAACTGGATCTTGAATCTTTAAGAATAAATATGATCAATCATCACCTAGACTGGCCGTTTTCTAGCTTGTGAGCTGTGTCCCCCCATTGAGTAACAGTTACTGATTTTACCTTCCCAACGCAGACAAAAATAGTCACATACCTTCCCTCCCCCTGGGGTTTTCAGGTTGTGAGAAGATGCGTGCAACAGTCTTTGGGGGCAGAGCCTGGTCTGGTCACGGAGGTTGCCAGGAGCCAAAATTGGCACAGTGTCAGCCGACGTTGACACTGACCCATAGGCTGGGTGGCCCAGTGATGTGCATCAGGGGGTGGAGTTGGGGCTCCCATCCAACCAGTGGTGGGGGGAAGGAGAATGCCAGTCCAAGCCTTACTTGGTGTTGCTGTTCACCTCCTTGATGGTTCCTCTGTGCCCCCCTAGGAGGGGCATGTCCCACAATTTGAAAACCTCCAATCTATACAAATAACTACCATGAAGATCTGCAGCACCTTCTACCTGCAGATCTCAGCCTCTTTCACAAACACTAATGAATTACATTTCTCAGCACCTTTCCTAGGTTGTGTTATCCCCATCGTCCAAATGACGGGAGAGCAGCCAAAAGCACTGAGGGTTTTGTTATGGCAGAGCCAGGCATAGAGCCAGGTCCTTCACTCCCAGGCCTGTACATTACTCATAAGACTCATCTGTCTCTGTTGCTCAAACAATATCTGCCTTTGCATAAATGTGCTAGGACAGGGAGAGTCACAGGAAGACCCTTTTCCTGCCTCTGCCCATCATACATTCACGCAGGAGGCACCCGCTGCTCATAGGTGCAGGTGAGACTCTGGGGGTGACAGATGGCATCAGCTACTAGTGAGGGGATTTGTTTCATGAAAGGAGCACTGGTTGGTCCATTTGAAGGAACAGAAGGTCCTGGTGCAGAGTGCTCTGCCTCCAGTACCCAGGAGGTTGTACACCTTACAAAGCCATAATACCTCCTGGTACTGATGCTCAACTGATGCACTTCTCCCCCTTTCCCAACATGGGATCTTCTTGCCCTTTCGTCCTAGACTGTATTCCAAGTAGCAGATTCTTAAGACTTGTAATAAAACCAAATAGCTGTTTTTGATCCAGCAAATGTTCCCGTTTTCATACCTCTGTCCATCCAGTGCAGGGAAGAAGAGGTGATACCTAACAAAGTTATTGCTGTGATTTTCTGTGGCTTTCCTAACTGTGTAACAAATAGCTTGTGGTTGAATAATTGATTAGCTCTGCTTTCTCCTGTAGGTGTCGCTATAGTTTTAAAAGAATTATTTGATTTTTTTAAAGCACAAGGGAGTTGTACCTCTGAAGTGGCATACACATAATTTAAGGAACTAGTAGAGCTTTTTCCACCTCTCTGGTTAAATAGCTCATGGAAACTGGTGTGTAGCATGCTTTCGAAAGAGCAATCTCTTCATTTGCTTGCTGCTAGAGCAAAACTAGGTTGCTTGTCCAGACATAACAATATATGCCTGAGTGTTTTCACAAGAAACGTCTAGATCATTAAATATAATAGGTCTCAGCTGCAGTTTTGATCACTGAAGCATGCACACAATTCATCACAGCAAATTAGGTACGTCTTTGTAACTTATCTTTCTGCAATTTGTTGGCACTTTTGGAGAGCTGAAACTTGTATGTGCTGCAGAAGCCATTTCAGATAAAATATGCTGTGTTTATTGTTGGAGAACAAGGATTCATTAATAACAAAAATATGGAGCATTTCTGTTCCAGGATCTTGCAAAACCAGCTGTAGTACCAGCAGAGATCTCTGGCCACATTCATTATTTATCTATTTTAGTGAATTTCTTGTCTGCAGTAAAAGAGATGTAGGCTTGAACATATCAGATTGTTTGTGCCAAGACCTATACTATAACCCTTTCAAGAAACCTGAGGCATCCTTCGTTCTAAATCATTACACAGGCCATTTATCTGATTGGCTTTTGTGCTGTCTGGATTGCTAAAATGTTGCCTCTTCTGTAAAAAAGCTCAATTTGACCTTTTTGAAAGAAAAGGCATATGCTATTTTATTTATTTATATATTTATTTGCCAAGGGACTCAAACCCAAACCTTAATCCAGTGGAAATAGGCATTCAAAAGCCTCACAGGTGCTGAAAAAGCATTCACTGTATTTTGAAGGGAGAACGGATGCTGGTGGAATTGGAATTAGGTTTTAGTAGATTCATCAATATCAGTCTCTAGTCAATCTGCTTGCAAATACATATGTTGTGTAATAGTTAATATAAATGCATTTGATGGATTTTTACACTAGCCTTCATACCAGCGATATCTGAACTTCTGTTCTGGGTTTTATTTTTGTTGTGTTCTTTTTAGGAGAGATGAGGGGAATATTGGTTGTGTTTATAATTGCAGAGTAAGGTTCTTGGTGTTTTAATATGCAGATACAGTGCTGACTTAAAAGCAAGGTGGCAAAATATTCTAGAAGAAATTCCCAACACTGCTGCAGGAAAAAATAAACATCTCAATCTCAACGTAGCTAAACCCCAGTGGACTGAGAAAATCCTTTTCAGTAGCCAGATATTTTTAACTCTGTGTATAAGACTGTTACACACCTACCTAGATAGTTTCATCTATTGTCATATGCTCTCTGATTGGCTGTATTTCTTCCAGTAGAATTTAAGGTTAATAGTTAGCACTGGAAACACCCATTAAAGCTGCACGTCCCAAAACTAAAATAAGTGTTAATATAGCTACTACTACCTGGTATCTTCAGGGTTTGGGATTTCCTTTAAATCTGAGATGTATATCCAGGAGAAAAAAATTAATTATTATAGTTATAATAAATAAATTTATATCTAGCTAGAGGGAGGGAAAACACTGTTTCTTTGGTCCTGCAGGTTATTTTCTGCAGTCAGATATCGAGTTTATGGCAACTATCCTGTTTATCCCAACAAGCTTTGAAAATAATGTATTTGTTTTAGTTTTGAGGCCTAAACTTGACACACAAGATCCTTTATTGAGCTCAGTCATGCTGACATTTCCTAATGCTGTGATCTTTATGCAGGTTTCAGATGTCACTACAATTAGAAGTTATTGTAAAAATAGTTGCATTTAAAAATTAAAAGGCTTTGTGTTTATCTCTGTACCAGCTAGCAAAAGACTTGGGTTTGAATACCAGGTTCTGGCTCCCCAGGCTTTCCTGACCTGGGACTGCTATGGAAGTAATATATTCATCTCTGGGTGCTGGGCTGAGAAGACAAGAAAGGAGCACCTTGCATCGTGTCACAGTGCTCAGCAGCTGCCTCACCATCTGATTTAAAGAACCCAGACTTGTTTCAAAGCAGGTCCTATCCTATGCTTATTATTTGGAGGGCCAGAGTGAGATGTGTGAAGCAGGCCTGGAGGGAGGTCAGGAGGAAGGGTACTCTGATAGGTAGATAGGGTTACAGAAAAACAAAGGAGGTGGATCAGGTAAAAAGTTGCTCGGTAACTTGTTCTTTTATTCCTGGGTTTGTATTTAGACAGTGGAGTTATTGCAACATTAATGTTTTTTTGCCACCAAACCTCTGTCAGTATTTCCACTTCACCCATTTATTTTCCAAGAGTTTTCATGTCTCCATAGACAGGCTGTTATCTCCAGGTTATAATTGGAGTCACCTCAGAGCAATATGTTTTATTGAAAGTAACTTTAAATTGTTTGAAAGTGTGAGCAAACTATGCTGATAATACTGTCTCTTAATACTTAATTGCCACAAAGTAAATGTGGGGGGGAAGGAAAATAGTTCTGTATGATGCTTGGATCTGGTGGGGGGTGAGAGAATAGAAGAACAGAAATAGTGCACAAAACATAGCTTTTTTGAAGACTTGCTTCTGCTGATTTCTTTAAACCAAAGTGGCATGGGCATCTGTGCATACGTGCAGCTACCTGGATTTGTACAATAAACTCTAATGAACTGATAGGTAACAACTCACTCTGTCTTTGCAAGTTTTAAAATGAATGGAATGCTGAACAGTATTCTGTATGACGCATACTTAAGTAGTGATAATTTGTTGTAAGATCTTCAAAGAATGTAGATAATTTTAGATAGAAAAGACACAACTAGAATTTGGCCATAAATGCAAATTATAGATACTCCCTTGTTTTTCACACCTGTATAGTCTTTGCTTTTGTTTTTGTTTTTAAATAAAATGGCTATCAGGAAGAAATCAGCTTTTCCTAGGAGTAACAACACATGTTAATTTGACAGTGTTAGTTGGAAAAATGGTCTTAAGGGCACAATATTATTTGGCTTTTGAGTCATTGTGTCCCATGTTGCACCAAGATGATGTAATCACTGTTTCGTCTTGTAGTGTCTTGGTGGGGACATCTTGTCTCATTTTGGCCTCACTGTTAAATACATAGGACCTAGTTCTTCTTGCCTTATTCACACTGGTAGCCCCTTTGAGTTAATTTATCCAAACCAGACAAGCAGAATGCAATTATAGCTCTCGGTTTCTTTATCCATCATGCACATACAGTAGTGGAGAAGAGGGATATAAAGTATTCTGTAGACATGGTCTTAGGAAAAGAAGCAATGGGCTTAAATTGCAGCAAGGTAGGTTCAGGTTGGACACTAGGAAACATTTCCAGACAGACTGGAATAAATTGCCTTGGGTGGTTGTATAATCTCCATCACTGGAGATATTTAAGAACAGATTGGATAAATATCTAACAGGGATGATATAGACAGTGCTTGGTCCTGCCATGAGGGCAGAGGACTGGACTTGATGACCTCTTGAGGGCCCTTCCAGTTCTTGTATTCTGTGATTCTGTAGCATAAGGACAGCTTTATTAGGTGCAGTTTGTACCCTTCCATACATGAGGCCTTTAGAGTTAGAAACCTGCAGTTCTGCCGAAAAGCGGCAGTATATCCAAGGTGACACATCATGGACAAAACGTTCTAGCAAAGGGGAGGCTAATATAACAGTATATGCATACCACATCACACGGATTCATGTTTATCTGCCTTTGAGAAAAATATATGCAGGATCCAAGTCAAGGCAGTCTGCCATGTCAATGTTCCATTAGCGGAAGAGTTAATTTAATCGCTGCTTTTTTAAAAAGTGCGGATGCAGGAAGTGTGGTGTCTTATAACTGTGGTGTAAGTGGACATAGTGCTTTTGAAGTCACTGGTTTTTCACCTGCTCGGTCCAGTCTTGAATTTGTCCCAGTTGACTAAACTCTACAATTCACATTTAGACAAAATTCACATTGACATCAGTGAGAATAGTGTGTAAAGTGAAAACTCTAGAATTTGGCTCTTTAACATTGTTTGTGACCTAATATACTAAATAGTTGAGGCTTTAACTCCGTTCTTTATCCTCATCTTCAGCTAAGCTGTAGCTAAGATTTGCAGTAAATACACTATGTAAAATCAACTGTACACACACACACACACACACACACACACACACACGGCAGTCCTGTAGCGCTGTAAAGACTAACATAATAATTTATTAGGTGATGAGCTTCCATGGGACAGACCCACTTCTTCAGAGCTGGAAAATCTGCTCAGAATTTTCCAGATCTGAAGAAGTGGGTCTGTCCCAGAGAATCCCATCACCTAATAAATTATTTTGTTAGTCTTTAAAGTGCTGCAGGACTGCCTTTTTTTGTGTGTGTGTGATGTCACAGACTAACAATGGCAACGTCTCTGTGACAGAGCAAGTTAAGGATACAGTTTTAGATTGTGTTGTATTTCCTGGCTTTTGCTAGTTGCTATTCCCATAGAAACGTACCGTCAGCACAGCGTTTGTGCATTTCAGCTGATGAATTTAAAAGGTCCTTTGTAGGGGGCATAGTTAGGGAAGGGTTGAAGGTCATTTCCTCCCCCCATATGGCCCGTTGGCTTGACTGCCATTACCCACCTCTCCTCCTCCAGATTTAGAAGTGCACCTATGCCTGGTCCTCTTAGCATTTTCAGAATAAAACGAGTATGTAAGCACTGGGCTCAACTCAGTCCATATTTATAGACCAAATTAAAGAATTACTGCGTGTTTGAAAAAGATCCACCACAAGGGGTACTGTAATAATGATGCCAGCGCTCAGAAAATGAACAATTAACTGGCTCCAGCAATATAATTTACCTGAGATCACAGAGACATTAACAAGATATGCTTCAGATACCTTTCAAACAAATCAACAAAGCTATGATCCACAGTGACATATTTTGGCAAATGAAAGCTAATGAGGATTACAGGACAAATGGTTTTGAAACACTGCTGCCCAGAGTTGGCCCATAAATACCTAAAAAGAGTTCATCACTGGAACTGCTGCTGAAGTCCATTGTGTCTTTTTGTGTCTGAGTTGAATGCATGGCCTCAATATATCAAAAATATGTTTGAATTAAGATATTGGCTTTATTAATATAATTTTGGAGGCTGGTTTTCTGTCTCAAAAACAAACAAGCAAACCAGGCACGTATGGCTGCATATTTAGTAGACAAACTACTGTCTGTGTAGGCGCAGTATTTGATGGTGACAATGTTTGCAGTGGTGCAGGCCCATGTAGCTAAGATCAGATGCCAGCTCTTTGTATGCACTGGCATCCTTTGTATTCCTAAGGACTTAAAACACTGGTGAATACGAAGCATCAACAACTCCCCAAGAAAATTGTGGACTGTCCAAGTTGAGGTTAAAAGGCCAACTATTGTCAACAGAACAGTGTGTTCTGCATTTTTCTTTCTACATTTTGGATAAATAAAAACTCCAGTATTCAGTCAGATGGAAATGATGGGGAGGGAAGACTGAGTGTAGGAGTTCTAAAAATACTTCATTTTCATGTGCTTCTGACAATAGTAATTACATTTGTACACCTCCCTTCCAATTTAAGAAGTTTAAGATTCTTTCTCATTTTTTTTTAAATCTTCTATATGGGAAACTGTAGATTGCAGATCACAAAATCATTGGCAAATTGCATTTGTGAGTAAAATTCTCAGGGGCACGCAGTCTCCTGAGACAAGTATTATTCGCTGCCTTGTTTTACTGGGTGGGTGAGTATATCATAGTGTTTACAGCTAGTCTCTCTAGCAGAAGGCTCTGGTTATCTCTTCGTAGTCTAGTCTCAAGTAGTCTTTATTTCCAAAGTGCTTTGGTAAAAAAAATTTTCCCATGAGCTTCAATTTACTTTTTCACAACAGCATTTTTATCCATGATTTTTCTAGGGAGAACATAGACTTTTTGAAGAAATATTTGTGGAATATATGAAACTGAGCCAGGTTCAAACAAGTATTTGGAGGAGTTAGTTTCTGATTGTTTCACTATGCTTTATTCTGAGCTTTCTGAGAAGAAAACTATGGGTAAACATTTTAGAAAGAAGGGATGCCACTGTGGTGTTATTCCTAAATGGAAGGTTGAAAATGTGATGAGTGAGATGTCAAATTCTGAATAGTTATGGACAGTCTGGATTGGAAGTTTCTAAATTACTTAGGGCTTGTCTATACTTACCAGAAGATCAACACGCTGGCAGGTGACCTTCTGGAGTTTGATTTTCCATGTCTGGTGAAGACATGACAAAATTGACCTCTCTGGGCTCAGCCATTGACCTCTTATGCTATCGCATGGAGTAAGGGAAGTCAACACAAGACTACAGAGTCTCGGACTTCACAAGGGAAGTAAGTCACTTCTGATAGGCCACTTCTAGCTACACAAATGCTGTAGCTATAATTGCACATGTGAAATTGACTTATTTCCCTGGTATATACTTACCCTAAATGTAGTTGTGAATAAAATAGGAAAAAATATCAAGCATCACAACAAAAGTAATATGTGGTGCTGAGAATGAAACTTGGTGGGATAATACACATGATTGGAATGTTGGTTTAGAAGGGTACAGCCTTGATATGGTCTTACATGATATGCTTATCAATAAACTAGGCAAATACAACTTAGATGGGGCTGCTGTTTGATGGGTGCAAAACTGTCTGGATAACCATACTCAGAGAGTAGTTATTAATGGTTCTCAATCCTGCTGGAAAGCTATAACAAATGGGGTTCTTCAGGGTGTGTTTTGAGACCAGTTCTGTTCAATATCTTCATCAACCATTTAGATATTGGCATAGAAAGTACGCTTATTAAGTTTGCAGATGATACCAAGCTGGGAGGGGTTGCTACTGCTTTGGAGGCTAGGGTCATAATTCAAAGTGATCTGAACAAATTGGAGAAATGGTCTGAGGTAAACAGGATGAAGTTTAACAAAGACAAATATAAAGTGCTTCTCTTAGGAAGGAACAATCAGTTTCACACACACAGAATGGGAAGCAACTGTCTAGGAAGGAGTATGGCAGAAAGGGATCTAGGGGTTATAGTGGACCACAAGCTAAATATGAGTCAACAGTGTGATGCTGTTGCAAAAAAAGCAAACATGATTCTGGGATGCATTAACAGGTGTGTTGTGAGGAAGACATGAGAAATCATTCTTCAGCTCTACTCTGCGCTGGTTAGGCCTCAGCTGGAGTATTGTGTCCAGTTCTGCGTAACACATTTCAAGAAAGATGTGGAGAAATTGGAAAGGGTCCAGAAAAGAGCAACAAGTGGGAGGAGTTAACATTTTTGTAAAAATCAGTGTTAATGCAGATAAATTTCAGTAAGGATTAAGACCATCCTAGGAAGTAGTTTTATCAAACGTAGATGTCATGTACAGGATAAGACTTTTGTCTTTTGTTAATACTTTATGAATTCTGAATCCTTTCATTGACTATTTTCCCTGAGCCTGATTTTGATACCTTTTATGCCACTCCTACATTCAGGCTGTGTCTACACTACAAAATAACTTGGAAGATTCAAAGTTGAGCATCTACACACAAAAAGCAGCCAGGTCTTACTTTGAAGTAGGGTCCCTGTACTTCGAAGGGAAGCGTCTACACAGCAACAGGCCCTACTTCAAAGTAAGGGGCCAGGATATGATGCAGGCAGGGGTCACATGGCTGACAAGCCCTCCTGGGCTTGTAGCCGGCTGCCCCCTTAAAGGGCCTCTCCAAATACCCCTACCCTGCACGTGCTCAAGGCTGCTAGGCTGCACACACCAGAGCAGACTGCGTGCTCAGGAGAAGACCAGAAGAACGTGCCTGGCCAGTCGCTCTCTTACGAGGATCTCATCGCCATTGTGGCCAGCCTGCTGGCCATGCTGCTTGCTGTTATCTTCAAGCAGCACAGCTGGGCCGCTCACATGGGCCCCATCCTCCAGGTCCTGGGCAGGGCTCTGCTGCCCCTTCCCCAACCTGGCGCCGATGGGCCTTCGCCACCAGCACCGAGTGGTGGTACCAGCTGGTGCTGGGGGACTGGGAGAACGAGTGGTGGCTGAGAAGCTTTTGCATGACCCGGCAGACATTTGAGGACCTCTGCCACTGCCTCACCCCAGTCCTCCAGCACAGGGACACCCGGATAGGTCCAGTGTTCCCAGTGCAGAAGAGGGTGATGATAACACTGTGGAGGCTGGCCACCCCTGACATCCACCGGACCGTAGGCCACCAATTTGGGATGGGCAAGGCCACCATCGGAGCGGTGCTGCTACAGGTAAGCCTGGCTGACACCCCAGACTCACCCTGAGGAGGGGGCTACTGGGCAAAGGGAAAGGAGGGCCCTGCCAGGGGAAGAAGAAGGGAGACCCCACCAGGGGTGGGAGAAAGGTGACAGGGGAAGAGGGAGGGGGGCCCTGCTGGGGAAAGGGCATGGAAGTCACCTGGCGTTCATGGACATGCCTTCCTTCCATCCCTGCAGGTCATCCGAGCCATCAACACGGTGCTCCTGTGACATGTCATCACCCTCATGGGTTCGCGGAGCTGGGGTTCCCAAGCTGTTTCAGAGTGCTGGATGGAACCCATGTGGCGATCTGGGCCCCGGACCACAGTGGGGGAGCCTACATTAACAGGAAGGGGTACTCCTCCATGGTACTCCAGGCCCTGGTGGACTCGAGGGGCCTCTCCCTGGATGTTTGCATGGGGTGGCTGGGCAGGGCCCATGACACCTAGGTGTTCTGGAATTCATGGCTGGGATGCCAAATGCAGGATGGCATGTATGTCCCCCTGTGGGAGCTCCCATTTGGGGGCATCACGATGCTCCCCTGTATTGTGGTTGACACAGTGTACCTTCTGCACCTGTGGCTCATGTAGCCCTATACCAGACTCACCACCCTGGTCGAGGACAACTTCAACAGCCTGCTGAACCATGCCAGGGACACCATCGAGTGGACTTTTGGGTTGCTGAAGGGGAGATTCCGCAGCCTCCTAATGAGGCTGGACATCAGCCTCCCAAACATCCCGGAGGTGGTTGCTGCTTGCTGTGCCCTCCACAGTCTTGTGGTAGGCAGACAGACGCCCTTCTTCAAGGGCTGGGCTGTAGACCCAGGGGATGGGTATGAGCAGCCACCTGATGTCCCATGCCGCCAGGCCCAGGGGGGATGGAATGAGAGTCTGGGAGGCCTTGTGCATGGCCTTTGCCCAGGGCCCACCCTGACCCTCCCAGCCATCTTCCGCACCACATGCCCCCCCACTCCCCTGTCCCTCATGCTCCCCCACCACATGTGCCCTCTCCCACTCCCCCTGCTCATTACTCCCCCACCACTCACCAGGGACTTGGAGTTGGGGTGGGAACCTGAAACTTTACTGTTCGGGAATAAACATATTTGGCAGAACAAAACAGAAGGAGTTGAACTATGTACATTACACAGGGGAAATGCTCTACAGTGGGGAGGCAGGGGGCCGGGCTGGAGGACCAAACTTGGGGATGGGGGCTGGGCTGGGAAAGGGCTCAGTCGCCCACTGGCCTGGAGGGATGGGAGGCCATGGCAGTCGCAGCTGCCTCTACCGCCCTGGGTCGATGGGTCTGGGATCACAGGGAGGTAGGGCTGGGGTAGGGGTACCACTGGCTCTGACTCTGCGGGGCATGTGGGGGTGGGGGCCTCTGGGGCTGGGGCAGGTGCACCCATCCCGGCCAGCTCAATGCAAGTGGGCAGGGACAGGTCCTCCATGAAGTGGGCCCCTGTGGGAGGGGTGGCGGTGGGGGTGGGTTGCAGGTTGGGCTGGTGAGGAGAGGGGAAGTTGGGCGAGATGAGCAGCCACGGCCTGGGCCAGTGTGTCCAGGCTGCCAGCCAGCCACACCCACACCTCCCACTCCATCCCCAGCCAGTTCCAGAGCATGCTGGCCATTTCCCTCATGACCATCTGGTTGGCAGCTGCCTCCTCATCCAGCCAGTGCTGTCTTTGTGTGGCCCGGCTGCGGCTGTGTGGGGATGCGAGCTGGGGCAATGGGGCAGTCTCCTGGCCCCCTGCAGCTGAGGCCTTCTCCAATTGCCTGGAACAGCTCCCCGTTGGTGGACCTGTGGAGACAGAAGGGGATGGGGGATGGCCTGTGAGTGCTGTGTCCTGACCCCGGGGTCTGAGGTCCCCACTTAGCTTGCCCACATCCCTCTCCCCTGCCGTCCGATGGCCCAGGAGCCCCAGGGATGTTGGGTGCTGAGGATTTTCCTCCTGGTGAGGGTCAGGCCAAGTGTGGTGCTCCCCCTCCTTCTCTGGGTGTGTGGGCTGTGGGGCTGTTCCTGGGGGAGGGCCCATCCCCAGCCTCTGTGACATCCGATCACCCCATACGTAACAGCTGTAACCTTGACGAGCTCAAGCGAGGCTCGGGTGGATGAGTCTCATCCAGTCATTCCAGAGGGGAGGGCGATGACGAGGGTTCTGCCACTGCAGCCCTCGTCATTGCCCTCGGTTTCAGTGGGCCGGTCCCTACGCGGGTGGCTGGTGGGGCCTACGTCCTCATCAGTATCCAGGAGGGACCAGCGGTTTCCATCAGGTGCTCCAGGGCGGCCACCTCCCTCGGCCCCAGGAGCCTATGCCCCAGAGCGAGGAGGTCCTTCAGCTCCCCCTCGGTCCAGGAGGGTCCCCTCCTGGCACGCCCCTTGCTGGGTCCCTACAAGCCCTCTGACGCATTGTCTGGGGCCTCTGGGGGGGGTGGGCAGGGGGTCCTCCCATGCTGCCATGGTGGCCAGGGGGTGCAGGTGCTGGCTGGAGCTTTGAGCAGGGTCAGTCTGACAGGGAGCTCGTGCTGCCCCTGCTTGTGGTACACTCTCAGCTTCCTGCCTGGGGTTGCCAGGGAGCTGGTTCCTGTCAGGTGGCCCACAGGGACCATAAAGCCCTGCCTGAGCTGACCAGAGTGTCTCCATGTTCCAGGGGGCCACTGCTTCGGAGGACCTCTAACTTCGAAGTAGCAAGTGCAGAGCATCTACACACACCCTACTTTGATGTTAAACTTCAAAGTAGGGCACTATTCCGTTCCCAGGAATGGAGTCAGGACTTTGGAGTTAGCCTCCCTTACTCTGAAGTTAACTTCAAAGTAAAGAAAAGTGTGTGTAGACACTCCGCAGGCTACTTCGAAGTAACATCCTCGTGTAGATGCAGCCTCAGTGGAGCTCTTCTAGATTTGCACTGGTTTAATGAGAGCAGAATCAAGCTGCTTCATTCTCATTACTTAGCATGCACAGAGGTGTTGATTGAAGATCAAAGGCCAGATTCACCGGGATGTAAACCAGGAGTACGTCCATTTTCTGCTTGTGCAACTGAGGGATGAATTTGGCCCTGAGTGTTCATAAACCTATCAAATAAACTCTTTAATTCTTATTTTTCATTTGAAATATTCAACTTTGCTTTTTAACTGGCGATGGTCCTCCGGACCTATTTTTTTGGGTTCCGTAATTTGTAAACAATGGACTTCCACCTGCGTTCATTCAAGTGCAGTCCGAAGGTGTGTCGCCAGACTGTCAGTCATTCTCAGTGTTACGTTACAGGATTTCTTGAAATCTCAGGGAAGCAGTAACACAGGCAGACTTTTCCTTTCACAAGGGATATTCCACCTTTCCTTTGCCTTTACATCAATTTCAAGGGATTCTTCAGATGAAATGGGAACCTATGAACCTGGCTTGCCTGACAATTTTTTTTACTGAGTGCCATGATAACTTGGAGTTCACTTGTTAGAAGAATTTTGTATAGTAGGGAAACATCGGGGAAAGGAAAGAAATAACACTGTATTTTCTGGGAAAGAAAGATCTAAACATGGAAGTGTCACTGGATAAGAGTTACCTGAAACAACTGGAAGGGGAATAAAACACCTGGTTCTACAGGAAACATGTTGGTTACCACTATCAGTTTTAATGAAGTGTATTAACTAAATTGTGTTCTGAGTATTCATTGAGCTCTGTTTATGGCACACTCTTGAGTACGTTTACTGTTTGTCAGAAGTGCAAACTAGTGAACATATGAGGCTTTAAGACAGGCCATCTGTTAGTCTTAGACCCTTGGATAATTGTCAAACAGTTCTAAAAATAAGCACATACAAACTGCAAGGGGGTACAAAGGTGATTTTTCTTTCGAGTAATATGGCACAGGGAAAGCAGCAACTGAAAAAATAAAATAAAGCTATTTATTCTTTGATCAGATTTCTCTCTCCTGAGAGGTTTTCTGATTTTCCTCTCTGCTCTCTCTTGTTGGTCATGACATCCCTGAATGCCTCTCAAGTTTAGGATTAGTTCAGCACCAATTTATGGCTCGTTGTTTTTCTACAGGGAGCGATAATCTCCAGTGGTTGAAGCAAGGGTCGTCTTGCGTCCTCTGTCTAAACTAATCTCTTTATAAAGTGAAAGCACAAAGATTTTGATCTTTATTGATGGATTTCTGTTAATGGAAAAAACTCACAATTTATAAAATACAAAAACATAAATAAAAACGGCATTTTCTGATTGGTTGTTGGATCATGGTTCTTGGGTTCAGATATTATAAACAAGGTTGTGATTTTAAAATAAGGCATTGCAGATGGTGTTTCCTAGGTATGTAGACATTCTGGCTTGCATTTGTCAGGAAGTTGTGGGGGGTTTTTTGTGTGTTTGTTTTTCCCTAAGCATTCAAATGGAGACTTTTTGTGTGCCTTTGCATTGAGGAGCATGATTTACTGTTGACTTGGACTGGCAAGCTACGTTTTTCTGTGCAGAACTGAATACTATTAAAGAACTGATTATTTTTTGGATATTCTGTTGCCCCTAAAATGCCATAAAGAGTGGGAGAGGGAACTTGGAGGATAAGGAGGTCTGTATGTTGTTCTGCTAGTATCCTGCTGTATGATGGGATGGCATTGGACACTGTGGCTGTGTCTAGATTACAGGGATTTGTCAGTAGAAGTTTGTGTTAGAAGATGGTTTGCGACAAAACCTCTGTCCACAGATCGTGGCCAGATCACAAAAGCAGAATGAAAGAGCAGTCTGTTCTGTCGACAGAGAGTGGCTGGACTGCCTGGCCACTCTGTCAGCTAAATGGCCAACCGGAAGCACAGCAGACAGGGTGGTCTGGAGTCCCGAAAGTCTTTTCTGTCGACAGAAGGCCCCTGGAACAATCAGACTGGCATTATGTCAACAGATGGCTGTTGACAGCGGTGTTCTTCCTCGTGGCAAGTGGGATATGGCTTTTGACAAAAGTGCCATATTCTGTTGACTTACTGTCAACAAAATGCCCTTGGGAATATGGACGCTCCATAGGTTTTGTCAACAAAATGGCTGTTTTGCTGACAAATCTCTCTAGTCTAGACATAGCCTGAAAGGTGTCCAATGCAGTACTTCTCAGCTACCAGGACAGTAGCATGAGGTGCCAAACACTGCAGGAGGGAGAAAAAAATGGCCGTGGGAGGATTCCCATGAGGTTCTTACAAAGAGCTGAAGGGTTCTCCAGTTGGGAAAATGCAACAATTAATTGGTATTATCTCCCAAGATGTCACAAGATCATGCAGTTGTGTTCTTCTAGCATCAAAAGAGTCAGTACTTCCAGTTTGTTTTGTGGTGTTGTCTGTGTAACCCACACACCTGCTGGATGTGATTCACTGTCCCATGTAGTGAAACTAGACGACTTACAGAGAGAAAGACTGAGTCTCTTCCGCGGCCTTAGCTGCAAGGCAGTTGGCTTTTAACTCAAACTGTAGAGGCCCATGCACTAAGCTCCAGAGGTCCCAGGTTGGAGTTTGTGTGTGGGCAGTTACAAGTGAGGGCTTGTCTGGGATTTCAGCTGAGTCTCTGAAGCTCAGGATGCACTTCCTTAGCTAAGGGAAGTATGTAATCCACACACCTCCTGAGGGTGGTTCCCTGTCCTGTGGAATGGCACCTACACCACTTAGAGAGAAAGAATGTGTCTTCTCTAGAGCCTTAGTTGAAAGGGTTCTGGCTTTTAGCTCAAGCTGTAGAGGCTTGTGCACTAAGCTCCAGAGGTCACAGGTTTGATTCTGCTTGTGGACGGTTACACCTGCAGCCATAGTGACTTCCATTTGCCCTGGCTCCATTCAGCCTTGTGTGCTATCTGATCAGATGATAATATGTTTGTCAGACTGGACTAGAAGTGATATGTGGGCTGTAAAATACTTGTTATCCATTTATATTCAGAAATATCTACACATGCTCATTTTCATGGGTCACTCAATGGGCTATGCACCTGGTGAGTTTCATGTGGGCTGTTCATTATGCAGGTCTGTTGTCTGCATCATTTCTGTTGAAATGATTTCAGGAGAGGTTGCTATTCATCTTAATGGGAGTTACAGTGAGAGATTTTATAATCCTTAATCAGAGTCCCAGACTGTGTATAAAACTGCTAGGAAGCTTATGAATTTCATTCAAGGAAGGCACGTATTGCCGGTCTTATTGTACCCTCTCTAAACCCCTATACGACATATGGTCTTCTAACTGTATATGCTCAAATGTATAGGCAGTATATCTCCAAGACAGCTTGTATGAAGTACCAAAATGTATAACAGATGCACAGTGCCTCCATAGACTTGGGTGTATTATGGCCTCAAACCATCATCACACCCCGCACAGTTGCATTTTATCTTTTCACCTGCTCCTGTGTAGTACACCTGTGACTTATTGGCAGGGAATTTGGTTGTAGTGTGGGAGCCTCCCAGCCTGCACGCCAGCCTTGTAGTTCTGCTGCACTGCGTGCTGCTTTTTTTGAGATCATTCTCACCTCCTTTGTGAGAGTTTCTTTCTTTCGACCCCCGTCTCCGTGTTGATCAAGAGCTCTGAAGATAGAGGTTTCTGGGCAAGTGCTTTAATTAGAATACCTTATCTGCACACTCAATAACAAAGAAATGATCATTCAAAGTGCACTGCAAAGTGAATCAAGCCCAAACGTAAGCACCGATGTCCATAACCAGCTAGGCTATGGTGAGCAGTCACTGTAGCATATATGCCAGTTAATCCTTAAGTAAACCTTTTATTGTCCGCAAAGCCAGTGACCCGGTTCCAGAATGACTTGGGATGCCATAGCAAGTAGAAAACGTCACATAAGCATCCAGGCACCCTTTGGGCCCAGGCACAATGCTTAGTTTTATTTGACATAGTTTTCAGAATTGGCATCAATTGAATCTCCCAACTTCTTCATATACTAAAGCAGTGAGGCGTGTACCTTATCTTGATAGGCTAGTTTAGCACTGTGGCTGGTTTCCACTTGCCATAATGTCTCAGAATGATGCATTCTGAGATCTCAGTAGTGCCCCATGTACTGGCCAAAAGACTTAATGGGAGATAAAAAGAATAGCTTTTACCAGTTTATACATTCTGCCCTACTCTCCCAACCACCAAGCAGCACACAAAGCTACACATGTGCCAAGGAAGATGTGTGTTGGAAGATGGGGAAGGTTCAGCACAATTGTCTGTGACTGTGTCAATATTCTTTGGGAAGTCACCTTTCAATTTGAATTCATTTTTATTGTTTGTTTTATGCAGTTCTTTGTAAAGTATCATTTGCATTGTTGGAAAAACCCTTGGAAGCAGTCCTGATATCCACAGTAGTTCTAGACCACCCCTCCCTCAGTAGGAAATGAGAATTTTTACAGCTGGTCAACAAACTATAGCTTATCTGAAGTATATCTGTAATATCGATAGATTGGGAAATATGCAGCGTTTGCTGGCTTCAAATGTATATTTCTGCCTACCTGAAGTAGTATTTCAGTTTTAGTACAAAGGGAGGCAAAGAAAAGGGATCTCAACTGGCTATTTAAAATATGCTAACAGCTTTTTTGTGCTTTATTTCTCTACCTCTTGTCATTTTTTTTTCATTTATAATATGGTTAGCTCATTTTCCCCAAAGGTCTGAAATATATTTTGAAGTTAGTACTGATAAGGTTTAAATTGCTTTGGCCTGGCTTTAGTCTGAAAATCTGATCATCTTGGTACACTGTCTGTTGCCAGCAAAATGGCTGCTATTAAAAGATTTGAGCTCAAGAACATAGGATGAGTGGATTACAAATTTAAAAATGCTCATACTGGAGAACAAACTTTTAAAATACAAGGACTGTACCAGCAAAATGCAGTGGCAGTAAGCTACAAACTCACACCTCAGATAGGCAGGAAAAAGGAAATGTCATTTTACTGGGTAGTATTAGAGTGAGGGCACAAAGCCTCAGCTGAATGGCCCACTTTTGTGGTCTGAAATATATTTTAACAGATAAAACTATATATTGGAAACATAGAAGGTGGATGTGTTTTTATAGGGTTCCCAAATAGGCATCTGTGATATTTGTAGGGTTTGCTGTTAGCATACACAGAAACCCCACACTCAGGTACTCACAGGCCTTTGTGGGTGTAAGTTTTACGTATTTACCCTGTGTAGATTCAGATTTCTCATAAACAGATGAAGGATTTACTGTACACAGACAGTTGTACTGATATATCAGTGCATTTTTGAGGTTCTTTAAAAATATGGCATTATTTACATTAACTGTTTGGCGCTGGGATTAGTCAGCATGTCAATACATGTGAGGGGAGAGGGGAAACAGCGTTTTCTCCAGTAAATCAATATTAGCCTATGGAAAATGTAGACCTGATCCAGTTGAATGATGGCTCGTACATTATGTTCAGTATATGAGTCTTTATTTGAAAACAGATTACCTCGGCTCCATACAGCTGCTGGCTTTGGATATAATCTGTTTGCATCTTTGTATAGACTCTGGTCGCCAAAACACTGGGGTTTTGGGTATTAGATGTGTGCAGAACATATTATTAACCCATGTTTGCAGAGCGAGGGTTCACAATGTGTGCTTCATTATCAGATTTAGAACCACATACCATTCCTTTATTGACCTGCCTGGTGTAATCAATGCAGCAGCCACACAGATTTGAAATCATGTTCCTTGACTATAGGCTATACAGACCTGCATCTAGTGCTGATTGTGCGTTATTTTTTAAATGAAACTGCCTAAGTAAGTATGGATTTGTCTACCATAAATAGTCCTGGCTTCGATTTGTGGGTGGTAAACATTTTGCATTGTTTTGCTGTTATGGAAGATGACCTAAAAACAGAATTACAGTGAAATGTACTGGCAATGGTTAAAATGCTCAGGACGCGTGTTTGAACATAGAGGGATAGCTGTGTATTCTTCAATTTAGGAAAAAAATGTGTTTTCTATTATCTTACTGCGCAAGCTCATTTATCAGTGTTACTGTTATCCTATACCACTACATTAGACCTATTACATAACTTTACTTGCTGTTCCCATTGTGAATAATAACAGGTATTGCTACAGTGGTTGTTCTTTTGCATGGTTGGTAATAGTGCCATGTTTTAAAATGTCATAAGCCGGCAGATTTTATGCTTACTTATGTTGAATCGCTTAAAAGCAAAAAATACAGTTATTTTATATTCCATAGATCTGGTTCATAGCACGAGTAACCTTGCCATTTCTCTACATAGTAGTTTTTGGTTATGGACCTCAAATATTTTAGCTTAATTTTCTGTAGTATTCAGGGCCTGAAATAGTGGTGCTATATAAGCTATCGTTATGCTAAGCAAGCTGTAATTCTTTTGCTATTTTATCAGCTGACTGTTTAATATCACAAAGTATCAGCCTATGCACCCCCTTTTGCTTAATGTTCTGTCCCTTTGAAAGACTGATTGTTGCATAGCGTGTCATAAGAATCTGCCTGCCATAATGTCACTGGTAACTTTTGACGTGATTTAGGAACTCAACAGCACTTCTGACACCTTGTGGTCAGTTATTGGGAGTGCACAGTTCAGAAAATAATACCAGCTTCAAATGGGGTCACTGTTACCTAGGGAGACTAGAGCCGAAAACGGAAGGTTCATTAGTTAACTATTTCCACATTACACAGCTGCCATAATAAAGTAGAGGACCCATTTGTTTTTGACTGAGCTGTAACTTTAGATAACTTAGAAGGAACAGATGATTTATGAAAAGTTAAAATGTCTTCATGTATTTGAAATACATTGTATGTAGATTATTTAATTCAAAATTCAGCTAGGCTTTACTTGCATGGTTCTACTGCTAAGCCAATAGAAATTAAAAGTAGCATGAGGTGAAATGTGTGGATTTTTAATGGTGGGCAGTGTGGTAAAATTTGAAAACATTTAGGCCCCAGTCCTGCAAAGATTTCTGCACAGCTTGCACAAATTATTCCTTTGGCTGCTCATGCAAATAAAATTACGTTAGTGCATGTTTGCAGGATTGGGGTTGTTGGTTGTGAGCAAATTTATGGGTATATATTGCACTGAAAATACGACTTTGAGATAGCTTCTGGATTTGTCTTTTACACAGAGTGGCATGGCTGGAGTGTAATGTCTCCCTGCCATGCTAAAAGAGGTTTTTGTGATTGCAGGTAGTGATTACAGCTCAATTTAAAAAGGGGAGAGGGCTGCTCACAAAAGATGAGTAGTATAGTGTGTTCCAGGGGGTCAGCAACCTTTCCAAGGCAGAATGCCGAAATTTGTCCTTTCGACCTCTCTGTACAGTCTGGGTGTGGGTGATACCTTAAAAAGTCACTAATTGTTCTATTTACAATAGCATCATTAGTAAATAAATAAAGACGCAGAGCTTTACCGTTTAGGTGGTGGTTGATAGCATTAGCTGGTCTTTTGTTAATCCACAGGCAGCGTGGCTTTGAGCAAGCTTCTGGCTGCATGGGGGAGGAGGGACAGGGCTGAGCTCCCACCTCATGTATCGATGAAAATCTGCTTGTGTGCAGCTCTTGGCACATGTGCCAGGAGGTTGCTGACCACTGGTCTGTTCTGTAAGGAAACTGGGGGCAGGAGGGAGGGGACACATCCAGTGTATTGTCTGCAGTGTGTATTACCCTGTTGCCTGAACTCGATGCTCGGCTGTTGAAGTATCCCTTGGATTGCAAAGTGTGTGTCACAATCTGGTGCTTCTTTCTGCCAATAATTGTACCAATTGCTAGAGAGAGTATAATATGGGAAGGGATCTCTCAGTGACCCAGGTTTTTTTAAATTGTTACAGTTAAGTGAATAGCTGGAAGGCAGATTTTTCTCGTGACGCGTTACCATTTTCTCTATATGTATTGAAAATCTTAACGGCTGTACTTGGCTGGTAGAAATTTTTTTCCCTAAGTTCATGCCAGCATTTACAGATCTATCACTACAAAGAAAATGTGTCATATTGGCAGCTGTTACTTATGAGTACTTTTTCTTTATTGCATTTTGTTTTGTAATAATTGAGAAGCTTTTATGTAGAACTCTGCATAAATGGTGCTGAGTAGGAGGGTATGGGCATGCTTTCTATTATTCTGCCCCTCATGCATGTATCCTTTTTTCATCTTTCCAGAACCACACATTGAGCCAGCACGCACAGTGAGCCACTGGCACTACAGGACACCTCTCTGCAGAAGACTTGACGGAGGCACAGTGGGGAGGACCATTTGAACATTACATCCAATCAAAGTGTCATTTGCAACCCAGATGTAAAACTCTAATGATTTGGCCATGAGGCGCTGCTATTATAAGCAGCTGGAAATGAATATTAATGGAAGAGATTAAAAGTATTCCATGCTCAGTATTTTTTATTGTCCTGCTTCAGCTAGTGTACTTTAGAGCTTCTGCTTCTGACTGAATTTATAGTGTTAGATAAATCTGCTTTGAGGCTGTTGCCCTTTGTTGCTTCTTGTATTATATGGATAGTTAAATATTAGGTGTGATTTTTTTAACTGCTTTTTAATTGCAGTTTTAGGTAATTGTGCATTGTGATGTGATTGCTTGGCTACTGTCAGAATATTTCTTTTGAATTTTTTAATTAAAGACTAATGCTTTGATTGGATTTGCCAGTTCACCGGACAGTGATTAAAACTATGTAATGAATATAATCGGGTTCAGTTTAACTGGATGGTCTGCTTTATAAATGTGACTTAATCTGATTGCAATAACTAGTACAGTTCAATAAAGGGAATACATGCGATTAGTGTCAGAGCTTCAGTGCATCTATCAGTACCCATTATGTCACTATCACCTGGATATATGTATCAGAGGACTAGAGCATAAAATAATTTGTTACCATACACCGGAGAAATGCTCTGTTACCCATGAAGTAACCAGTGCTTAATTTGTGCCAGAGCTTGTCAGAGCTGAGCTCTAGCACTCAAGGCTTGAAATTTTGTAGTCCTGACACCACTGGGCTTGTATGAAAGTAAAACAATTGCTTGAGCTCTGGCACCTTCTTCCTTTCAGATTAAGCACTGGAAGGAAACCACGGAAAGTGAAGCCTTAAGGAACGCAAAACGCAGACTCCTGTTTTGAGCAGCATATCCTCTCTGTGGGGCACGCCCTGAACTCCCTTTAATGTTAATGAGAGTGAAGAACATGCATTATGATGGGACAGCTGGCACTTCAGGCATTAGCTATAGAAAACATGTGCATAGAATTGGTCTAAGAATGCATTGTGCTTCTGTTTCTTGTTATCCCAGCCCTGACCCAATGAGGGATTGGAGCACGTCAGCTCCTAATGACACCAGTGAAAGTTGAGGACTTGTAGCATCTTGGGGGGATTGGATCCCCCACCCCCACCCCTAGCCACACACACACTTTTTGTTTGTTTCAATACAAAACGATTGTAACATTCACACTGATATATAAGTGCAGTAGCCACTGAGGAGATTGTGTGTATATCAGTCCCATGACCTCCTAGAGCTCCTGCTGTGGGTTCTCTACTCAACCACCGCATATTTGACTGATCAAAATTCTGTATTATTAGGGTGACCAGATAGCCTGTTTTCAAATTCCGTATTTAAGCCCTCCTGCCTGTGTCTCTGCAAATTGTCCTGTGCTTCCTGTCTCTCCCCTCCCATCAGCACTGCTGGGTTCTACTGCTGTCCAGATCCTTGCTTGCCAGCTGCCAATTCACCAGTGCTGAGTTGTGGGGGGTCTAGTGCTGATAAGGAGGTGGGTGTGCAAGGCTGGATGTCAGGCAAAGCTGCAGTGTGCGGGACCAGCCACACCCCCTGCTGGTCCATCTGCCTCCTCCTGGCCAGAAGGTCCTTCACCCCCTGTCCCACTTCTATCCAACCCTGGCTGCTTGCTGCGGTGGCTGGTATGAGTGTGGGCAGGGAGCAGCTATTTACATGTCATCTCTGCTGCTCACTTCAGCTCCAACCAGTGCCCCCACCCTCCACCTCCCTGCAGGTAGTGTCCTGCTCCCAGCTCTGTGCAGAGAACCAGGCCTGTCAGACCATTCAGCTCACCAGCAGCCTGGCAGGCAGGCTCCGCCACTGCCTCTGGCTGGGCTGGCAGCCATGAAAAGCTCAAGACCCCCTGGTCTGGGACTTTGACCAGGAGGAGCCCAGCCCTGCATGGCACTGGCATGGGGAAGCTTCTGTGCTCCTCAGCCAAGCTATGGGGTGATGGGGAGGTAGCTATTTCCAGCCTTTTTGCACCTGATCCTGTAGTCTCCAAAGCTGCCCCCAGGGCCAGGGCTTCACAACCTCCTCACACACTGCCCGCTAGGTCCTGCCGTCAGGCCATGAGGAGCTGCGCTGTTCCCCAGGCTCCTCCCCTGCTAAGCAACTTCTCTGGCCAGGTTAATTAAAGCCACTGCAATCTGGTTCCCTGGCCTCTGGTGCCCAATACACCCTTAGGGATTAACCTCTTCCTTGCCCACACTGTAGCCAGGGGACAGGAGGTGCCTGGGTTATGTCAGTGGACAGCAGGAGGACAACTTCTAGCCACAAGGTAGCCTAGGGTAAAGAGAAGAGATGATTTGTGCAAAGATATGGGCCATTTCATCCCTTCTCCTCACCCAGCTCCCTGTGGCTGGAAGCAGCTGCTGTCCCTTCCCTCCTGCGCAGTGCTGAAAGGCCATGTCCTGGTGTGAACCCTCACAGAACTCTGGAGACAGGGCCTGTGACCCTGCATGTCCCCCTGCCTAAGTTGCCTTGATAGGACATAGCAGCAGGTACCAGCAGAGACAAGTCCGTTCTGGGGGCTGAGCCAGGCATGGAGGGTGGAGAGCCTGGACAGGGAGGGTTACGTCAGGTCAGGTGGTCACCTTCATCCTTGTGCCTTGTGTGTGAGACTGTATGTGGTATGTGTCACCTCTCCCCATGCAACCCTTAAAGAAAAGAAGGTAAATACAAAGGCCGTGTCTACACGTGCACGCTACTTCGAAGTAGCAGCACTAACTTCGAAATAGTGCCCGTCACGGCTACACGCGCCGGGCGCTATTTCGAAGTTAACTTCGACATTAGGCGGCAAGATGTCGAAGTCGCTAACCCCATGAGGGGATAGGAATAGCGCCCTACTTCGACGTTGAACGTCGAAGTAGGGACCGTGTAGTCGTTGCGCGTCCCGCAACTTCGAAATAGCTGGGTCCGCCATGGCGGCCATCAGCTGAGGGGTTGAGAGATGCTCTCTCTCCAGCCCCTGCGGGGCTCTATGGTCACCGTGGGCAGCAGCCCTTAGCCCAGGGCTTCTGGCTGCTGCTGCGGCAGCTGGGGATCCATGCTGCAGGCACAGGGTCTGCAACCAGTTGTCGGCTCTGTGTATCTTGTGTTGTTTAGTGCAACTGTGTCTGGGAGGGGCCCTTTAAGGGAGCGGCTTGCTGTTGAGTCCGCCCTGTGACCCTGTCTGCCGCTGTGCCTGGCACCCTTATTTCGATGTGTGCTACTTTGGCGTGTAGACGTTCCCTCGCAGCGCCTATTTCGATGTGGTGCCGCGCAACGTCGAAGTTGAACATCGACGTTGCCAGCCCTGGAGGACGTGTAGACGTTACTCATCGAAATAGCCTATTTCAATGTTGCTACATCGAAATAAGCTATTTCGATGTTGGCTTCACATGTAGACGTAGCCAAAGACTCCAGCTACTCGGTATTTGTTTTTAATAAGGGCTCTGTCAAGCTGAGCAGGAATTGAACGTATATACTGTATGGTTGTGATTGATTGCCATTGACTTTTCTTGACTACAATAATGTTGTTGGGGTGCCGCATTCAGCATAGAGAAATATGTTCACCCTGCATATTATACTCCCATATTAATACTGCTAATTAGTGGAGTCCTTTAACTTGCCAAAATTGAGCAGAATTAGTTGTCAGTGCCTAGTGTCTCAGCTTGAAAGATGTCACTAACACCCTGTAGAAAGTAATTTTCAGGGTCTTATATCCTTGGATGCAAAAACACTAAGTACTTAAATTGGTTTATTCAGAGCATTAAGATTTGGATTGGAATACACCATATAACAAATGCAAAGGCTGAAGTACATCTCCTATATGGCAGATTGTATTTTGATGTTTAATTTCCTGCTGCTTTTGATTGTTCTCTTTTAGACTGGCACACCTCTCCGTGAAGGCAGTGGGAGATACACACTTGTGACTGAAGACACAACTGGCCTCCTGGTTATGAACAGGGGTTTGGATTCATTCCTAAACTAGAAAGGACTAGGACAGATGTAAATTATGCACAGCTATTTTGAGAAATGTTTCACATTTCTCAAGAGAATGAGATTAATTTCCCTGTTCGGGCAAATAAGACCATTTTTCTGCTTCCAGTTATTCTGTTGACATGAAATTGGTTAATTTTCTTCTTAGTGAAAGTTGACTTGAACACTGACAGTAGTTTAGGCTCAAAATTTGGATTTCTAAGAACAAAACTCAATTTTAATAAGAAAATTAGTTATATTCTTTATTCCAGTGAATATAGGTCTGTTTTTATTTAACTAAATATTCTCTTGCTATGTTCACAACTTAGGCACTGTTCTACATACATTCAGGTCCAAAAATTCAGCTGTAATTTAGAACATTTTTATATGTAAATTACTAAATCTATTTTAGCACAAAAGTAATAAATGAAAACTGTAACAATAATAATACCACAAATAATGGAATAAAGAGTTTATGATCGTGCTATACCTGCAGCCAACTTGCAGGCAAAATTTCATGCTGGAATCTTCTAAAGTGCCTTTGGGAATTAGATTTTCAACTGGAGTTGTGTTCCTAACTCCATTACTTGCTTTTAGAAAATACCATCCTTAAATGGTGTATGTACCATAACCACCATCACTTTAAACTAGAACATCTCATAGTTGGAGGTTTAAGTTAGGAGATCAAAAAAAAGCAGCCTGAAGCTTTGTTACTAAATTAACTGAATAGGGGTGGCTTTGTATAGCCAAGGTGTGAGCTGGTCTACAAAAAGCCTTTTTCAACTAGTAACTTCACCACCCTTCCGATGGCATAAAGAATACGGCTCCTGTTGCCATGCCTCCCAAATCCACAGAGCACAGTTCTCTTAAGCCTTGGCTGCGCTACAAAACTTACTAGTGCAGCTGACCTGGTGCTGAACAAGGCTTAGCTGAAAGTTTAGCCAAGGTCAAGCCGTGCTCAATGCCATATCAGAGAGTATGGTTCAAAGATGCTCATGGCAGTGGGATGAGAAAATTGTTTAACTCACCCCCACATGCCTAGCCAAGTTACTCTGAGAAAAAGGGAACTATCTGAGACTAAATCACTCCCAGAAGAGAAGCGGTCTGAAGAGCATGTGTGTCCAAATGCTAGTTTGTTCTCCCTCTAAGTTAAAAGAGTGGGTAACCCAGCCTTAGGGAGTGAGGAATTCACTTTGCTCTAGACAGATTGACAAGGAGGTGGGTGGAACACCGCTGCTCCTTGAAATGGAGGCTGTATCAATTTGTTCAGTGTTTTCCACCAACCCACGTGACTTCCTGTACGGTATAAAGCTTTTCAGGTGAGCTGCACCACATGCCACAGTTAAGTCCCCTGAATATGTCTGGGAGCTTGTGCAGTAGATTCTTCTTGCTCTCCTCATATCCCCAATCACAGTGGGGCAAGACATAAACCATCTGTTATCAGACTTAGGTCATTAAAAGAGATCGGATAGGGCTACACAGCAGCCTTATTCTAAAATGAGCTATTCTGAAATAGCTTATTTAGAAATAGCGCAGCTACACACAAATGCATTTTGAAATAGCACTTAGCTATTTCGAAAAAGAGTATCTACACACATAGGCCGTGTCTACACTAGCCTGGAAATGACATGATCCAGGGAATATCAATGAGGCATTGCTATGCATATGCAACACCTTATTAGCATAATGGCAGACATGTCAGTTTTGAAGCTGCTAACCTCAAAGTGCTGACAGGCAGCCTAGCTGTGGGTGCTTCGAAATACATGCCCAACCTCGAAGTTCCCTTACTTCCAATTGGTTTGGGAACATGTTCAAAGCCCCCGTGTCTAGACTGCCTGTCAACAGTTGGACGTTAGCAGCTTCAACGGCTGAATGGCTGCCATTATGCTAATGAGGCATTGCATATGCATGACAGTGCCTCATTGATATTCCCCAGTGTTTGGCATTTCCATGCCCCCTTCAAATAAGGGGGCTAGTGTAGACACAGCCATAGAGTCTATTTTGAAATAGAACCATTGGGTGCACTACGGCTTATTCAAAATAGGCTCTTTTCCCTGTCTACACAGCCCCTATTTCGACATCGGTGTTTCAAAATAAGTGCTATTCCTCATGAAATGAGGTTTACCAATTTTGAAACAAGTCAACTGCTATTTTGAATTTATTTTGAAATAGCGATTGCATCATGTAGATGCTAGGGTAGCTATTTCAAAATAGCTTTGCTGTGTAGAGCTACCGTTAGAGATGTGATGGGTGGGCACTTTCCCTTTGCCTCTTTTGTCATGAAGGGAGGGGCGACACAAGTTGGAAAAGAGAGGCCAGACTAGGTTGTGCTTAGCACCTGAGGCTGGAAAAAAAAAAAAGTTGTAGGTCTCTTCTCCAGCCTCTGCTGTGCCTTACAGTACTTCAGTAATGTTTGAGCTCAAATGATTGGATTGCAAATGCCGACTTTTTTCTGTAAGAATCACTCACTTTACTGCAGTGTGATCAGATTACAAGGCTATGTCTACGCTAGACAGTTTTGTCAACAAAACCTGGGAAGAGTCCACATTCCCAAGGTGTTCTGTCGACCGTAAATCGACACTGTGTGGCACTTTTGTCAACAGCTTTCTGCCGTGCCCCCCATGAGACAGAAGACCTCTGTTGACAGAGACCTGTTGACAGAAAGCTAGCCTGGACATTCCAGGGGACCTTCTTTTCACAGAAAGGGCTTCCAGCACACTGGGAAGCCCTGTCTGCTGTGCCTCTCATTGGCTGTTTTGCCGATAGAGCAGCTAGGCAGTCTGGCTGCTCTCTGTCGACAGAGCAGATCGCTCTTCTGATTCCCCTTTGCAGTCTGGCCGTTGTCTGCCGACTGAAGTTTTGTTAGAAGACATCTTCCAACGGTAGCATCTGTTGACAGATTGCTCTAGTATAGACATAGCCCAAAGGTCCAGTGAAATTTAATGTAAATTATAATCTTGTAAATTATTTTGTGGAATATTTGCCATAACCAGCATTATATAAAAAAGAATGTAATGAGAGGGCACACAATGACCCGTGATGCTGCCACCTCAAGTACTGCTTTGTTTATGAGCCAAAGATGATGTAGACAAAAACGGCTGGTGCTATTTTAATAAGCATATAAGAATTTCAACCGTTTCTGAATATAAAAATGAAATCTGGTGCTGGGACATGGAAGGGGATTCTGTAATTTTCACATTTATTTTCAACGATTTCTCTTTATGAGCTTAATCCTGTCAGGTTCCAAACCCTTGCAACTCCTGTTGACAATAGTTCTTAGCACCTTTCAGGGTCAGATCCTTTGTTGTAGATGCTGTTGCATCTGGCTGCCATTACTGACTGCAGGTGTAGAAAGAGGTGCCTCTTGCTGGAAAACGTAATTTTTGAATCTCATTCCCATTTCTGTCTGTGGTCAAAAGGAGATCTATTAGCTCAAAAGGTCAACTGAACTTGTAACATGCCAAAACTGAATGGGGATATTCTCTGAATTGTATCTATTTCTCTATGTAACATTGACTTCCTCCTCAAGCCTGTAGCTGCTGATATGGCTCAGGAACATTCTGTTCAGATTCCAGTTAATGTGGAAGATATACTGGTAAGGGGGTGCTTCATTGGCAAGATGGTCTGTAAAGATGAGAGTGTAGCAGGAAAGTCACATCAGTGGTATTAGTCATATTGCGTGTTTGGAACAGCAGATTCAAGCTATGAGAGCATAAAGAAAAACTTGATTGCTCATTTGTATATAAAAGTTGAGATGAACATTCATATGTTACTGTAAGTTTAGTTCAATGAGGACAACACTTTCGTAGCTATTTAATATGTTACTATTTATATAGTGAATGATTTTACATTTATCGTAGCTGCATACCTCCATGTTAAAAGAAGAGGTATGTACTGAATGAGCTGATCATAAATTAATGTCCGCAGATGTAATTTTTGCAGTGTCTGCAGAATCACTTTATTTGCGTTTTTCTACTGGCCATAACTTCAGATCTATGTTGATGAATCCTTACATTAAATATTTCATAAGTGTTACTGATAGTTTATCTTCTTCTAGTCTTACTTTCGTCCCATCCCATCCCAGGTCAGCTCTTTGAATCCTTCTCTCTTTCAGCCTGTCTTGAATCAGTTTCTTAGAAACTCCATGGCTAATCAAATTCTTTTCTGTGATATCCATCTACTTGGTTTTGGATCTTCCAGCCCTTCTCTTATCCTCCACATTTAACTTTAACACTCTTCAGCTGGAGCAAGTGAGAGTTTTGCCATTGATGTCAATGGAAGTGAGATTTTGTGCTGCAAATTTACTATGGGGTACCTACACTAGTACCAAAATCCTTAATTTAGACAAGGTCCTCAGACGTAAATTGAGCATGTCATGAACACCTCCTTTATCTGATTATTTTTCCCTTCTGCGCCTTTTCTCCCCAAATCTCTTCTTGCAATTGAGTCCTTTTCAGTTTCACTGTCTCCTTCATTTAATTGCTGTTGCCTTCACTGTAAAATCCTCTTCTTGCAGTAGCAGTCACAGACTGACCTATGGTCTATTTATATAGGAATTATTGTTACTCTTTTAAAGTTTAATATATAAAAAGAGAGAGCAAGCACGTTCCTGTCTATAGCAAGTATCCAAAGGGAAAAATAATCAGGCACTCCAAGAATAAGATAAGATAATTACCACATCACCTACAGTATTCTTAACAAAGTATGAATCTTCATTGCCCTATTAATGAACTGTAATTTAATCGCTTGAGAGCATCTCAGTATGGAATCAAAATGATTTTTTTATGATGACATTCACTACATGGACAGTTTTATTTGATATACACGAAGAAGGGTTGCTGGAACTGTTTGGGAAAGAATTGCATGTGAATTTTACCTGTCTTTTGTTAATTGGATATTAATTAAAAGCAGATTTAAATGTGATTTGGAAAATGAATTTATTAACAAACTCCATGTTTATTAAACCATTATTTTTTCTTAATTTTCTGTACAGACATTTATTTTTTCCCTTTGATTTTAAGGTCCTGGTCCTATCGTGGTCATATTGGCCATGATTTGGCAAAGCACTTAAGCACGTATTTAAATTCCATTGGCTTTGGGAGTAAACATGTGCATAAGTGCATTGTTGAATGAAGGCCTGGAGAGTTTTTCTTTGAGATCAGTGGGCTTTGGTTCAGTCCTCAAATTAGAAAAAGCATATTTTTCCATCCAGAAATAGTGTTTTAAATACTAAAGCAAAAAACTGTTGTGTGTATTGTCTACTATAACAAGGCAACTGTACCATAGATCGCCTTAAAATGAATGCTCATCCCCTGTGCCCTCTTTGAGTCCCAACACTGCTGAGCAATTGAATGTCACCCATTTGTTCTTGTTTCCCTGGGCAACAACCTTTCTTGCTTCCCAATACATACAGTCAGCACCTCAGTAGTAGCTAATCAGAGCAGTGCTTCAGCAGGATGCTGTTTAAAAAAGAGAAAAGGCAGCAAAGTATTAGGTATTTTATGTGGATGCCACTGCCAGATATTGTGCTAAGATGTGTGGTCCAGCTCTTCCTTTAATGTTTGTACAGTGCCTAGCACAAGAGGGTCCTGGCCCATGATTAGGTTCATGGTACTACCACAACTCAAATAATAGCCTACAATAATAATGTAGGCCGTGAGTGTGTAAATTACAAAGGCTGATGGATGCTTGTGGTGGTCTTATATGTCAATGACCACATCGAGCCTTTTGGCTTTGTTTATCTCTCTAGTTCATGGCAGGCTGCCCTTTTGCTGCTCCTCCTTCCTTCTGTTCTCCAAACCCTCTGTGGCTTTCTCCAGACAGCTGTCACTGATACAGAGCAGTTCCTCTGTTTGGTCTTTCCCCCATCTTCCTAATTCTTCAGGCCAAAAGTGTATGTCTCCAGGCTCAGGTTCTAAGGCAAGGCAAGATTTATACATTTCAGTCACCCTGCTTTTGGGGGAGCATTCCAGTATGAAAATCCAGCAAGAACACCTTACAATGGCATAGTGGAAAATTTCTTCTGCCTACAGATGTTCAGAAAATGCAAGCATACATATGTACTGTACCATACAGCCAGTGGCTCTCCCGAGCTGTGTCTACACGTGCACGCTACTTCGAAGTAGCGGCACTAACTTCGAAATAGCGCCCGACGCGTGTAGCCGCGACGGGCGCTATTTCGAAGTTAACTTCAATGTTAGGCGGCGAGACGTCGAAGTCGCTAACCTCATGAGGGGATCGGCATAGCGCCCTACTTCGACGTTCAACGTCGAAGTAGGGACCGTGTAGACGATCCGCGTCCCGCAACGTCGAAATTGCCGGGTCCTCCATGGCGGCCATCAGCTGTGGGGTTGAGAGATGCTCTCTCTCCAGCCCCTGCGGGGCTCTATGGTCACCGTGGGCAGCAGCCCTTAGCCCAGGGCTTCTGGCTGCTGCTGCGGCAGCTGGGGATCCATGCTGCATCCACAGAGTCTGCAACCACTTGTCGGCTCTGTGTATCTTGTGTTGTTTAGTGCAACTGTGTCTGGGAGGGGCCCTTTAAGGGATTGGCTTGCTGTTGAGTCCGCCCTGTGACCCTGTCTGCAGCTGTGCCTGGCACCCTTATTTCGAAGTGTGCTACTTTGGCGTGTAGACGTACCCTCGCAGCGCCTATTTCGATGTGGTGCCGCGCAACGTCGAAGTTGAACATCGACGTTGCCAGCCCTGGAGGACGTGTAGACATTATTCATCGAAATAGCCTATTTCGATGTTGGCTTCACGTGTAGACGTAGCCCCTATCTCCAGCTATTTATTCATAAAGATATCTCATTCTCTGTTCAGCCACATTGTAGAAGAATACTACACAAGTGTTTGCTAGTCAGAGTAATGAGGGACATGAGCAAACATTCCTTTTTGCCCATAAACAGAGGATTGTTGGATTGTTCTGAAAATCTCCTGTAGTGTAGATGTGCCAAACTAAGAGCATTCCTCAAAACTCCACTTAGAGCACATGGTCGTAACAATGCAATAGTTGTATTCAGGTGTACACAGGATACAATTGTTGTGAATTTAGCATGGTATCCACATGCTGGATACCACTAACTCATTCTTGAGCCCTGGTACCTCTCCTGTAGGTCCCTGGCAGTTGCCAGTGTTTCTCTTAGGCTATGTCTACACCAGGGAAAGAAAGTCGATTGCAGAGACTCTTCTAGCTACGGCAGTTGCATAGCTGGAACTGATTTATCAACTTACCTGGCTGTCCTCTTGACAGGAGAGTTTCTCCCATCAACCTCCCTTACTCCTCGCATGTTGTGAGGAGTACCGAGGTTGATGCCAACCTCTGATAGATCAATTTTGTGCATCCCAACCAGACACGAACTCGAACCCTGGAAGATTGACCCTGTGTGGGTCGATATTTCAGGGTATCATAGACATAGCCTTAGGCTATGTCTACACTGAAGTTTTCTTCAACATAACTTATTTCGGTGTTCTAATGTCTAAATAAGTAATGTTGGAAAAATGTCTTCACACAGCTACAGCATTGCGAAAGGAGCCTTCAGTTGAGTTGATAGTAGTTGTGCTTTGTTCACACACATTCCTTTTCCATATTGAAAGCAGGAGAGGTCAGCAAAAGTTGGTCGCAGAGTTGTTCACAGACTTATTATTTTTAGGGAAAAATCCTCTTATCTCGCATTGTCCTGCTCGTCTTGGTCGTGAATGTTGGGGATGGGGGCTGGAAGAGTTTGGAAAAAAAAAGGTTTTTTCCAGGAAAAAAACAAGAGTGTAGGCAAGCCGACAACATTTCCTAAACAGTTATTGCATCATGTTCTTTCCAAAAGTTTTGAGTGGGAGTAGGATTCAGCACTGTGAGTCTTTGTCGTGATAGCATACTGGTCACATAAGAACTGATGCTATTTCAAGGTTACATGAGGGGGCCTTGTAGGCAAATACAGCAACTGTAGTTAAGTTTAAATAAGTCACCTTTAATTCAATGATTATGCTGCCCTATCTCTTAAACCTTATATGAGCTTAAGCAGTAGCTGAGTCCGCAGCATGATTTTTACATCACAAATAAATAATCAGGAAAACCTCCAAAACGCTACATGTCTAAGCAGTATATACTCATTTTTTCTTTTTTTCATCTTGTCTTTAAATTAGAGACAGCATTTTTTTTCGTGGTTGGAAGTAATGCCATAAATAAGTGCATCTTCTTTCATTTGCAATTTCTAGACAGTGCGCTCAAGAAACTGGCTTCTAGGCATGAAAGCTATGAAATATGTATGTTGTTTGCAAAAGACATAGCTTCCAGTATACATTTTCTGACTTACTCACACAAGGTCTTAATATAACACTGCCACAGAAGAGAGCTAAGTGAAGAGTGCAAGTAAGGATACTGTAAAGCTACTGCTGTTGTAATGAGAGTAAAGGAAATGGTAAATAGCTTCCGTTTGTGCCAGGTCGCAGGAGGACTTTGCTGAAGAAAGAGTCACTCGAAGGATACAGTATATCCCTGTTCATGCAAGGTGTCTTATGGCTTAAGATATTATCTCATACACTTCATGCAGAATACATTCAGAGGCTGACAAAGGCAACAATTACTGCAGAAGGTGCTGAGCTCTTCACAGCTCAATGTTAAGGAAAGGCACTGCCTTTCTGGCTGCCCTGACAAGTGCGAGAGGGTATTTATATCCCCATGTAACCCTAAGCTATGCATAGATTACAGTGATTTGTCGACAGAAGTTTTTGTCAGAAGATATCTTCAGACAAAACTCCTGTGGACAGATCCTGGCCAAACTGCCAAGCAGATCGCAAGAGTGATCCGGTCTGTCGACAGAGTCACCGGCCTGCCTGGCTGCTTTATTGCCAAAACGGCTAACCGTAAGCAAAGCAGACAGGGCTGCCCGGTGTCTCAGCAGCCCTGTCTGTCGACAGAGGGCCCCACAGAACATCCAAAGTGGCTCTCTGTTGACAGATCTCTGTTCACAGAGGCGTTATGCCTCATGGGGTGCAGGTATGGTTGTCGGCAAAAGTGTGCTGCTTTCTGTCGATTTACTGTCGACAGAACACCTTGGGAGTTTGGATGCTCCCTGGGTTTTGTCAACAAAAGCCTCTAGTGTGGACGTAGCCCTAAAGAAGTTGTCACCTGATTCAAATTGGCAGCACTCACCCATCCACCTATGATGGTTACAAACTCAGGACTGGTGAGGGCATTACACTCGTACCTCCTGCTCGCTGGAGGCTGGAAAGGCATTTTTCCTGCCCTCCACTATCAGCTGAAGCAGGGTAGAGCTTTTTCTTTGGGACTTGGTAGCGTGGGGCAGGAGAGGACATATTTGTTTGTAACACTGCGACTTAGCTCATGGAATTCATGGCAGATGTCCAGTGCAAGTACACAGAATGGAAGAGCTACAGTTACCAGGTAAAATGGATTGGAAATGGGATGTAAAGGAAAGAGCTCTTAAGGGAGATGAGGTAGGAGGGTTTGGGGCTCCTATGTCCATCAGAAAGCCAACCCCCTCCTTTTGTAGCCTCATATGTCCTATATGGGGAAGGCAGTGGGGTCCCAGCAGTGGGAGGGCTAGGCCTACGTTAGGGTTATGTGGAAACTATGAAGAAAATGGTGGTGACCTGCACTGCATAATATACTGCTGGGTACTACCAGATAACTGAAGATAATAAAGTTGCAGTCTAATGAAACCACACACCTTGAATCCTGTCTCTCTGCTGGCAGAGCCAGACGATGGATCTAGACAGTGGATGGAAAAAGGATTGATGAGTGAAACAGAGATAGGCAACATCTGCAATGTCACCTTTCACTTGAGGTTTTCCCCTTGTAGAGACTGGCATGGAAACAATGGCTTAACATACCAAGCACATTTCTTGTTTAAATTGAATTCCATGGTTCAGTTCTGACTACATTTAACAAACCCAAGGCCAGTTCAGAGTTTAAAAGCTGCCACTCAGTTCTTCACTTACCCCCTGCAGGTTTAGGCATCACAACCTAAAGCACATGGTGAAACACAGTAAGGTGAAACAGATCTGTGGCTTTCTACTGTTTGGAGGAAGATAAGCCACCTGGTTTCCTGGGTTGCTTTCAGAGATCATGGACCACCTCCCAAAAGAGAAGGACCCTGTTTAGTGGGGGCAGCTGAAAGACATTTGCAGCAGGGTGCCTATGGCTGTGTTTCATTGCCAGCACCATGTTTACTCCTTTCCAACTCCCTCCCAGCAAAAGTACATTCATGCATGAGTGGGTCTGTGGTTTGCCAAGGTTTCTAGCATGAATCGGTGTTGCGAGCACAGGCCATTTGTTGAGCATTAGTGATCTCCTTTTATTCATTGTCTCTGGGCTGAGAATGACTGGGAAAGGGGGAGAAGCACTTGTGAGTTCCCACATCCCACATTTGTTGGGATCTTTACAGACGAGGCTGGTGGGTTGGAAGAAAGAAATCTGAGATGTGGTTTTAACACGCCCTTCTCAGCAGGGGAAACAGGCTTTGTTGATAAAAGAGAACACCTAGTTTCTTCAAGTTCAATGTACCATCAAGGATTGAACAACCTTTTCCTAAGGTGTGTTTGGGTAAGATACAGCACAAAGTGTACATCAAAACTAAACTCTTCTGTGTCTCAACCTGGCAGAAAGAATATTTGATACTTTAATTCTGCAAGGTAGCTCCAATTTTTAAGTTAATTGCATCAGTTATCTTGAAGGTACAAACATCTGCATGCTTCTAATTCTAAGCATACGAATGGTTCTTTTGACTCAAGTGGAGTTACTTTACTTGCATGCATAAAGAAACACCTATGACTAATAACATGAGTAACACAAAAGCTCAGCACCTAATAAATTATTTTGTTAGGCTTTAAAGTGCTACTGGACTCCTATTTTTTTTGACACCTATGACTAAGTGTTTGTAAGAGTGGGGTCTGAGGCAGGAGAGTTTATATTTAGTCTGCTCAAACCTAAATATGAAATATACTTGGGGGGGGGGTTGTTTGCAATGGGGTTTTTTGGAGGTGCAAAATTAGGTTAACATGAAAACAGAGTTTTTTTATTACCTGTAAAAGTGTACAAAGTAGTTCTTCTGTTAAATTATTCTGGGATTTTATATAATATGAAAATAGCAAACTAAAATGATAGGAGATGCCAAACTATGTGGTGAACCAAGAACATCCTTGCATTGCACAATGTCCCAAAGGAACAAAAGAGGAAAGAAGCAAAAATATGGAAAATAAATGTTAAAAATCAATGCTGACATACACAGCTCCCTCCAAAGAGCTGCAAATTGGGCCTGAAAAACTGACTCTCCTTTCTGCCCAGTTTCATGCTCATAGATGACATTTTGCTCCTTATTTGAGCCCTACTGGTGCATCTCATTCACTCTGAGCTCCCCATTGGCAGCGCTTTGCTCAATTTTTGTGTTACTTTGCCCAGAAGGATATTTGAGCAAATATTTTTTATCCAAGAGAGACTCATTAATGACTTTCGAACCAGATGCATGTTTCTCATTATTCTTGTGCATACGCCTGGTAATGGGCGACTTCTCTAGAGATGTCTTTCACAGTTGTCTTTAGGCAATGATGATGGCATTGAGTAGGAGTTGTATTTTGCTGAAAGGTTATGAACCTTTCCAAGTCCAAGCAGTGACAGTATAGTAAGCATCAGGAATTCCTGATTTTTTTGCCCCTGACATGGGAAAAATCACTTGGGCACTCAGAATTATTGGAGATTTGAAAATTTATGCCTAAGATGAACCACCTAGTATCTGGTTTTGAGATGGAGCGGGGGACGCGAGAGCTCAGTGGTTAGAGGATTGGCTGTGTAAACCCAAAGTTGGGAGTTCAGCCCTCAAAGGGGCCATTTAGGGGTCTGGAGCAAATAGATTTAAAAAACTTCTATCCGGGATGGTACTAAGTCATACAGGGGATTGGGCTTGATGACCTCTGAAGGTCTCTTCCAGTTCTATGAGATAGGTATAGCTCCACATATTCAGTTTGGTTAGATTTGTGGGTACTTAGCCCTTCTATGTGAAATTAATCAGAGCTGTAGGTGCTAAGCTCCTGTTAATCAAAGGCCACTTTGGAGGAAGTAGTAAGGCACAGGCCATCTGAGCTCCAAAATTTGCAGGTTTTGGGGAAGAAGCCCTGGTTGTGAGCCCAGCTGGAAAAATGCAAAGGAATTGTGACTGAAACCTCCCTGCCCAGTCAGCCCCTTGGGTGGTATTTTCCTGTGTACAGATGATTTAGGCCTCCACTTCCATCTATTTCATGGAATTCATTTCCTTCAATGATGGATACAAGATATATAAAATGATTGGAGAATTCCCCTCTCGGATAACTGCATAGTGAAAAAGTAAAGGCAGACCAAGTCTGAGCAAGGGACTCTGGTTCTTAAGTACACTGATAAAGGACACCAAGCTCAGCAGTGCAGACATTACCAAATCATATGTATTTTCTGCAATGCTGTACAGAGTGGGCCAAATTCACTCTTCCAGTAAATCCACCAAAGCCTCTGGAGCTTCTCCGGGTATAAATTTGGCCATTAAGTATGATGTGGAGTCCATGAAACTAGCATTTCCCAATGATTCATACAGCTGTCATTAAACCAAACCTCAGCCAAGTCTTTTTCTGACAATTATCATCATGGACCTTTTTGTTGGAATAATTTTTTTATTAATTGACACATGAATAAGACAAAGGAGGTAGGCAGGGAGTACAATAACTCCCCTGTTACTAAAGTGTAATGGTTACTGTGCGTAGTAGCATTGCTGCACACATCAAACGATTTACACAGTAGTATGGATTTGCTGCTAGAACACATCAAACGAGAGAGGTTTGCCATACTTTGAGATAGATGTATGAGAACTGGACAAATCAAAGACTATAGAGGGAAGACGAGAAAAGGGAGTACCAGATGTACGTTGTGTACTGTCATTAAAATCACCTACTTCCATGAATTCTTTGGCCAATACATTTTGGAGATGGGAAACCACAGATTTAAAATATATATGCACTAAATAAACTGTAAACAACACTGAAGATCCTGCCAGCTCTTGAAAGTTACCATTAGGGACTTGTGTGGTAGAAATGTCTAGAGGAAATGGCTTAGGACTTTAAAAAGAAATCAGCCATTTAGGCAAATGTCCCTCCTGCAAGCAAATCCCTTTTCCAATGCAGTTGGCCTCCGCGCAGGGCTGGCTGCTGCACAGTGGAATGAAGGCTGCAATTTGCGGGCTTTGGCACTGTGAGCCCCGCAAGCACTTAGCAAATGCAAGTGTGTGGCTCTGTTGAAAATCCCGCACATCACACCATGGGGAGTCAGCACTTTTTAGCTGTCGGCACTGTCGGTGACAAATATTAAAATAAAAAGCACGACGATATAGGTGCTTCAAAATTCAAACAGCAAGTTTCATACTGTGGGACTTCTAACCATGTAATAAAGTGCAGGGAGGAAAGCAGAGTTCAGACCTCATGCTGTAATAAAAGCAAGGAAATCTTAAGTGTTCAAATACATAATTCATTCTATTCTGAGACTTTCTACCCAGTCTTTACTTGTAAGAGTTTAATTTGTGCCCTGAGAGATGCATTCTTTAATTTCTCTCTCCTTCCTTCTTGCCCTTGCCAGAGGAGGGCTGGGAGGGCTTGTTACGGTGCAGGAGGGCAGGAGCACCCAAAGTGAATTGGCCACAAGAAGCCAGATGTGACTGAATCTGAACAGCCAGTTCCAGACAGACCATAATGGAAGAGAAGGGCAAATCACTGGATTCTGCCAATATGATAGACACCTCCTATATGTCACCCTTTACAACCACCAAGAGGGGATTTCAGATATTTTGCACTTAACTAACACCTTTGTCTCAAAGAATTTACACATCCAAAGCACCATAATGCCACAGGAAGGCAATTATTAGCCCCATTTTGATAAACTAAAGCACAAAATAGCTAGGAGTCCCATCTCCCATTTCCTTGCACAAACCACTTGACTGAGTTCTCTACTGCCTTACCTGACTTAAACTCTTGTAGTCTGAGTGGAGCGTAAGTCATCTGCAAGTCTCCTTCACTTCACTCTGTCTTGGGACAAAACTTCTGACTCCAGGAGTTACCCCAGTTGTTGTCCTTCAGACTCAGTTGATCTTCTCCATGTTGGCTGAGGTTGTCCTTTTTTTGCATATACTCTACTACTGTTTTGTTAAAAATGATTTAAATAGTATAATTTAAATACATGTTTTAAAACTCTTTTTACTTGATGATTCAAATCTAATACACGAGCATTTACTACATCTCTGTGGGGTTTTTCCTATTTTCAACCTCTGAGGTGTGGAAGGGCTACTGAGAAAACAATAAGAAACAGAGAGCAAAGTCATCCCTTCTATGACTACAGTAATTTCAATGAATTCACCCAACTATGAAAACAACAGCTTCAGCTAACATACTGATTTATTGGCCCACATATCTCTCTGGTGTTGGAAGGTGTAGAATCATAGAGTTCAAATGCAGCAGAAAGGTCATCTAGCCTAACCCCTTGCCAAAAAGTAGAATTTGTTGGGTCTAAACCATCTGAGACAGGTGGTTATGTAGCTGCCTTATGAAAAGTCTCTAGTGAAGATGCTTCTCCAGCTTTGCTGGCAGCCTGTTCCATTGCCCTACTGTTCTCACAGGAAATTTTTCATGAGATTTAATCTAAACCTGCTACGCTCTGCCATTGCCTCATGTCTTGCCCACATGGCAAGAGAGAATAACATTTCTCCACTTTTTTAAAGTATTTGTTAACTGCTACTATGTCCACCCTCACTTTCCCTTTTTCCAGATGCAATGTACCCAGTTCCTTCAGCCTTTTGGTTGTTCAGCTATGGCTCCTTTCCAGTTTCACCACATCCTTTCTATGCATTGGTGACCAAAATTGGACACAGTGCACCACACAAGGGAGCCGAAAGCCTCACTGGGCTCCTGGCCAAGGTCTGGGGCGGGGGGAAGTGGGGGCGCCATGCTTTCAGAAGGAGTGGGGCTCCAGGTGAAAGGGATGTGGCCAAGGGCAGATGGCCCTCAGTGTCTTCTGGACCACAGTGCCCCCCACCCAACACTGCTTGGAGGGTGTTATGTAGCACCCCTGCATCTCCAGGCAACCCTAGGAGTGCCACAGCAGCACCCCACAGTGATTTAAAGGGCTTGGGGCTCCAAATGCCACTGCAGCAGTAGCGAGAGCCCTGGGCCCCATTAAATCACCAGGCCCCAGGATGATTCCTGCCGCCCCTCGTTTGCAAGCCTGATACCACATACTCTATTGCTCCAAGGTTGAATTTGACCATTCAGGGTTCCTCATAAATCAACCTTGTCATCCTGAGATCTAGTGATGACAGTGCTACATATCAGCTAGCCATTATTAAGTATTTATTATTATTTATTTGTCATTCCACCCACACATTCCTCCCCAGATACTGATGATCTCATGCTACCAAAAAGCCAGTCACCAGCCTAGTACAGGGTATTCAGGCTGTAGCCTGAGCAGTACAGTACATGCTGTCACCTGTATTCATGGCATGAGACTCTGTCCTTTTCAGAGCGGAGTGGCATCAACACCCATTGCCAAGACTGGCGAGCAGCATCTGCCTGCTCCTTTTCTAAGACCGGGTCTGTGCTGCATCTGTTTATGCAGCCCACAAAAATCAGATTGGCTCATTTGCTACAACACTGACATCCTTTCCTGCCCTTGCATTTGTTAGCATTGCAGGCTTCTGGGTGGCTTTCTCCCTTTGAAAGAGCTTGTCTTTGACAGAATCCCATGTTCTGCCTAATGACCCACTGACAGGGCGCAGCAATGGGGGCAATTGCCCATGGTTCTGGGTGATGCAAAAGGACCCAGAGGCTCCTGGCTGCCAGCAGTATAGTGGGGCTAAGGCAGGCTTGCGGCCTGCCCTGGCTTCGCTCTGCTGGTGGAAGTGAACACTATGTCTCTGTGGCCCTTAGGTGGTGTTTCTGTGCACCGCCTTTGCTCCAGGTACCAACTCCAGATCTCCCATTGGCCAGTGGGTACAGCAGGCACAATGCATCTGGGCAGTGACATGTGGAGATCCCCTGCCCCGCCCCTGGTGCTGCTGCCAGAGCAACGTTCCAGTCGGTTTTGGGAGCTGCCAAAGGTAACCTCCAGCCCCCTCCTGCACCTCAACCCCTTGCCCCAGCCCAGAGTCTGCACCCCCTCTTGCACACAAACTCTCTCCCAGAGCCTGCCACCTCCTCCCCTACACTCCAGCCCCCTGCCCCAGCCTGGTGAAAGTGAGTAGGGTAGAGAGCGTGACAGAGGGAGAAAGGATGGAGTGGGGAGGGCCTCAGAGAAGGATTGTGGCGGGGTGAGGCAAGGGTGTTTAGATTTACATTAGACAGTTGGCAATGCTCCTGTGCAGGGATGTAGAAGCCCTGGTCATGCCGGAAATGTGTCCCCAACAGTGCAGCCAGCAGCACCTACACAGCAGGAGGATTGTATCCTCGGAGGCCTGGCTTGTGTGTTCATGGGAGGCTCATTGACTGGTGTGAGCTGGGGCCCACAGCTGCGGTCAGTGGGCCTTCCTGCCTGTCTTTAGGTCCCGTTCCATTAGTTCTCTGCTGTCACAGGCATTGGAACACCTCTTCTGTCACCCGGGCATTTGTTAAGCAGGGTGATTTCTCTCTCCAAGATAATTAATAAAGAGTTTAGCCAAAACAAACAACCTCCCAGCCTTGCCCACAACCAATCCAGGTGGCACGCTCGCAGCCACCTTGCCAACCCAATATGCTGCACTGCATCATTTCTCTTTGTCTACCATCCTCAGCCATTTCTCATGGCCATATCTGACAGCCTATAGCTCCACATCAGCATGAAATAATTTTGCCAAGATTTTCTGAGGTGCTTATTAAATGCGTCAGTACTGTTGCAAGATATCACCTCAAAGATATCCCTTCCTACGTGGATACTGTAACTCAGCACAAAAAATGTAACCATGCTTGTCCACAATGTTTTATTCCTTATAGGGATTATAGAAGTTATGTTATTTTCTAGCAAGGAATCTCACCTGGGTGTAGAGATCTCATGATCGGAGATGTCTGTGCATGGAGCAGCTACACAGAGCAGCTGCTTGTTCCCTGGGATGTGACAGAACCTCTGAGGCTCTTGGGCTGGGGAACATGAAATTGGATTCACGCTTATATGAACACAAAACTAACTGGCCCTGTGTAGGGGGCTGTAGCCACTGCACCTCCTCAGAGATCTGAATAAAACCTCATGTCTTCGCTTAACTTGCCACCCACTAGTCATTGTGAAGACGAAGGGGGAATGGCAGTTCAGTAGCTTGAACATTTCAGACCAATCACAGACTTCTTCTCCTTCATCCAGAAATGGGTGTAGAATCTGAGTCATTAGTATGATGCTGCTGTGGTGTACTCATATTCTGTCAGGTTGAGGGGGGGGGTGTTGAAATTTGGGCTTCTAACAGGAAGGGGAGGGTCTGTCTCCCTTTGCACTAGGGAGCCCCAGGAGGGAATTCCTGAGGCACAATCTCCCCTGCAGCTACCCCTGAGGTGATGCAGCTATTCCCAATCCCCAAGTGAGCGCCAGTGCCCCAAGGCACAATCTGGTCTTGCTAATGCAGGGTTCTGACAGTGCTGGCTGGTTTTTAGAAGCATGATGCCTTGCTTTGTGTTCCTATTCTGCATTGAATCCCTTTAGGAAAACTATTATGCCATGCCTGTAAAAACAGAGATTTGGAAGAAGAGTGTTTCTGGCCTCTTATTGCAAAGGGTTTGTGATTGCAAGTCTGAGCCGCGCACTGCTTGGTCAAAAGCAACAACAAGAAAAACAGGGTTTTTGTTAAAGAACAACTACCTTCCTTCCCCCCCACTCCCCGCTCTAGTTGAGGGGAAAGGGCTTGCTGATGCTACCTGCTTCAGTGCTGCATTGAGGAGCTTTGACTCTGCTCTGAGACTAGCCGACACTGCCGATTCAAAACAGTATCAAGACACTCCAACTGTGATCTGAGACCTAGAGCAGAGTGGGAGCATCTTGACACAGTGTCAAAACAGTAGAGTCAGAGAGCATGGATGCCGGAATGAAAAGGATTTTGTCTCTCAAATGAAAAAGATCAAGATAATTTTCTTTTATTTTTAAATAACAGCTATGTCTATTAATGCAAGGTATATGAATTTCAAAAAGAGGGCTGACACACTTTCCTCCCTCATGCCCAGCTGGAATATAGAGCACTGTGACAGACAATAATTTCACTGTATAGTCAATGTTGCTATATAAAAAGTCCTTTGCTTTGGGGAACTGGCAATTGTTATGAAATTAAAAGGGAGTTAAGTCTTTCACATCACATCTATAAAGGGCGTGAATGGTTTGTTTGGGGGACGGGCTATGTTGTGCAGTGGCACTTGCTTGTGTCTGAATCATAATTTAGGAACATGAAATTACCTGCTCCTATAATCTATTGCTTTGGGCACATACTACTAGGTATCAACAAAAGTGATTTGTTTGTCAGCTGGTGACAGGGCTTCATCTCAGACTGATTCCTTTTCTATAGATGGACTGGTGCTTGCAGTGCTATGGAGAATGATAATGTAAAGTGGGATTTCTCAAACTGCACACCATGCTTCCTCTAATATGGGCAAAATATTCAGCCCTTCCTTCATGTAAAGGCTTTTGCAAGAGGAACTGAGAAAACCTTCCCTTGAGTGAGTGGGTGGGTGGGGAGTTGGGGCAGGTGTGAAAGCTAGTTAAAGAATAGGGAGATAGTTGCTTATTCATTTTTTTCTTTTTCTTGGGCAATATTTACCTAGCAATTAGTATAATCATGTACTGAGCATTAAGTATTTAATAATTCAATAAATTGTGATGTTTTTGCATATTTCTTAAACGAAAATAATCCATTGAAAATAAATAAAATAAAATTTCTTTGTTTAATTTTTCTCTTGGGCCTTCCCAAAAGAGGTTGACACTGACCCAGTTTGAGAAACACTTACCTAAACCAATCATTTCCCAGCATGTTTTCTCTGGGGCAACGTGGGTGGGCATGATGCCATCCGAACAGATGGGCATTACTCTAGGCAACCAAGAGACCATGCATGTGAATCAAGTATGGGTGTTTACAGAATCATTTCCCCAATGAGAACATCAACATGACAGCCCAGACTCCTGGCTCAAAGACATGTTTCACTAATTCAGCTCTAAGATGGACAACTCTACAAAATAAATAATTAAAATTAGCTTTTGTGGGGCTGAATCTATTTTACTTTGTTGAACTGGGCAGAATTTGGGTCAGGAAGGAGGTACTCATTAAAAATAACATTTCTGATTCTTGTCTGCCCAGGGGAGGCTTTTAAGAATGAGACCAAAGATGCTTGGGCAGCCCTGCTTAATGTAATGTTACAAGAGAGCAGGGTGTGAAAAATCATAGAATTGTTTTGGGCTGGAAGTGAGTCCTCAACTCAGGAAAGCATCTTTATTCAGGAGAGCACTTACGTACATGGTTAATTACTAACAATGGGCCTTGCACATATGTTTAAAGTGAAGCACATACTTGAGGCTCATATTCACAAGATGCTGTGTTTAAGGTTAGGCACATGCTTAAATAGCTTGCTGAACTGGGGCTTAAATGCTGTCCTGAATAAAGATGCACTTGTTTAGCACTTTCCTGAATTGGGACCTAGGACATTTAATTTATCCCCTATATCCAGCTAACGGCAGGACTTCTTGGCTGTGTCTACAGTACAACAATCTTTGGAAAGATGATTTTCTGGAATATATTTCGAAAGAGTGCATCCACACACAAAAAAGCAGATTGAAAGATTGATTCGCTCTTTCAATAAAGAGCACCCACAGAGCTCCTACTCTTTTGAAAGAATGGACCAGGGATCAAAAAATTTGGCAACATGAGGACTGCTCTTCCAAAAAAAAAAAAAAAAGAAGGGCCCATGGAGTGTCTTTCGAAAGGAGGTGTTCTTCCTGATCTGAGAGTGGAAGAGGGCTTCTGGAAGAAGAGCCACACATTCTTTTGATTTCGGCTCGAAAGAATGTATTTTGTACATGGATGCTCCATATTCTTTCAGAAAAGGGATTGATTTTCCGAAAGAACTTGCTAGTGCAGATGCAGCCATAGTGAATTGTCACTGGAAGCTATATAACATCTGTTACAAACAAATACTGGAGCTAGGACTAGAATTAGAATCTCTTTAGTTGAAAATCAATTACTTTAGCTCAACATAAGAGCCTTTGATTCTGGACTGCGTAGTTTGCTTTAGGGTATACCTATGAAATAGCTGATTTCTATCATTATACGAGTTCACTTTGATGATTGGTTTATAGGTTTTATTTTTAGAATCGAATCATGTATTTATGCAATTTTAAATCACAAATGTGGTCTACTTTAGGTTTTTAAGAAAAAATATGTTTAGAGCCCTGCAAATCTGCAGATAATCACTTTATATCCACAGATGCAGCTATCTGAAGACCAGGTCTGCAGATCATGGAGGTATTTGGATCCTGATTTTATATCTAGACTAATTTTATATCTAGATCTGCAGCTATCTACTTTAGAGCCATGGGCCAAATTTGAGGATCAGATGTGTATACAAATTTTGTATCTGTGCAGGGCTCTAGTTCAGTGATGGGCAACCACCAATACTGGGTGGAGATCCACCTGCCACCCTACCTCTCCTATGCATCTCTTGTACACCTGGGAATTGGAGCTCTGCACTTCCTTGCTTCTCCCCCTCCCTCCCACCACTTTTGGAGGATGTGAATCACCTGATTCACATTCCATCCCTGCTTCTTCCACTTCCTTCCCCCACTCCAGCTGAAATGCCACACATGGAGCACCAGTGGGACGCATGTGACCCATGGGCCACAGGCTGCCTGCCAAAGCTCTAGTTATTATATCATTATATATTGTTACATATCCCTGCATGTGGCTCAATAAAGCCAGTCTGAATGACTGGGGTTTAAAGTATTTTAGAATATCAGGTGTGAAACATTTAAACTAGCATTATCTTTCCAGAGAACCACAACAATACATATTATACTGGTCAAAACAATAGCTGTGTATTCTGGATCTGGATTCTTTGTTCCTGTATTTCAAGCAATAACCTGATTTGTAGGACATATCTAGAGAGTTTCTCTTCCAGCCCCATTTCAGAATTTGTGTATTTTAGGCACAAAAAGCAGTTTCTGAGAAAAATGAGATTACAGTAAAAAAATATTGGTCCATGTCTGTCATTTGCTCAGAATGAAGACAGATTAATTTTTTTCTCTCACTCCTTTTGTGTGCAAAATATGAAAAAGAAAATATTTAAATTTCAGTCTACCAATAGCCATCTTTTTATTTGTCTCCGTTATAATGGCTCAGAGTTCTGTCATTAGACTTGCTAAAATGTTATCACTATGCATTTCATTTTCTATGGAGAATAATGTTTATTTTTCTTGCTCGATGTCATGGTAACTGAAATACTTGCCTTATATCTAAGTTTATGTTTTAAATACAGGCAATGCAGGTTACACACTGCTGTAGATCCATTTCAAACAGCAAGCACCAACTAGGAGGAAATCCTTTCTGAGTGCCAATGAACACTTCTGCTGTTGCTCTGTGGCCACAGAAGCATCTCACAGTGAACGAGTTAAAAATACAGTAACTGCGCTTGGAGACATCAGCTTAAATTTTCAGGGGCCTGATTATTCTGTTTGTTGCATAGGTGCAATTGCCACTGAAGGCAACAGAAGCAGTGCATGTGAACTTGACAGGATAATTAGGCCCCTGATTTACACACAATTTAACCCCCAAAATGGCCATTGATTCCTGTGGGCATCAAATGACTAAACCTCATAATTCCTTGTCTGTAGGACGGAGTGCTGATTTTTCCAGAAGACTAAAAGAAATCACAATGAATCTGAAAATATTTTATCATCTGTGATGTATTACTGTCTATGAACAGGAGGGGAGGAAAAAAAAGGGAATGTAATGTATGTGAGCTTAATTTAGTAGCATAGAAACAAGAGCTGTGGTTAAGATGTTTTAAATGTAGGCTAAGAAGTACTAAAATATGTGAAATACTATGTAGAGAAAAGGAGGATGAAATCTACAATGCAAGGGCAAAGTAATAAAAAGAAAACTTAATGTGTAAAGGTACAGTAAGAGAGCTGAGGATGACTTGGTTTAAAAGGTCATCCTCAGCTGATTTTCCTTATGGAAATATCCTACACAATACAATAGATTATAAAATGTAATCCCTTGATACTGGATAGCACTACACTTAATTTCTTTCAAAAGGTCAAGTTCAAACCAATTTGCTCCTATTATTGTTCAGCTGCAGGTGATCTGAGAAGATGACTATTGAGTCCAGGTGAATTACCATTACTTCTAATGGGGACCTTATGGGGAGCAGGGTGCATCACAAATTAAATAACTATCCCATCCACTGTCAAATTGTTGGCAGACAAGACGTGGCACAGATGGACCAAAAGAAGGTGGTGGCTGCAGAAGGAAGAATGGAAATAAGCTGGCCTAGTGGAGAAGCAGCAATGAACCATTACTACAAAGCTACACTACAGCTTGAAAGATAACAAGATTCCTAAGTAGAGTTGAATCTCAAGGCTTGTTATGTTAAACTTGAAACTTGCAGCTTTTCTGAATGACCTGTATGGGAAAGGATGAAGGCCACTTTCTATAGAGCACTGAAATGCTAAAATTCATTACTTCACATTTGTACAGTAGCTAGCGGTTGAAAGATCAATGCCCACGTTAAGTATTAGGATCACCGATTTTGGTCTAGGTACCTAAACCTCATTAATCATAGCAAACAAAGGAGAAAAAAGTGTGAATTTTCAGGCTTTGGCATGGAGAAAGGTAACTGTTTGATCTCCTGCATTAACTCAGCAGCTGTGGGGTATCACAGCACTAGCCCTGTGTCTCTCGCCAGAAGACAGAGGTGCAGTACTTGAACAGTTTATAATCACTCCCAAAGCCGAGCACACCCAGAGGTGAGCAGCTAACGGGTTTCATCTCCCCATCCCAAGACCAGGCCGAGCGTGACAGGGCGCTACAGAATATGGTGCCCTGACTCTGAGGGGCCGGGCTGGGGAACCCAAATAACAAGGCCCTTGCAAGCTGCCCTCTACTGTCCCTCATCCCCTCCCCGCCGCGACCCGCACCCCTGGTCCCCCCACCGCAGAGCGGCTCCGGGCGGAGTTCCACAACCAAGGGCTGCGGCCAGTACTGACCCCGGGCGCCGGCCTGGCCGCCCCTGGGTTAGGGCAGAGATCCGGGTAACCCAGGCCCGGAGCCCAGCACTGGGGCCGGGACCAGGCAGGCTGCGGGGAGCGGGTGTCTGGGGCGCGGCTCCTGCCGGGGAGGGGGTTGGGCATCTCGCCTACAGATGGGGCCCTGCGCGCTCCTCGCACCCGCCCAGCGGGGAGGCGGGCGTCGGCAGGGCCCAGCGCTCTGCACAGCCCAAGGCGGGGGAGGGGTGCGGGCCCCCCCTGGCGGCCGGGCGGCCGCTTTGCCCTGGCGGCCGCCTGCAGTCCCGCTCCCGCCGGGGCAGGGACCATGGCGACTGCGGCGGCGCTGCTCAGCGAGCGGCGGGTCCAGCGCCGCTGCGGGGCCGAGCAGGATCACCGCGGCAGCTGGCCCGCCCGCTGGCACAGCTCTACGCGCCCGGTAAGCCGCGCCCGGCGCGCCGCCCCGTGCCCCCCGCTGCCTGGTGCAATCCGCCCCCTGCTGCTGCGTCCCGGCGCTCCTAGGCCAGCGCAGAGCAAAGCGGCAGCTGTGGGGCGCGACGGGAGCCGGCTGGGACCGTCGCACGGGTCCCGCTGCTGCGGAAAGTGGCGGGTGCGTCCCCAGCCCCGTTAGCTCCAGGCGCTGCACGCTGCTGCGGTTGCTACAGACCGCACAGGCCCAAGCTGGGGTGCCCTTAGTTCACCCTGGCCCCTTTCAGCTGGGCAACCTTAGCCCTGCGGCCAGTGGCCCTCCTCTAGCTGGCTGCGGTTAGTTGCATGGGCTGAGTGAAACTCTCACGTGCCAGCTGGCCGACAGGGCTGCGTTGCTGCACGTCCACTGGAGCAGGGACTAGAAGGATGGGTGGAGAAGTGACCGTGTGAAGATGAAGCCTTCAAATATTAGGCCAGGGAAGGATGTTCTGCGCCAGGATGGACAGAAACCAAATATAAGCAAATATCAAGAGTTTTAAAGTAGTTTAAAGTACTCTGGCCACTTCTGATAATTGTTGTGCTTTTACAGTCATGTTTTCCAGTCTTTGGGGACCTTTTTCTGTGCTGTCTGGAAGGCCTCAACAAGGAGAGGGGACACAGAGTGAAATGCTGGCAAATGCACAAAGTAAACTAATTTGGAAAATAGATTTTCCCTGCTTTTATCTCTGTAATTTCAGTGATGGTAACTTATTGTGCCTAGCCCCAAGATCTGATTTTCAAAAAAACCCGGTGGTCCTGAGTTCTCGAACAGTCAGAAGGGGGCTGAGCTCCAGCTTTTGGTGATCGTACTCAGAATGGGTGTGAATAGACACATGGAATGGTTCTCTCACTGCAGTAAGTAATTTCCCCTTCCCACCTTCTCACCACTTTTGGAGGTCAGCTACATCCACCCTGATTTTAATTCGCAATGATGTTAATGCCCATCTCTGTATCCTGGCTTTCTTTCACTTGTAGCATCTAACCAAGTCAGCTGTATCTCTCAAAAGCTTATGCCCTCATAAATTTGTTAGTCTTTATGGTGCCATCAGATTCCTTGTTATTTTTGCTGAAACAGACTAACACAGCTACTGCTCTGAAACATTCCTTTGAGGTATCTCAGGTTGGGCACCCCAACCCACTATCACTAATCGCCTTTGAAAATTTTGACTAGACCAGCAATGGCATGATGCTAGCGTGCAAACCACTCGACTGCATGTGCATGAAAAATTTTAGACAGTGTTTCCCATTCTTCAATTACCATTTACTCTGTTACCAGAATGAGGTAAGTACCAATGTTGCTGCCATTGCGTTTTCTATAAAATGTTCATTCAGATCATTGGAGCTGAATGGTGGCTTGGTACCACATATGTGTGGTTGATATTCTTCAAATGGCAGTTTGGCAACTACAGGTTGGACCTCTCTAATCCGAAACTCTTTCCTCTGGCAAACTCCGTAATCCGGCATGATTTTAGTTAGCCAGAAGACCACTTTGCATGAGTGTGGCCAAGTTTCCCATGCTCCCGTAAAGTTTGTTTACAGCCACCAGTCCTGGTTCTCAGTGTTCTGTGTTGTTATTTAGCTGTAATTTACTCTTAACTGCCTATCAAGCGGCCAGTAAGCAGTGGAAGTGTTAGTAATGTGCTAGAAAACATTAATCTCCCATCATCCAGCAAATTCTCTCATCCAGTACGAGTCAAGTCCCAAGGGTGCTGGATGAGAGAGGTTCAACCTGTATTTCCTTTTTCTTACCAAACATCACCAAGCAGTCTTTGTGCCACTTTAAATGGGAGTCAGGTTGGTAGTGACTGAAGATAAGGCATCTTCAGGTTATTCAGTAGCCTGTGTAGAATGAGCTAGTGCTCTCAGTCTATTTGGATGAGAATCCACATGATGAAATCTAGCACTAGAGTAATCCCTTTGAAATGCGCGATTTTGAGTTGCGCTTAACTCACACTAATGCCAGTTAAGCGCAACTCAAAATCCCACTCCCCTGTGGCCTCGGTTCAAATCCCCTGGCCTTCCGCAGCCCCAGTTCAAACCCTCTCATCCCATGCAGCTCTGGTTCAGACCCCCATGCCCAGTTCCAGCTCACCCCCTGCAGGGCTGTGCACCCTCAGCTTCGGCTCAACCCCCTACAGGGCCACACAGCCCCAGCTCAACTCCACCCCCCCACGTCCCCTTGCAGCCCTTACCCACCCCAGGCTGCAACCCCTGCCCTCCTCCCATGGCCCCAATGCACCACCAGGTTTAACCCTTCCCAACTGCTTCTCGCCGAGCTCCAGGTGCTCCTGCTGCTTACCCCGGCTGCAGAACATATGTTCCATGGGGAAAAAAGCCAACCCCAACTTATGTGAGATTCAAGTTCTGTGAGGGTGCATGGGAACAGAACCCTCGCATAACGAGGGACTACTGTAATTGATTTAGTCAGCAGTCTTCACAGAGAAAATGGGGCTGAAAGGAGTTGGAACAGGAGTGGTCCACCTCGCGGAGTCCTTGGTGAGACCTATTGATAAAGTGATGTACCCTGGCCTTGATCAAACAAGGAACTTGACACTCACTCTCCTTTGGCTTCGGTAGGACTCTACTAGCAGATCACTCTTTGTTTTAACAGATCAATCTGTAATAGGTTGTTTTCAAGTTAAGTGTTACACATGTTCAAGTTTTATGTGGCCGGTATTTTTTTATTTTTATTTTTTTTTGGCAACCCCAGATATGTTGAAGATGCTGAAAAGCTGCTGTTGTTTATATGGTACATTAGTTGTGTATGCCACTTTACAATTACAGAGGAAGATAAAGCTCTTTCAGTGAAGAGCTCCTAATGTAGTTTAGGCAGATTCCACACAAATGACAGAGGATCAGGAACTGTGAGAAGAGATCAGCTTTTGAAGGGTAAGTGAAAGAAGTAAACACCAAGGAGGGATTTGAGGGAGAGTGAGGATGACGAGAAAGCTGCTCAAAATGGAGGGGACAACATGGTAATAGAAAGGTCAAGTGGAAGAGATAAAGACGATGTTAAGGAGAGAGGAGTGGTGCTCAGGCTGCAGTCTGGGGTGCAGGTCGAAATGAGTGCTTAGAAGCAGGTGTAGGCAGGATTAGAGCAGGATGTGGTTATATGTGAATAAAAAAACTCGCGTATGTTTGATTTAAAGGTGTAAGGCCCAGTGTAGCGACTTGAGAGGAGCAAACTGGTTGAATGGCAGATGGTGATCTTAGCTGCTATTATTTGGTGAAATAGGGAGACAGAAGGAGGTTTCAGGTCTTGAGGTAAGAGATTATCATATTGTCGACTGGTTTTCCGTAATTTACAGAGCGAATGGGTCAGATATTTAAATATAGTGGAAGAAGTGACAGGTCTTGGAAATGGGCTGAAGGACAGAAGGGAGGAGAAGTGAACATTAAAGTTGCAGGCTTACATGGCAAGGAGATTAGTGGCTTTAATAACAGTGATGAGGTAAAACAAACCAGAAGTCATGCAGCACTTTAAAGACTAACCAAATAATTTGTTAGGTGATGAGTTTTTTATAGGGTAGTCCCACTTCCTCAGATCTGGAGATAAAATGTTTCCAGTACAAAACTGATGGTTTTATAATACACAGATCCAAAACAATTCAAATAAAAACTGACAAATCAGATACATAGAACTGTAGGGGAGGGGTGAGGAGTGCGAAATACTAAGTGTCCTGCCTGAGATCACTGCGAATATCAAAGGTAGGGAAACTGTCTTTGTATGTCCGGTGGTTGCTCGTGAGAATTTTCCTGAGGTTAGGTGGTTGTCTATAGGAGAGAACAGGCTTCTCTTGTAAGGCCTGTCGGAGAGTAGCATCACGTTCCAGTACATGTTGTAGGTTGTTGATGATGTGCTGCAGGGTTGGTGTTCTGTTGTCGATCTTCTTGGGCCTATCTTGAAGTAGTTGGTTTCTGGGTATTCGTCTGGCCTTCCCTTCAGTTCTATATATCTGATTTGTCAGTTTTTATTTCAGTTTTTTTGGATCTCTGCATTATAAAACCATCACTTCTGTACTGGAAATGTTATATCTCCAGATCTGAGGAAGTGGGTCTGTCCCACGAAAGCTCATCACCTAATAAATTATTTTGTTAGTCTTTAAAGTGCCACATGACTGCTGGTTTGTTTTATTGGAATACAGACTAACACGGCTACCTCCCTAGTGATAATATATGTAGTGCAGTAAGGAAGATGGTTTTGGATGGAGGCTAAGAAATTGGGCTTTTATCATAGTGAGTTAAGATAATGGTGGAACATCCAGAATGATGTCAGTGATGTAAGGCTTGACAGATGGGGTGAGGCGGAGTTGGTCCTCACTGGTGTACGTACTGTAGCTATGTTTTAGCTTTGGGAGAGGCTATGTCACCTTAGTAATTAGCATTGAAGAAGGAGACTGAAATGAGAGCCCTGAGGAGATGGGAAGATGAGACATAGCTAGAGCTAATGCTGATGGAATGATAGTATTCTGTGTTGGAAGACCAAGAAGTGGGGAGAGTCTCTGAAAAGGGGATGATCCATTATATTGAAGTAAGTGGCAGATCAAGGAGAATACATACAGTGAAGAAACCCTTGGCTAGGAATTGGTCATTGGAGACATTAATGATGACACTTTCAGTAACAGGGAGAGAGCAGAAGCCTCAGATTTGACATTTTTGCCAACCTCTGCAGTGGTTTGTGTATGTTACTCATTAAAAAGAGATCCCTTCCATTGGGGGTACCCATATGCAAATGTTATGAAAAGCAAATTGTGAAGGTGACTGTAGTTTTAATGGAGATGGGGTCTGTATAGTTACAAATTTCAAAACTAGCTGAAATAATATTTTACACTGAACAGGTCATGTTTGTACATGGGGATTGAGAGGTATAACTTTGGCATCCTGTGCTGTGGATTGAGCCACATGACTTCTATTAATGTTAATGAGAATAGCACAACTAAATCTGTCTGTTTTTCTAAAATTTTCTTTCAGTGTAATTATATAATAGTAGATCATTCTCAATTATCTTCGAACAGTGACGTTTCTAGACTTCAGAGTGGCTACCAATTTGCCTATCAGTTTAAAACAGTTCAAGTATAATTTCAATACATTTATCACAAAACCAGAAGAGTGAGCCCTAGCAATCAAGAAATGGAGACAAGTACTCTCTGCAGAGGAAAAAGAAGGGTGAATGAATGTCCAGAATAGGAGAGAGTGCAGCTAAATAAATATCAGGCAAAAATGCTGTTTGCAAAGTCTCTTTTTGAATATTGCAGTTTTTGATGTAAGTTGTATTTTATTTAATACCATCGTAACATCTACAACCTAGAAATGGTGATGGTACTCCTTGGAAAATACAGTTTGGCTCAGGGAAGTTGGGGAGTGTCTTTCGTTCTGGAAGTTGTTTCAGTGGCAGATATACAAAGGGGTGACACTCCACAGAGCTAGGATCCAGTGTACAAGTGCAGACTCTGAGCCTTCAGATAGATAAGTGGCACGGACATTGACATCCACACTAGGTTCTGTTGAAGCTAGTGGGACTCGCTATATGTGAAGGGTTGGTACAAGTGCACGTGTTTGTGGAATCAAGGTCATGTTCTGTGTGCCTCCAGACACACACACACATGCGCTGTCTCAATCTGTAGGAGGGAGAGCCTGTGGGGCACAAGGTTTGTGGGCCCTAAGGACTGACTTGGGTTCATTTTCAGCATGCAAATTATTGCAGTTATATAAGAAGACTAGAAGATTTAACCTCCCCGCCCCCTGCTTCCTTCCTGTTGCTCAGGTTCTTATCTCAATTATTTTTGTTTTTTTGGGAAATAAAATGAAAATGTATGTGCTTTATTTGAGTCATTGCTGTGGGGTGCAGCTGGAGATGCAGGATTCAGTATGCAAACTGCCCTGGGAAGAGAGGACTATCCTCTAGCCTGCCTAGGACTAGCATTCTGTTACCACAGTAGCTTGGGGTCAGGTAAGAAGCAGCTCTCCATGGTTGCTGCAGCTCCAGCAGACACAGACGGAAGGAGAGGAGTGCACGTGCCCTAGCTAGGGCAGGTCCAGGTTTGTCTGCTCCCTGTGCTCCCCAGCCAGAGTGAGCAATGCAGCAAACTGTGCATGTTCCCCACCCTCCCTGGCAAAGGGAAACAGACAGCAATGTTCCCATATGAATCAGGGGAGGGACAGGGGAGGGGAGTTCCCCACATGCTCCCTAAAGAGTGACTGGGGGGTGTTGGCAGGCTCAGGGCTGGGGCAGTCCTGGGGTGGGGGGCACCCCGGCCAGCCCCTTTCACGTGCTTGGTGGTTCTGTCTTTGTTTTGTATGGTTTTCTGAGAAGCAATCCCATTCCAGACACATCCCCTTGTCCTGGGGCAACCAAACCCTAACCTTCCTTTAAGTCATGAGAAGAGGAAGCTGTATACTGAATTTGGAGGCCCGAGACCAGGGATCTGCAACCGTCATAGCGAGAAGAGCCATTTTTTCAAATTCAGTTACAAAATCCAGAGGTGCAATGCATGTAAATACGAGACAGTCCTTAGTAAGTAACGTTAAACCGTACTTTTTGTAACTCCTATTGTAAGAACAGCACACACACAATGATTTGTACCAGTTAGACAGTGTAAGTTACATTCATCCCTGGGTTGGAGAGCAAGTGAGAACAAGGAATAGGGCATAGGTGGTTGGGGGTGCAAAGGGGGCAAGTGTCCAGGACCCCAGACAATTTAAAAGGTTCTGGGAGTCCCAGAGTCTTTTAAGTAGTTCAGGCTGACGTGGCAGGTAGAACCCCCACTTTTGGGAAGCAGCCCCCACACTGCTCCATTCTTTCTGCCTGTGCCTTCCCTCAAAGGCCAGAGCCACAGCCCCCCACCCTTTGAGAGGAGGTGGAAAAAAAGATGAGGTGATGGGAGAAAGAGGGTTGGGGTAGGGGGCTTGGCTGCCCCACTTTGCATAGGTGTTAATGGGTTAGAAGGGGAAGAATGCTTTTTACAACATAATTCTTTTGGACTTTTGTAGCTACCTGAAAACTGATCCATTTTTTAAAAAAATATCCTGTTACCTTACTAATTGATGCATGGTAAATTAAAAACTGGAAGAACTTTACCATAGAACCTGTTTGTTTGATTTTCAGTTAGAGTTGGATTTCTGGATAGGTGATTTCCATCAAGTTTTAGCATTTATTTGGGATGGGGCATTTGAATCATTAGGCTGCAGCCCTTATCTTAATCTGGCCCTGCCCTGGAGAATGGGGAAACTAGCTGGGCCAGGACTGCAGAGCAACAGGAGGAAAGGGTGGTTCAAAAGCAGTAACTAGGAAACAAACAGGTACCATAATTTATCTGTTGTAAGTCCACTGACTCCAGTGAAATTTAAATGGCGGGGGAGTGTTAAATTGGCCTAGCAGGTTTCATTCTGTTTATAATTCTGCAAAAATATCAAATCAAATGGTTTACACTGTTCCAGAACACTGCACCAGGGCTCCTCCCTGCTCCCAACCTCCTGTCCTGATTCCTGCTCCTTATCCCTGACTCTTGCCTTCCTGCACACACACCCAGCACTGATTTCCAGCAGCTCATTCAGGTACCCCAGACCTTCCCCACATTCCCTTTGCTCTGGCTCCTGCACCACTCGCATGCTCGCTCACTCTCCCTCCCTCCCTCCTTCCCAGCCCTCCCACTGGAGAACAGAAAGATGAGGATAAGGCAGGCACTTTCATAGTGCAATAACCACTTAACTGTAGGTATATATTTTTAATTTTTACCTGTTTTGTTGTTATAATTCAGTATATCATTTAAATGGGTGTTCAGTCAGCTTAATGTTATATTGAATGTTTACACTGAATAGTTTTAATGGATTGCCATTGAACTCATTTAACTCCAAGCAGTTTTACCAGGTGTCCCAGATTTCACATATGGAAAGATGGTCATCCTACGCAGGGCTACAGGTTGAACCCCAATGGGTTGCAGGCTGTTGCGGCCTATTGAGGCGAAGGAGGGCCGCTCATGTGGCTCACCTGCTATTCATGGTTGCCCATCCCAGGTCTAGAACCTACATTTCAGCTTCTTTCCATCTTTTAAAACCTGCTTTGCAGCTGTTTTGAAACAAGTTTGATTGCATAATTTAAGGACAGTTATGATCCTTAAGCAGGTCAATAATTTCAGTAAATGATCTACTGGTATTTTGAGACTGATTGATTGAATGTTGCTCAGAAATGACCGTATACACATTACACAATGACTCAGTGAAGGCAGAAAAAAAATCTTTATTTTTTTTTTTAAATCTTCAGAGAAAATCCTGTCTGGCTACTCCTTGATACAGTTATATATATCTGTTTCAGTCAGTCATAAACAGTAGAGAGATTATTGCTATTACCAGCCCCTTGTCCTGATTTACTGGCATGTATTTTATGTACTTTGTTAAAGAAACTCTTTCAACCTGGTCGTTGTATTTGCTTCTGAATATTTACTGCAGATTTTCTACTAGTGGACTGTAAACATCACCACATCTTCACTGAGGGTCTGATTCTGTTACGCATGCTCACTCTGAGTTACTCTTCTAAACAAGAAATAGTTCTACAAACCCTGAGTGGTAAGAGGTTTTCAACGTGACAATGAAGGTTACAGATTCTCTGGACCTTGGCATAAATGGGTGGTCTGAGTTTTGTTAAAAATACCTGTTGGCATTAATTGTTCAGATTCTCTCATCTCTTCCTGCTCAACAGCAAACTAATAAAAGCATATTGGCACCGCTCAGGTGAGTTTGGCTCTTTGCAATGATATTACTAAAATCCAGATATGATGCTACTCACGCTCAACTCACTGCACTTCATGATGTTTGAAAATATAAGAGGCTGGATTAAAACACATTTCATCTGATTTATGAAAGAACTGTTTATTTTGCATCCTCCTCACTTGTCATATGATTTTGAAATGAATCCATTAACTTACTTCTATAATTCATTTTGATCTGAGAGAGAGAGAGAGCTACTTGCATCTCAGCCTATTTTTTCCACGTGTTATTTTTTTCTTCTGTTCTTATCTTGCTTTAGTTCTTTCAATTAACATCTCTCTTGACAAGGCATACTGTCATAATCTTTATAATAAAGATCAACTAACAGATGCTCCTTCCTGTATTCCCTGTTGACCTCAGTACATGATTCGTTAATGTTGAAAAGAGTAAGAAAAAGAGATTCAGCACTTTCTATCCTCTAATCCTTACATAGGTTTTAGTTCCCTTGTTTACTCTCTGAATAACCTTGGGATCTTACATGACAACCCATTTCACTCCAATAGGTTTCTCTCACAAAGAAAATCATAACTGTTTGAAGTCCAGAAACATGCCGGTAGGTCAGATCCAAATTTCTGGTACTTCTCTGTTATTTGTTATAGATAGAAATTTAACCAAGTATGACTTTTTCCTTTCCTACGGCTAACTTTATTCAGTTTCTGACTTATTTCAGATGACCTTGTATGCTGCTTACATATTCCTTGGAACCCTTGACAGGTTTGTTTCATGGACATTCTTAACAATTCTTTATGATTTCCTTGTTGGATGGTATAATAATTGCTTTTTTCCAGGCCTGTGTTACTCTTTTTTTTTTTTTTTTGGACCCTTCAGGCTGCACAGATTATAAAATGAAATTTCTCTGTTTCTGACCACTGATCTGTTGTGCCTCTTCTTCCTCTAATCTGCTGTCCTTTTAGTATCTCCACTTTGATTCCACTTGTTCTTGGGTGGCCTTTCTTATCCCACCCCCTCTTTTGGATTTAGTGCTTTCTCTAGCTTTTTGGAAGCTGCTGCTCTCTCCATGTTCATTGTCTGCTTGGCATCAGCATGAGCTGCAGCTTTGCTCATTCGCTCTTTCATCCTTCAGAAGGTCTCTGCTACATATGGTGGCCACCTTTCTTTAAAATGGTTTATGCAATCACTCTTACAGAAACGTAAGCAACCTAACAACCTACTGTCTCGCCTAGTCTTATCTTCACTATTCTTTCCCCCTTACCCCCCCTGCCCAATTTGAGATCTGTCACTCTGCATGATTAATTCAGAATAAATAGGATTGGCAACAGTTTTGGTTCTTATAGATTGGCTTTCTCTAGGTCCTCAAGTTTTTTTTTTCTCCCCTCTCTGCTAGAAACCCTGCTTCTTTCTCTCTCAGCACCATCCCTTGTGCACTGTCTCTTTCTCTGCTTTTCTGTCTTTGTCTGTTGTCTCCAGGGTCTCCACTGTCACATCATACAGTTCTTCCATCATATCTGGCATTTCTGACCTGATCTACCTCTCTTGCTTGCCTGCATTTTCTCATTAGTTTCAGAGCATCCCCAACTGATTCTGTCAAGCCGGGTTTTTTTTTAGACATTTCCCACAGCTTTTCTAATTTTTTTCCTAAGACTTTTGAAAATGTCCTCTAACAACTAAAGTGAACTGGTGGGGTTTTTATGTGTTAGCTTTCTTTTTTTACTTCCTGTAGTTTTTCTTAACAATCTTCAATCCATCACATTTGTATTACTTCCCACCAGTTACGGGTGTATTTCTGAAACTGTGAAGGAATGGCAAGATCCTGTGTCAGTCTGCTTTTACAGTTTGTGCTTTCAGGATGCTGAAGTTAACTGAGGGTTACTACCGTGTAATTTTTATTAGCTTATTCAGCTTTTAAGGTGGTATGTTCCACGTATGCTTCACTAAGAGTGTGCTGTCAGCGTGTTATGTATTGCCTTGAGCTTCCAGTTACATACGTTTAACAATCTTAACCTACTGGCATTCTCTTTCCTAAGGCCAGTTTCCCAGGAGGTTTTCCAACATGACACAATTCTCTTTAATTGGAGCATGAAATCTCTTATCAAAATTAGCTCATCAAGCTTTAGTACTATCTATGTCACACACACCCTGCAACACACACACACCATTCCTGGTAAAACAGCCTGTAAAGTAAATTCTATCTGTACATAACATTTAGGTATTCTTTGTAATTCTATCTTTTTCGTCCCCATGGTAGCCGATCATGCATATAGTAGTATTATTACAGAGCCTGAATTTAGCATACTAGATACATGGACTCCAGAAGACGAATGGATTCTACTAACTTGTTAGTTTTGTAAACTCCTTGCTCCTCCTATAACTTAACATGTGGTAAATTTGATAAAAGAACAAGTCCAAAAGCTATTTCCAACCATTAAACATTTGATAGCGAAACTTAATGTCACCTGCAATAGACCTTACATTGCATGTATGATATACCCACGTTGGTAGATGTAGACCTTTTGACATAAAAAGCAGGTATGTTAGTGATGTTTTTGTTAAAATTACAACTGAGTTAACGTTTTATGTCTTTTTTTTTTCTGAAAGGTGTTATAATTCTGTGCCATTGCTAGAAACCTGGACAATAGGTCACTCTGATATCACAGTGCTGAAAATTCCTAGATAGTGAGATTGAGCAGTAGACTCCTGTTTGTGATAAGAGACAAGCAAAGAAATCAATACTGCACATTCATGCTGTTTTTGTGAACACTTTCCCAATAATATATATATATATATATATATTTAAAACACTTGTGTTGAATAAAAATACATTGCAACAAATAGGAACTGTAGTTTTCTGTATTTGTTCAAAATAATGCCCTTGGGTTATATATAGCAAACGCTTTTATATCCAGCAGAACCGGGACTGGGAGGTTGCTGGATATTCAAATTTTCTGGATAATTGGGAGGTACACCTAGCAATGTGTAACATTAAAGAAAGACAAGATTAGGTATTGAGAAACAAACAAAAAAATGTATGCAGAGTGCTTTGTTTACTAACAGTAGTAGTAGTGTACACTGCAAACATAGGTTTTGTCTGGATTAGCAAGTTGTTTCAGAAAATCAGGCCCTTTTTTGAAGTAACACACAAAGCAGCCACACACAAAATGCACTCTTTTGATCCAAAATCAGAAGAATGTAGCTCTTCTTCTGGAAGCCTTCTTCTGCTCTCGGATCAGGAAGAGCACCTCCTTTTGAAATAATCATGTGTAGACACTCCATGCGCCCTTTTATTGAAAGAGCAGTCCTAATGGCGCCGGGTTTTTTGATCCCTGGCCTGTTCTTTCAAAAGAGCGGGGCTGTGTAGATGCTGTCGGTCGAAAGAGTGGTTTGATTTTTCGATCTGCTTTTTTGTGTGGACGTGCTCTTTCGAAAGACGATATTCCAGAAGAGTTCTGCAAGATCATCTTTCAAAAGATCACTGTAGTGTAGACATAGCCATACTGTACTTGCTGAATTTATTTTTTGTATTTACTTTCACTATCCTGTTCTTATGGAAAACATAACTAAAATTTACCTATGGTTAAAAGCCAGTTATTTGAGAGTTCCAGATACTAGAATGCTGGATAGTAAAGAGGCTAATGTAGTTTAGGTATTTGGGAAATAATGCTTTTGAGATTATTATATCATGATCTTTATAATGTAGTAGTATACTTAAAGTAGGTCATAGGGACTTGGGAGTATAAGTTTTGTTGCAGCTGTGCTACAGACTCTCTAGCTGATGTCAGGAAAATAACTCTTGTGTGCTGAGTAACTTCTCTTATCTATCTGTAAAATGGGATAATAAAATTTTTGTGGCTTAATTTTGAGCATTTCTTCGAAACTTAACACCACCTCCTCTGCAGTCACATGAAAAAGCCACACAAAAACTGCTGTAGCCAAGCCATCTTTATAACTCTGCATATACCGTGCTGTTACTGTCTAACGTCACACTGCAGTTCCAGTTTTCTGTAGATGTTAAGAGCAGCAGCTCTTCTTTGGGTTGTCTTTGTGAAAGATAAGCTATTGTTAAATGAGAAATCCATTTTAAAATGTAAAAATGTTTAACCAGCACAACAACCCTTGTTCTGTCATGCTTTACTCTTTCCTACTCCTGATAACTCAATAAAAATACATACCCTTAATAGACCAAGAGTCAGCTGTTGCACTTTCCTAAGCATTTTACAGTGGTTGTGGTTGTCTATCAACTGATCTAGAACAGTTTTTATAGGGATGCTTGTCCCCAGTTTTTTCCAGGAACCAATCAGAGTATTAATTGTACCTAGTGTTATGGTGTTACATTGGTCCCCCACTTTATAGTATCCAGATACTGTGTATTTACCTGTCGATGTCTAGCTAGTATGATTAAAAGGGGGATCTTAATAGCGCCACTACTTTTCTGTTTGTTGAATTAAGCCAGAATTTTCTAATCTTGCTGTCTGGTGTTTTAGGTTTAATGCTCAGGCTCTGTTTAGAAAGTGACGACGTTACAGATGACAGGAGAGGTGGTTTCCCATCTCAATTCCTATGAATTCTACCAGTTGGACTTCTGTCCTTCATTATGGCTACCAAGGATGCATGAGTTAAGTCAGTATACATCATTGCTTGGCAGAGTTTATTGGGATGTTTCTGCTTTATGATTTCACTGACACTATAATAAAAAAAAGTAGCAGATTTCCTTTGAAATATAAATGTAGGGCTGAAAAGGGTCTCAAGAAGTCAACTAGTGCACCCCCCCCCTTCACGAAGGCAGAGCCAAATATACCTTCCCTGTTAAGTGTTTGGCCAACTGTGTTAAAAACCTTCAAAGATGTAGGTTCCGCTCTCTCCCTTGGAGGCCTGTTCCAATGCAAAACCAGTGCTTTGTGTTTAAAAAAAAGAGGTGCCAGTACTCACCCGCATGGGATCCCCAGCCAGGGGGAATATTGATTTATTTTAGCAGCAGTGCCAGTACACTGAACCAGGACATACCACCACAAAAAAAGGACTGTGCATAACTGTGCTTATAGCTCGAAAACTTTTGCTACTCTCTAACCTAGAATCTCCCTTACTTTGTGTTCTACTTTCAGTGCACACAGCGAACAATTGCTTACTCTCTTGTTTAAAAAAATTCTTAATATATTTAAAGACTGTTCTTAGATAACCCCTCCCTTTCCTTTTTTAGGTGTACGCATCCATTTTTATCCTTTGCTCATATATCACATTTTCTACAAAATTATTTTATTGCTTTCCTGCAGACTCTTTCCAGTTTGTCCATATCTTTCCTGAAGTGTGAAGCACAAAACTGAATGGAGTACTCTAGCAGAGGCCTCACCTCCTGGGTCATACCTAGGATGGGCTTGTTAATACATCCCAAAATAATGGTTGCCTTTTTTGAAGCTTCACATTGTTGTGCTTCAATATAGCTGCAATATCCTTTTCAGCACTACTGTTGGATATCCAATTATTCCCCATTTTCTAGTTGTACTTTTGAATTTTGTTCCTTCCTTTAGTATAGTGTTTTGCACTTGTTACTGAATTTTATCTTGCTATTTTCAGAACAATTCTCAGATTTAAGGACATTTGGAATTCTAATCCCATCATCAAGAAGTGCTTGCAAACCCTCCTGGACTGTTGTCAGCCACAGATTTTATAATCTTTGAAATTAGGCTGACTTGTCTATAATTTCCTGGGCCCCAGTTATTCCCCTTTTTAAAGATAGATACCACGTTTGTCCTTCTCTAGTTTTCTTGGACCTCACCCATGCTGCGTGAATTATCAAAGATAATAGCTGATGGTTCCAGGATTGCTTCAGCTTGTTACTTAAATACCCTATGATGAATTTCATTGGGCCCTGCTGACTGGAATACACCTAGTTTACCTAAGTATTCTTTAAGATGTTCTTTTTCTGTTTTGGACTTGTATTGCTCCACCCTTGTAGCTAATATTATGTTAAGCATAATATTATATATTATACTATGGTAAGCACAGTTTACCCTTTTTAGTGAAAACTGAAGCATTAACCGCTTCAGCTTTGTGATGTTACCCACTAATTGCTTTCCATCAGGAGTTCTGTATTATCCTGCTTGTTAAATTCATTGTGGGGAACCCTAAGATGAAGAGGAGGATTAGGCATAGCTGGGAAAAAGTACAGTGGCAATAAAATAATACCATTAGCATTATTTTGTGAAGGAGAGAATTTCTTAAATGAATAGCTGAATATTCTGTTTCCTTATTCCATGCAAATTAAATGCATGGATTTTTAAGATGTTGTCTCTCTTGATGTATTATACCACACATAAATGGGATATTTTTGCAATTTGTTTTTTGGGGAGGGGTGCGGGGGGGATATCATTTACAGAAAGATGTAGTAAAAAGGGGAAATAAATGCTTTAATACAGTTCATTTTCACATGCAAAATCCTTGATTTAATAAAGGAGCCATGTAGGGCACAATCATTTAATCTTAACCTTACTGGGTTCTGTTAAGCAGAAAAGAACTACAGACTTTCGTGGTGTGAAAATCCATAGATCTGACATCTTGGTGAGTGTCTCCTGTAGATTTCTTGCTTAAGGTTGGAAAGCTTATACACTGGATCACCAGGGACTAATTATTAGCTCCCCCTCCTCCCATAGTACAGGTTTTTGTATGATCATATCCACAGTCAGTAGCCAGGTGGGTCCTTTTGCTGAAAGAAACACTGAAACTTTTTAATTCTGAGAGTTCTGTTACTTGTGGTGGCTCCTTCCCTCCCCTTCTGACTGCTCTCCCAATGTACCACCTTTCAGTGGTACGTGTGTGTGTGATTTGCAGCTATCATCTACTCAAATAAAATACTTGAAATGGATGTTACAGTTGCTTCGGTAAGTTCTTGAAGCCTTTATACAAAAAGTGTACAAACTTTGAAGTGTACGAATGACAATTTAAGGTAACTTACAAAGAATATTCTAATACGTTGCAGCTCATATATTTGCTTACCAGTACATGTTCCAATAACTTACATGTGCCAATAATCTTTTTTCTGACTCATAAATACGTCTTGAAGAGGCTTCCATAAGGAGGTCTGCCGCAGAGGGGCATCCAATGCATGGGGATTGTGCTCTACAGCAGCCGGAGTACTAGTGTTGAGACCTTTGTGGATCTATGTCCATGGAACTGTTGTCCTGCACCGGGAAGCATTGCTGACATGGATTTATTTAAGCTGTTTGTTTTTTTTTTTTGTCAAATGAACTGCCACTTAACATTTTAAGAGTTTGGCTAGAGAAAATCTCTTATGATGGTGAATAATACTTTCTTTGAAAACAGGAAAAGTGATGACAAACACCACACTGAATTTTGTTTTTAATTCAGTTTTGACTGAAACCTAATCATTTGAAAATACACAGCTACATACAAATTTCACATCTAAAAGCTATTAGTATGCTGAGTATCTGAAAACAAAAATTAGAAGCTACCCCTGAAATTTGATGATAAACTCTCAACACCTAAACTATTGAATTTATTGATTTTCTGACTTTACAAAAAATGAAATCTGTTCCCTATGAATAAGTGGTGTTCTCTGGTGGTGAGCAGCCCTTTTGTTTTAATCTGTAACAGAGGTCATTTAAACCCTCTTTCAACTGAAAAACACGACATGCAATCTTAACTGCAGCTGATATAAAGCCTCCATGGTTTTAGAAGCTGTGTATTTAGGTTACGTCTGTTAGGACTGTGCCTTCACAAATAAACATTATATTCAAGAGGGAGGCGGATGAAGGATGCCCTCATAGATATGGTACTGAACTGGGACTCTTGCTCACTCTACCACAGACATCTGGCTAGATGCTTGACAAGTTCAGTCTGCCTCTTAGTTCCTGGTAGAGATACTGATACTTCATAACTCATGGGGTTGTTCTTAAAATTTGTACAATGGACCCTCTGTTTTTCTGAACCCCAACCTTATGCAGGGTCAACTATATGAACCATTTTTCCTGACAGAAAAAGTAACAAAAATTACGTTAGTGCAGAACAAGTTGACATCCCTTCACAGTTGAATATTTTCAGTGCTCTGGAAATTGCTTTGCAGTGGTTTGAAGGAGAAGAAAATGAAGTAATACACCATACTTGGCACTTATGCATGTACCTACCGACAGTTGGAGATACTCAGTTTTATGAACTGTTAAATTTTACAAACTCAGACTTCAATTAGTTCATGAAATAGTGTGTTTAGGTGGCTCTCATGTACAGGGACTGCATAAATACTCCGACTGAGTAAGAGGTATTTTATGGTACAGTCCTCGGCCATGCTGATTTCTGCTAGTTGCAAAAAACTGCCTGCAGGAGTGCCGAACAGTAGTGAGGCCACTCTTGTGGTACAGAAGGAGTCGGGGAGGCAGATGGCAGAGCTCGGAAGGTGATAAGGCCAGGTTGCTTGAATGCTGCTGAGTTGGTGTATCCTCCATGCAGCGTTCCCTGGTTGGACTCCTGTGAAAAATGCAGAACGAGTCTTAAGGGCAGCCATGAGAACAGCATATGGCCTCTTCTGAGTATGCATGCCCACATTACCGCAGCTGCTGAGGGCTACTCTGTGTGTGTGCGTGTGTGTGTGTTGAATCCCATGTTTTAAATGTAAATGTACTTGTCTGTATAGGTAGATACATACATAGCATCCTTATACTGTCCTGTACTTGCAGATCCTGTGAAGCATGGCTGATGCAAGGGTTTCGGCTTGGCACTATGCTGTGCATTATTGTTCCCCAGCTGCTCTGCTGGTTCCTTGTAGCAACAGACAGACTGATTTCTAATTTATGTTTCCTCTGTTATAACTTCTGTTTGCTTTCTTTAGTTCCTTCTTTCAGAACAAGGAAGAACTCAGTTTTTGATACTGATACAACGATCTAGCTAGCGTTCGGGCTGCAAACATGTTGGTGGGGTATATTAAATATAAACAAAAAAACCGCAGTTTTAATCTTGTTTCTAGTGTTCATGTGTTTTGGTGTGTTTATATGTTAGATGTTAGAACCTATGTGATTGGGTCTCTTGAGTTCATAAGAATAATAGATTTGATTTGATTTAATTTATGTTCTGTTTATTCCTTTATGATCACAGTTATCAAAATTCTTTTTGTGCTTTCATGAAAGCTCTTTTAATAGTTTTTGAAATATTCTAGATTAATTTTTCATTGTAATAGGAAGATACTTTACTGTATCTTTACTGTAATTCTCTTGATGATCCTTAGTAATAGCACATCACATGAAAGGCTTACACTTAAGAACGCAAAATCTTCCTTAAAGTTAAAACACAATTCTTTTGAAGAACACTTACTAGCTCTTGTACAAACTCTTTTCTTTATCTATGGTGCCTTTGTTTGAGGTATGACTTAGTTTTTGATCTTTTACCATCTTTTGTCATCTTTGCCTAAGCTTTTATATTGCAATTTTTATTCATACTTTCAGTTTTCTCTTATATACGATTGTTTTATGGTTTTAGGTTTCTAAAATGTTTTAGATTTTTTCTTTTGTACTAAGATTAGCTTTCTTCTCTCAACTTCCTATGTCTATACTTTTTCCCCCTTTAATTTAAAGCGTTATCTTCTTCAGTAAAGTCTCTTCCTTGCATTGTGTTCTTATGTTCATATTATTCCATTTCTTGTTAATTAGCATGAAGGAATTTTTTAAAAAAGTTTCTTTTTCCATTCACGCCATCTCAAACTTGGGCCTCTGTAAAACTGGCAGAGAACAGATGTCTGGAATTAAAGCATACAGTTTATAAACACTAACTTCTAAAACCAAAAACTGTTCTTTTCAGCAATAAATTTGGATGGTCTTCCCAGCTCTTCCTTAGGAAAGACATTCTTGATTAATTTTTGCCATTTTTACTTTACCCTATTTCCTAAATCAGGCCAGTAGTCACGGAGAAGACTTGTAAGAAACAGGGGATTTGGGAAGGTATTGGTGATTCCTGAGATGTGGCTTTTCGTTGTGTTTCTGTAAGTGTCCTGTTTCAGATGGGACACAAAAGAGAGTGTTTGATCATTAAAGAACCTATGGGACTTCCTGCAAGAGTATGGGTCCTGGCCACATTACAGCTTGGATAATTACATGCTACCTATTTGAATCCCCTGGAGAGTTTTGATTGGATATGGTGGGTATTGTTCACTTTCTGCCCTAAACAGTTGTGTAATACTGCTGCGTGTGTCATTAAACAGCTGCTATATTCCACCCAAGGGGCGTCTGAAATTCAGTTGTGGATGAAGTAAATGATTCCTGTATCTTGTGTCTTACCTACCACCACAGGGGTATTGCAAGACTTAATTAATAAATGTTTGCAAAGGGCCTCGGGATTTGCTGATGGGTGAATGTGCGGAGAAATACCAAAGTATTGATTTGAATTTTCTTTCAATTCCATGCACAATGAGGGACTTCCTCCTTTATGCAAAGTTTAAGGTGATAGCCTCCTTTCTTCTGCTGAAAAGCTATATATGTTTAATATATAGGACTTCAGTGTGAAACTCTCTGATGGTGATCTATGTTAGATTTCACATGGTTGAGGTCCCACCTGTGAATGATGAGGCTCAGCCAGTTAGAAATTTGCTGTATTTGGCTTCTGTTCAAACAGCTGCTGCTCAGGGAGTATTTAAAGTAGAAATGGCAGAGTGGTGATCGTTGTTTATTCGTTCTTTTGGGTTTGCACACTGCAACCATCTCTAACTTCCTAGGCACTTTTCAAACTCTTCCAAACATGCAGTGATCAGATTCATGCTGACATTACAATCTTTCAGCCCCAAATAAAATTCTCCATCAGATTAAAGCCCTCCACTCCCAATCATCCATCTCAAGGAAAAAAGCCTGTTAATACGGTGCAATCTATCCTGAGGGTGAATAGATTCAAGCTCTAGCAGATTAATCCAGGAAGCACATTTCAAAGTGAAGGGCCCTTTACTGAAAATAACATTCCCTAAGCTTCCAGAGAGACGGAGCAGTAGTGGTTGCTACAAGTACAGAGAGGTATGAAAGAAGAACTTTACGTGTATTAGACGAAAGAAAAGAAGTGTAAAAACATAAATATTTGGGGGTCTGCACCAAAGTAAAGAGGGTGTTCTGCACATATCTACACAGCCCACTTGAGATTCTTTGTTGTGATTTTATCATGTCCCTGAATGCTAATTTTATTGCTCTCATTTTAAGGGTGCTTTAAGGGAAATATTCTAGTCTTGTGGAATGCTGTGGAGGCGTGAAAGTGACAGGTAATGGGTGTGATGCAGGAAACCCAGTGATTCCACTTTCATGGTCCCATTGAAATATAAAGCTACTTTTTTGTGCAGGTTCTGTAAGTGGGCTCCATTGGGAGATGTTTAGTTTTCAGAGTTATTCTCTCTACGGACCTGGTCCAAAGTAGATGGAAGACAGTTGGAGTCTTTCCACTTACTTGAGTGTACTTTGGGTTTTAAATTAGGTACTAAAATTCAGGAAGAGTCAACATTAGAAGAGGCTCCTGAGCCAGATACAAGTTCCTCTCATACAAGCACAGACGGAAATCATTTGTTCTGTTGATCAATGGGCATAGATGACCTGAAATAAATTGCAATGGGGCTGTCTCGCCACAAGTTTCATAGGAGGTGTGTAAGACATGGATTAAAGGAAGAGGTGTTAAATATGTGGGCTTAGATGCGCCTCAGCCTTCCCACTTCCTCCTGCAGCTCTCTCACCTGCTTCCTGAGAGATTCCACCGGCAGACACCTTTCACATTAGCTGCCTGTGCCCCTCCACTCCAGCCTGGATTTCTGTAAGTGAGAAATGTGAGCCACAGTCTGCAAAACCACCCCCAGGGTCTGCATAGAGGCATGCTTGGTTAGGAGCTCTGTCTGGTTATAGGTGCAGGTGGAGGAGACAGGAGCAGTGCTGGCACAGATGATGTCTTCCTAACCATAGTAGGACTCCCTCGGACTTCCTCTTACACGTTCCCTGTCAAACTCCTCTGCTAGCAGCCCTCTGGCTGGTGTTTCGGCCTCTGGCTTTTAAAGCCTCCTCTCCTTGGTCCCTCTTATCCCCGGTGAGTCACGGGAAGGAGTTCAAACATTCCCCCGCCCCCACTAACTGCCATGTAACAGAAATCAAATAGTAATTGAAATGCAAACGAATAATCCAGCAAACTCACTCACCCAACATGAACACTACTGAACTCTAAACAGCACAGATGTAAGTTTAATCTACTTGCTTGACCTGTTTATATGTAACTATAAGTTAAATGCTTCCTAGACATAGTTGCTGAAGGAGAAACTTCATGAGTGGGGATCATTTGGTCTGGAGAAACACTGATGATGACCAAACCCAAATGCGTGTTTATCTCTTTACATCTTCTCTGAGAAATGTTCAATTTCTATGTAAATTTCAGGTTCTATATTCTAGACCCAAGAACTCAAAATCCTATTAAGGGCAATCATTACTAGAAAGCACTTCGATACTCCTTGGAATGTCTGTTTGCTACACGAATAAACAAATGTGATGCTGCTGAGTGCTGTTTTCTTTAACATTGATCACATTGCACTCAGAATGATATTTAAGACGCTATAAATGTGACTATCAGTCTTGTTCCATCAGACAATTTAAAAAGCTGCTGTTACATTTGCTGATATCAGGCACTGATTCACTATTTCATATAAATTCCTTAGAACAGTAACTGTCGGTTTACTTGAGCATATAGTAACTTGCTGTGGCTCTGATTTGTGATTGAGATCTTAAGGTGCAAATTTAATACAACTAAAAACATTGCAATAATTGTAATATTCCAAGGTGGTCCTGTACTTATTCATTTCTTAAGAGGCCAACTCTCTGTTTCTGATTTAACAGTACAGGATGGTTATGTCTACACTAGCCAAAAACTTGGAAAAGGCCATGCAAATGGCCGTTTCGAAGTTTACTAATGAAGCGCTGAAATACATATTCAGCGCCTCATTAGCATGCAGGCGGCCGTGGCACTTCGAAATTGACGCGGCTGGCCGCTGCGTGGTTCATCCAGATGGGGCTCCTTTTTGAAAGGACCCCAGCTACTTCGAAGTCCCGTTATTCCTATGAGCAGATAGGAATAAGGGGACTTCGAAGTAGCTGGGGTCCTTTCAAAAAGGAGCCCCGTCTGGATGAACCACGCGGCGGCCAGCCGCGTCAATTTCGAAGTGCCGTGGCCGCCTGCTTGCTAATGAGGCGCTGAATATGTATTTCAGTGCTTCATTAGTAAACTTTGAAATGGCCATTTGCGTGGCCATTTCGAAGTTTTTGGCTAGTGTAGACACGGCCCATATGTCTTTGTGGACAAAACCTTTATTCTATTCTGCTTGTACTAACAAAATGTACCCAACCCTCAAGACTCCTACTCTGCCTGTTCCTTTTTCACTAGCAAAACAATAGGAGGACAACTCTGAGGAGCAAGTGGCCAGAATAGGCAAGTAGCTATCCTGCAGATGACTATTTCCTCATCTTCCCCAGATGAACTATAGGAAAAAGTTTATGTGAAATATCTTCAGAATGAGAGAGATTCCATCACTGGTGTATCCAACACTCTTCCTTTGACTATCTGTTAGAATTAAAATCATGATTATCTGTGAGTTTGATCAGCATTGGTCTGCTGGTTACATCAGCCTTTCATTTACTTTTCCCACAACATCAAGAGGCAGTAAGGGTTTGATAAATCTTTCTCCTCAGATTAAAGGACCCACCTTTAGGTGAGATTTAAATTTAGTGTTTTTCTTATAAATCTCATATTTGAACTGATGGCTACCTGTTCTTTTCTTCACCTGTCCACAAAGAGGACCTTCTTCATGGTCATTACCTCTACCCAAAATTTTGAGGAAGGTGGGGGCTTTGAGGGTAGATAGTGTTTTTCAAGGACAAAGTATTATGTCCTCATCCTAATTTTTTTCCTAGGCTAACATTTCACATTAACAAAGTCAGTCATCTCCCAATTATTTTTCTCTGAAGCCACATCAGACTAGGAAGGATGCTGCTTTCCACATTCTTGATGTCAGGAGGGCACTGTTTTTTCTATCTGGGCAGAACCAAATAATTTAGAACATTATTTGCTATTCAACTAGTCTCCCCAGCTGTTCATCTCATTTTCTGTTAAACCCAAAGTGTCCACAATCTCTTCCCAGAAACACTTGAGCTGGATTTTGAGGTGTTTGATTTCTTGTTACTAATCTGCCAAAGTACAACCTGGTCTTAGGAAGTTAGCCCCTTTCATGAGATGGTATTACTTAAACATGTTCCCATTGCTAAGATGTGCAAGCTGTAATGTGGACTATGATATCTACTTTTTTCCAACTGTTATGTAGTGGTTTATTGTTCTAGATTGGCTGCAGCCCTTGAGAGTGCAATATCGGCTTTGGTACTGGACTCTGTTCCTATGTCTCCTGCTCAAAGGATACTACTTGGAAGCCATCTGAAGAGAAGCACCCTTGGGTCACCCCGCGGAGGAGGAGAGGTTACTCATTTTGTGGTCTAACTAGAGATCAAAACATGTATCCTTCTGGGTTCTCCACTGCTTTTCACCTTTCCCTTTTGCCAAAGTGTCTTACATGATGGAGAAGGAACTGGAGCAAGTTTGCCCATGCAGCACTGTCTATCTTTGGTGGAAGACATGAGGATGAGTTGGAGACATACGTAGATCAAATGGACACTGCTGTTGAAACTCTCCAATCAAAGACACCTGAGGTGCATGTGTATCTGAAGTGGAGCACTCATAGGCATGTGCACCTCAAAGAACTGCGGTTACTTCACAAGCTGAGTGACTTCTTGCGTAATGAGCTCTGTATATTATCTTCTCCTTTCCAGAACAGCAAGATATGAACATGCTTAAATACCATGAACTCTCAAACATCATGCCTCCATTGTTCACTCTTCAACTAGTCTTTTTGTTAAAAAATGACCTACCAGGTGTAAAAATATGGGCTTGTGCCTGTTATTGTTGCTTTAATAATCAAGTAGATGTAGACAGTGCTTGAAACGTTTGTTTTCTGTTTGTTTTGTGCATTAGCATTTTCTTCATCTTGTGTTTGGAAAACTGTTTGATGACTGGAGAACCAGTGAAATGGTGACAAGAGGCAAGAACAGGAGTTCAAAGTAACTGAGAAGGGAAAAGGACTTTAAATTGCTATGCTAAGTCTTTTTTGTGTGCGGTTAATATTTGTTCTTCAGCTGCCATTTGGGAGAAAGGAAGTATTTTCCTCATCCTCCTAGTGAAGTGGTAAAGTTCAAACGTGTGTGACCCTATGGGTCATTCAGAAAGATCTGGGAGGAACAGCCTTGAAATATCTAATATTTCTCAAGACTAAAACAAGCAGGAAAAACCTAAAACCAACCAGGCCTTCTTTTTATGTAGAAATGAAGGGAAAAAAATCTCTGCAGGTTTTTCAGATGACATCTTGTATATTTGTAAAGTCTTCCATTCATTTATTTATTCTTAGCTTAATCTTACAGCCCGTGCAAGAGAAACTCCTAAACTCTGCTTTGGTGGTTTATGTCATACGTAACAGTTGTGGCAGATCAGAGGCTGCAGCTGACAAGTGCCTGGTGGAGGGTGAACATTTTGGGTGCTGGACGAACTCCTTTTTGTTCTTCTCCTAAGTTCCCAGAGGGTGCAGTCCTGCAGGCTGGATAGGCAGCTGGGGCTCATCAGGAGTCAGCCAGCAGCAGGTTGCAGTCAAGAACCTGTGACCAGTTAAGGCCTCCAGGCTCCCTGTAAAAGGCTTTCCCCAGGCAGCGAGAGGAGGAGGTGATGCCCAGAGAGAAGGAGTCTGGAGGTTTGAGAGAAAGGCAGAAGAGGACAGAACAGGGGGAGCCGAGTGACACCAGCCACAAGGCACCAGAGGGAAGTGGTGGGTGACGAGGCCCAGGGAAAGGTTGCTGCCCAGGGGCAGGGGCAAAAGCCTCACCAGCTCCGTCCTTTCCTGTGGTCCCTGGGCCAGAGTCCAGGGCAGTGGGCAGGACTGGACTTCTCCTACCCTTCCCTTGGAGGGCTGCCCAACTTGGGCAAGCCCAGGGCAGCTCAAGACTGGTGGAGAGGGTCCCACTCCACCCCCTACTAGGACTGGCCTGTGATGAGAATGGCTCAGTAGAGGGAGACCCTTTCCTTCAGGAAGACCTCGGGCAACAAAGGGGACTCTGAGTCTCTGAGGCACACAAGGAGATGCCTGGAAGCATAGGACCCCTAAGGAACTGATGAGGGATTTGTCACACAGTATGAAAATAAAGTACCTTTTAGTAGCCAGGTGATGCAGTAAAGGTGTGAGGTGTGCACACCTATCTAAGAGGTGCAGTTAAAATCCATGAACCCCTGGCACTGTGGTTAAGGCACAATAATGACCTAATCTGCCGCTCTCTTTTTTTCTTCCTTTTTAGCATCTTGATCTTTCCTTGGAATCATGTAATCTTAGCTTTGTTTTTATTGGGCTAGTCTTAAATGACAGGCTCTGAAGGGGAGAAAGATTTGGGTACAGGATTGTGCTGGCAGTAGCAACAGCCCATAAGATGAGTCTAGAAAGGTCTGGATGCACATGATCATAGCCCTGTGCAGATACAAACTTTGCACCTGCATCGCACTTGAGATCCATGAACATGGTCTGTGGATATCCACACCTGTGGATGTAAAGCAGATAGCTGTGCATTTGCTAGGCTCAACACATGATCACAACCTGTTCTCTTCTGGGTGGACTTGCTGTTCTTTCCTCCTCTGATTAGCTGATTCACCTCACCATTTCTTTGCAGTCTCTCTACAACAAGTAGACTTTTGACCATGAAAAGAGAGAAATGTCAGAGACTCAGTGAAGCCTGTTTAGGGGGTGGGGGGATTATTCGCTGTTGCTATTGATTTCTTGTGGAAGGTGCTGTGGTACTGTAACCAACCAGGCTCGGGTTCCCCAGAAACGAGGCTGCACCCAGAAGGTGAGTGTTATATTTGGTTTATTGAAAGCGCGTGACACCCGCGACGGGAGCCCTGGAGACGCCGCAGTTACCAGTGGCGGAAAACCCGACGCGTCGGAGCTTCGCTTGGGGAGAGGCTCTGTAACAGGCCTCCTAACACGAGCTGATAAAGCTTAACTCATTAACATAAGATTGCCTAAAATTGCCTATGCATTCCTTATCACTATCTCTTGTGGCCTACTGCCAGCATAGACTTGAAGTGTTGTCAAGCGTGCTTTGTTTTGCAGGTGTTGTCATGGTTAGTTGTTTTGCAGCTTTTCACCTTACACAGACTGGTTTGTTTAGGATTTCTCTGAGGGTTCACAGAGGGGTCGGACTGCTCTCATGAGACCCTTACAAAAGCTTCTCGCACCCTACAGGTACTATAGTGGTGGATGGCACTATAAAACCCTGGGTAGAGTCAGTCCTTACACTGCCAGATTCCATGCTTTTTCCTTCATTCCTGTGATCTTCCCATCCCCCTTTCCTTCCTTGTCAGCGTCCCCTGTCCCTTCCTCCTTCACTTTGTTTCTGTGACCCTATTAATTCACATGCTTTGCCATCCCATCTAGTGGGATTTGTGGGAGGTATTTGGCAGATTGTACCCTGAGTGGAAAAACATCCAGTACATGGGCAAATAGTTAAATGCAAGAAGGCCTGGAGATAACGTTGGTGAATGACTCAGCAAAGGGAAAGCTGCAGAAAAGTAAAAAGAGATTAGGAAGGACTGAACCATTTTTGAGGACAGATTTTAACCTAGTGTGGACAGCAACTGACTCATACCCCCAAAACAATCCTATTATACTTTCTTGTTGTCCTCCAAACCACTCCTAAAGGGCTGCCTTCCATATGGTAAGGAAGACCTTTACAAACTTTTCCAGTTAAAAACAATACTGCGATTAATATAGTGTATGTATGCCCTTTAAATTCTTAATTGTCTGGCTATAAATCTAAATTTAATAGTGAATGATACACTTTAGAAGGTTGTGCAGGCTGTATAGATTAAAGCTGAAATTTCTTCAAAAGAACAAAATGCACTGATTGATGTAATTTTTGTGTTTGATCAGCGTTTACATCTGTTAGTAAATTTAAATAATGAGTTAAATGGTATTTAAATGGCAACATATGAGGGCGTATTCTTTACATAATTACTTCAGATGCTTTTTATAGCTTTAGGATTTGTGCTTGTGATAGTAGGTCTATCATGTTGCTGCCCAACTGTCTGTGTGCCATAATATTCTCCTCATGATGGCTTTCACCTTGTTGAAGAGGACATTCGTTAGGTCTCCCTTTTAACCGGTAATGATAATTTAGTCACGAAGCGTGCATATTAACACTAAAGTAACTTGAATGACGTGAGAAAATGTAACAGTATCCACACTCAGTGTTTACTTTCTTGAAGCATTTTACAGCTGTCCCTGAACTGTTGATCTCAGAGTACCCAAGGATGAGGGTAATTTTGATAAAGGGGTGGAATAATGAAGAGGTTATGGTTGAAAAATTTAACATTTTTAAATTTAAGAATTTTTTAAAATGGTTTGGTTTTGATGTGAAACTTTAATGGCACTGGAGTTGTTAGCAATATCTTTCTAATGGTTTGATGTCAAATCCATGCCTAGTGTGATGGGAAGTAAAGACGACTCATATTGTTGTCCAGATAGTTTTGATCAACACAGGTCTCTATCTTCAAAGGTTATAGAGCCCTAGAAAATTTCATGGCCTGTTTTGGATCACCAGCTCTGGGAACTGTTCCTTATTCCAGAGAACATACAGCCCCCCTGGCTCTTGATATATAGAGCTGGTTTTACTTTTCTGTAGTCACCTGTTCAAGACCTATGCCCAGAAGTGCAGAGTGTATGTATCTATCATGACTATTGTATATAAGAATTGCACTTTGGAGAGTGATAGTGAGCAGTCTTCAGGCCTTGCAGATTTCCCACCACTGGGGATGGGAATTCTACTTTCCATAGTTGACTAACAATCTGTTGAGGAATCCTTAAACTGAGGTCTCCCAGCTGATAGTGGGAGAGGAAGCCGTCTACACATGGTCTTCAGCACCTCTATTCCCTAAGCCAGTGTGCAGTGGAGAGACTGGTTGAATGGCTGGATTGTACTCTGAATGAGACAGGTCCAGGACATAGCAAAGTAGTTAAATGTAAGAGGACATGGAGATAATGTTGATGAATGACTCAGCATAGAGAAAGCTCTAGAAATGTAGAAAGAAATTAGGAAAGACTTTGAACCTCCCATAGTCAAACCTCCCATTTCATAAGAGAGCTCTCATCTACAACCGGTGTAAGGAGTAGTGATGTGTGCTGATTAAAATTAGCTTGTATGCCATTCTTGGCACCCATGCAGGGAGTTGCTGACTCCTGTCCTAGAGGATCTTGTTCCATAGACAACACTTACACCTTAAGAAGATTGAATTTTCCTGAACTTGGCTTATTTAGCTGTGCTGTATTTTAACAACTCTGAATGGTTCTTCCTCCAACAGGGTGTTTCATTTCAGCCATCCAACTATCTTGGCTCATATAAACTTGTTGTTCTTTCACATTTGCTAGTGATTATTATTTCAAAATTGTAAATCATGAAACAGGAGTTTATGGGAAAAGTATGGTTCCATAAGTTATGAAGTATGATTCCAGTACTGTTTTGTATTTGTCCTCGCCCCGCACTGATGCCTTAGCAGATTTAGATGTGTGTGCACAACTGGCATATAAGGGACATGTTGTAGCTTATTGTACAAAACCCCCCACGTTGATTAACCCTCTAAATCAAAACCAATATAGCGCCAATCAGTAATTTAAATATTTTTCCATTAGGGTGAGCTGGTTCCATTGACTTTTGCTCCACATTTCTTCCCTGTGAGTAGCCCTGCTGCTAGGTATGGAAAGTCCTATACTGTAAAGTTGGAACCCTGGGAAAATAAAGACAAAAACTGCATGAAGAAGTTCAAAAGAAATAAAGACTAAGAATGAAGTTTTCAAGCTATGTTCCAAGGCAAGGACTTTTCATCTTTAAACCTTTGAATTGTGAATCAAGGCAGTAAAACTTACTACTAGGTTAAAGTTTAAATGGCATAGAAAAGGCAGAAAAAAGATTAAACATATTCTGTCTGGACAGTGGAACAAAGACTTTGAATCCTTGTCTATGCACCTGTCTATAGAGTATCTAAGTTCCAGGAGTCCCACAGAGGACATGCAATGAGCACTCTTATTGTTCGTATTAAGAACTGAAGTAATTGAAAGGAAAAGTAAGGTAAGGAAAATCAGAAATCAGATGTGACTGCCTGTATGGTTAAAAAATAATTTAAAGGGAAAGTGACTATCAAGCAGTTCATATTATGGAAATATGACCATTGAAGATAAAATAAAAAACATCTATTATTCTTTGAAAGAGTTTTTTCCTCTCCAAGACTTAAATATCATTTGAAAGCCAGCAGTGTTCACTGAGTACCTTACTGGCCAGTGTGAGAGAATCTTTCAAATATATATTTATTTAGTTTTTGGATTGAGGAAGTCTGATGCTGAAGCATGGGAGGAGGCTGTTTTTTGAGGGGAGAGGGAAGTAAATGTGAAAGTCCTTGGAACTGAGTAAACAGATTACACTTACATTTTACTGAACTAAATTTTCTTCAGTTGTCTTTTAAAACACCAGGTCCTGAGTCCAAATTTACCTTTATGAAACAGCTTCCTGTTGATAAAAGAATAAAAAATGTAATCTTTCACAGTCTAGTTAGTAAATTGTGATATTCACTCAGGTTTGAGTTTGTGTGGAGTTGTCTATTTTACAAAAATATCTTGTCTGCCAATTCAGCTGTTCACTATGTGGGAAACAGGGACATGCATTTTAGAAGAAACAGGTGGACCTAGAGAAACTTTTCTGAAACAAATGAGAGCTTTGAATCATGATGAGGGCAACATTAATAATTTCTGGAGCACTTCTGTTTAATGGCAAAAGATAATACACAATGAAAGAGGTAAATATTTTTCAAAGTACATTATGTGTAATGTTGCCTTCAGATACAGATGTGTAACCATAGTTTGCAAAATTAGCTACTATGACAGCAGTTAGTATAGATTTACAAGACACTCAGATACGCACCCCCCATGTGTCTAAGATCAATACGCAACACTACATATTGAATAAAAACATGCACCAGGTAATGATGCATGCTTGCTGTTTGTATTTTATAATGTATATTATAATGAAATAAATTTTATTTTTCCCTGTTGTTTTTTTCCTTAGAGGAATATATAAAGCTCAGTCTGCATTAAGGAAATTTGCACTGCTGAAGATAATTTGATGCAGTTCTGTTAATGTAATTCACTAGCACAGACAGGTGTCAGTACTAGAAATTTGGGCTTACTTTAGTATGAAATACTTGCCTACTTAAATTTTGGAATGTTCATCAGTGTAACTACATAAATAATTGCACCAGTACAAATTTGTCCATTGTAGACTGATCTTCACAATTAATGTGGAAAATTCAAAATGTTTTAGTATCTTAACTGATTACCAATGAAATATGTAATTAACGATTGAAACTTTGGTTAACTATTTGGGGGATATAGACATGTGTAGTATTGTGTGTAAAATTAATCAAGTATCTTTTTCAAATATCTTTGAACTTTCTATTCAACAGACATGAAAATATTCAGTTAATTCTTCTCAGAAAAATATATATGATTTTATTTGAGATCTGCTTGCTTTGCTTTGGCGGAAGGAGGTGAATTAGTAACTTATAAGTCCATCTAAAAATTACAATGACTAGCTTTGCATAAGTAATGGTGCCTTCCAACCTACCTGACCTAAGTTAGTTTGCAAACTGCCGACTTTCTTCATTCATTTCAGAGTATTCAACCAACCATGTTAGTCTTTCATTTCAAATTTTAAAATTCTGTATATAAATGAGAGGTATTGAAAATAATTTTCCTAAAATGTTCCTAATTATTAAGATTTGCCATGATTCAGTTTCCACATGGATATTCCTTTAATAGTCCAAAAGACCAAACTTTGATTATATCCCAAACATTAGTGTAAGTATATACTTAGTCTTATATTCTACCTACAATATTGATACAAGTATTGGCCAAAGAAGTTGCAACAGGAACTGGTCTGAGAGATGCATTCCCCATGTGGTATGATTCCAAAGGGGTGAGGAAAAGCTCTGACAGAGAAACCCCCACAAAACCTTGTTTTTTGTACATTGCAACAAAGAAACACCATAGAATCATAGTCTGGTCCTGGTCTGCTAGCAGACTTAAAAGTAGCTATCCTACAGCAAAGAAATTTCAGGACCAGACTCCAAAGAGAAATTTCTGAGTGACAATTCATCTGCAAATTCGACACCCTCAGCTCTGGCTTAAACAACGACTGCGAATGGCTGGCTAAATACAGAAGCAGCTTCCCCTCCCTTGGTGTTCACACCTCCAGATCAACTGCTGGTAGTAAGCCTCACCCTTGCTGACTGAGCTAACCTTGTTACCCCCACCCTTGCTCTGGCTTATTTATACCTGGCCCTGCAGATTTCCAAGACCAGCATCTGATGAAGTGAGTCTGTGCTCACGAAAGCTCATGCTCAAAACTTTTCTGTTAGTCTATAAGGTGCCACAGGACCCTTCATAGAATCATAGAACACTAGGACTGGAAGGGACCTCGAGAGGCCATCGAGTCCAGCCCCCTGCCCCAATGGCAGGACCAAGTACTATCTAAACCATCATTTCTCCCATCTGAAACCAGATGAAAGAGTTCAGTAGTGAAAGCTGCTCTCTTCATGTTTTTCTCCTGGTCTAACTTTACTATATTTCTTCCTAACTACTGGAATAAATAATTCTTTATTTATAAATTAAATAAGCCAGTTATTCACAGTATTTGGGTGTACCCAATTAACAATCTTTTTTAAAATAATCTATTTTGCCAACCCAAACCTTAAATAAGTTTATATTGATATTCCAAGGATCACTACAAGTTTAACCAAACAATCCTTCTTTCTCGCAAGTTCATTCTTTTTTGGTCACGTGTTTTGAGCCAATTATCCATGCCAATACCCAATCTCCATTAAATACCACAGTCCACCCTTTTCTAATATGGGGCTATATTTCTATTAGGGGATTTTGTTTCCAAAGACCAACGTTTCAAAGTTTGAACTGAAATGAATTTAGTTCCACTGTGAGCTGAAGTGCCTGATGTGATGGGTAGATTCTAATTATGTGTGTTTCATGTGGAACTGGATTAACACATACTCATAGAAAGAATAGATAAAATGAGAATTGTGCTGGTGCAAATTTCTTCCCTTCATTATATTCTGCAGCCTTTCCATCTTCTGATCTAATTTTGTCAGATTTTACAAGCTAGGCATCCAAGATGACCCTACTTATCTGGATAAGAATGCTCTTGGGAGCATTTAAGGTGATGCTTAAGATGGAGCTGAATGGCACCTCTTCCTCCCGGCAGTGCCCTACAATGAGGCTGTTTGACACTGTGATGCTGAAGATGCTCGCTGTCAGATGAGTGAGAGAACTAAAATCTTAACCATGTGTGATAATTATAGTTTTCGAGCTCTTTCTCACAAAACAAAAAAACAAAATGGTGGTGGTGAAGGGGATTGTTACCTATTCCCTCTACCTTGGCCAATATCCAGTTTGGAAAATTACATTTTTCCTATCAAAATTCTCAGTAAAATTCATTTGGATGGAATATTTTTCACATCTTGTCCTAACCTGTTAAGTGTTGCTAAATGCTGTTAGCTGCTGTTTTTCACATCGTAGATGCCTGTATTTCACAGTTGGGTTAAATTATTCTTGCTTGTCAGTGATTTTTTACAACCAAGGATTCTAAAGTACTTTGGGATGAAAAATTATAATTTTTGAATATATTATTCACTGCATTGTCTAGTCTTAAAGGAGGGTAAATCAATTAATGAGAGGTTTGTAGATATTTATTGTTTTGTGTAGTGGATGCATCCAATTGGCATCTTAAAAGCCTGGGCTGAAAATTCATGGTTTTTTTAAACCTATTTTAGTTTATCTCATGTACAGTGTATTGTAGTCATACCATCATTAATTTGTGGAACTTATGTTCAGGTGTGTACTGTACATCATGTCACTTGGTGTCTGTCTTCATTTGTTAGCATGTGAGTGGTATTACTTTTGTCTCCAGTGCAATAGTATGTTAAAGTACTCTTTCCAAAGTTGAGACTCAGGCTTTGGCCATGTAACTCAGTACAATCTGGCACAGTATGGGCACATATTTTAAGGAATCAGAGGCTATGATGTGGTGTCAGGTGTAAGAATCTGGAAAGAGAACTAGGTGGTATCATTTATCCATATTATGCAGTCTGTCACTTTCTGCTTTTATGGAAGGGAGTACCTGCCCTATTTCCGTAGTGTAAATGTATGTCTCAAAGTTAGTTGGAACTGCTGGATTAGACATTCTGTTTTACTTCCATATATTTTCGAAGCAGAAGAGTTTTGCCCTGAATACTGTGTAATAAATGTTGGATAAGTAATCGTTGCCTAAGGATGTAGGGGATTCTTTCTCACTTGAGTCTTGACACGGGGCTTGTCTACACTACCACCTTCCTTCGAAGGAAGGATGGTAATTCAGGTGTTGGGAGTTTACTAATGAAGTGCTGCTGTGCATAGGCAGCACTTCATGAAGCAAATCCCGGCCCCACGGCAACTCTGAAGTTTTAAACTTCAAGGTACCGGCATGCGTCTAGCTGTGGCTCGCCTGCTGGTACTTCAAAGTGCTGGTGCAACTTCGCAGTCCCCTTACTCCCCAAAATGTTAAGGAGTAAGGGGACTTTGAAGTTGCCCCAGCACTTTGAAGTACTGGCGCGTGCGCCATAGCTAGATGCGTGCCGCTACTTAGAAGTTTAAAACTTTGGAGTTGCCGCGGGGTGGGGGAGGGATTTGCTTTAAGAAGTGCTGCCTATGCACGCCAGCACTTCATTAGTAAACGCCCAACATCCTAATTACCATCCTTCCTTCGAAGGAAGGTGGTAGTGCAGACACAGCCAGGATGTATTTGAAAAGATTTATCTAAAGTTGCTGAACTAGATGAAGGAATCGCTAAGTGAAAATCTGTCCCGTGTTATGCAGAAGGTCAGACTGGATGATCCTAAGGGTCTCTTCTGGCCTCTGAATCTGTATTCAGAAGTGCAAGGGATCGTATCACAGTCTGCTTTGTAGTATTCAGGTATCTTGAGTCTTAGGCTGTGTGTACACTATGAGATAAAATCGATTTTATTAAAACCAATTTCTTAAGGCTGGGTTTTATGCATTTGATTTTAAGCATCTTCACCTTCCCACATGCTCCCCATAAAATCGACTTACTGCTGCCACACACAAGTAGCTTAAATAGAGGGCTGCTGCAGTGTACTGTGGGAACATATCCCACAGTTCCCTGAGCTCCGTTGCTTTCTGGCCCCACAAGCAGATGAGGGTATATGATGCCATCTTCCCACATTTCATTCCCCTCTTTCCCCTGCCATGTTAAGTATGCTTAAGTAGACATCCTTTTATTGGTTTGGGGTCAAGACACATGATGCAGCTGGGTGCGGGAATATTCCAGACTATGTAGCGCCTCCAGGGGTAAGGAAGGAGGGGATGTGGGGGGGTCAGGACGACATGTAAATGGCTGAAAAGTTTCTCATACTTCCAGACAAGCGCGACCGCACACGCAGGCTAGCTGACGCATGGTGGGGTGGGGTGGGGAGCCAGGGCTGGAGCCAGGCAGTGCAGAAAAAAAGCAGGGGTATATACAGAACTACAAACCCCACAGCTGCACTCCTAGCAAAGAAAAAGAGAGATTTTTCAGCCTGTCGTGACCGTACAGCCACAGGCTTGCAGGTGCTGAATTGTAACAGTCCTGTTGCTTAATTCCTCTGCAACTGAGAGCAGTGGAGATGTAAGAGGCCAGGCTGGAGAAGTGTGGTGCATTGTGGGGCACATACGGGACATCTGTGGAGGCTAATGAATTCAATTTAAAGATATGGTGCCTCCTCACTAACCTTCATTCAGAATTTTAAATTCAAATTGAACGCTATACCCATCAGGTTACTATAATTGTAGGATTTCGATATCCTGTTGATTTTAGTGGTCCATAAATCAAGCTAATGGAATTTACAGTGAGGACAGGCACTTGGAAAAATCTGTGACTTAAAATTGGTTTTTATCTCATAGTGTAGACATAGCCTTCGTTTGCTTGTTTTAACTCGAATGCACTGGGAAAAGTGTTTTTTTCCTGGGCTAAAGCCATGCCTACGCTACATCATCTCCAGCAGTGCAGTTGTGCTGCTGCAGTGCCTCTGGTGAAGATGCTCTAAGCCACTTGGAAAGAGCTTTATTAGCTTAATGACTCCTGCCTCTGCAAACTGGCAAGCTCTCCTACTCGCATAGCACTGTCTACACAAAGTGGTATAACATGGTGCTGAAAGGCTGTGCCTGTGGATTGTTCACACCCTTGAGTGATTGTAAATTATGCTGAAATAATTTGAAATGCAAACCTAGCCTTAGAGAGACAAAGCTTCTCTGTCCTGTAGACTGAGACCAGGTACTTGCATAGCTGGAATTGACTTATCTACAATCGACTTACCTGCCCTTCCTCACAGAGGGAGAATGACGGGATAAACTCTCCCATTCACCTGCCTTACTCCTCGTGATACTGAGGAGCACATGGGTTGAATCTTGACCTCTGATAGTTAGATTTTGTGCATCCCTATTAGGCACACAAAATCAAACTCCAAAAGATCGACCCTGAGCTTGACCAGGACGAATTTCTGGATAGGGAAGACATACTCTGAGGTTTGGAGACAGCCTTCGGTGCCTTGGGCCTTTCTCCTGCTTTCATTAATATTTCTGTAAAGTCACTCATACTCTCTTTCCTCACACAGTTGAGAAGACTGACTCTTAAGTACCTTTGGCATGGCACTTTCATAATGTAGGACATTTCTTACAGTCTCTAGAACTGGGACTTGTCTTATTTTAGTAAGATGTTCATCTTTGTGACTTTGCATGCTACCTTCTCTTCTCAACCCACCTGTAACACAGGCCCATTGTTTAGGAGCACCTCAGTCAGCAATCACTAGGCTTTCTGTCTGTCACAGAGGTCATGGAAGTCATGGGTTTTGTGACTTCCTCTGACCTGGGTGTTTTCTACAGCAGCCAGTGTGGCTGGGTCCAAGGCTGCCCAAGGAGCTGGCGCCAGGGAAAATTGCTCGGGCAGCCTTGTGAACAGCCATATTGGCCATAACTGGAGTGGCTCTGCAGCTAGCTGTTCAGCTGGCCCCACCACCAGCCACACCAACCCACTGCTGGAGCGGCCTGTGGCCAGCCTGAGCAGTGGTTCTGTAGGTGACAGAAGGAGTGACTGGCTTCCCATCAGAAGGTGCAATAGCCCCTGTCCCACAGCTGGTGCCCCTGCCCTCAAGATTCAATCAGGGTATTTGTGGCATCTCTCGTGGACAGGTCATAGGTTCTGATTTTTTGTTTCTTGCCCTTGACGTGTCCAAGTCTCTTACCTAAAATACCCATGATTAAATTGTACTCTTAAGTAATCACTAGATATATCAGCCCTTCATTCACATATAGGCTACGTCTACACGTGAAGCCTACATCGAAATAGTCTATTTCGATGAATAACGTCTACACATCCTCCAGGGCCGGCAACGTCGATGTTCAACTTCGACGTTGCGCAGCACCACATCAAAATAGGCGCTGCGAGGGAACGTCTACACGCCAAAGTCGCAGACATCGAAATAGGGATGCCAGGCACAGCTGCAGCCAGGGTCACAGGGCAGACTAGCGCTTCCGGGGCAACAGCTAGCCGCTCCCTTAAAGGGCCCCTCCCAGACACACTCAGCCTGCACAGCACGCGGTCTGAGGAGCCACAGGCACACAGACCCCGGGCACCGCAGTCATGGACCCCCAGCAGCAGCAGCAGCAGCAGCAGCAACAGCAGCCAGAGGTCCACCCAGCCCTCCCGACAGGAGCAGGGCTTGCCCTGCTCCATGCCATGCAGGAGGCAGCTGAGCACCTCCTTGCTACCCTGGAGGAGGAGCTGCCCCCAGGGCAGCAGGGCTCAACCCCCAACCCTGCAGCACCCCGCCCCCCCCCCCGCCTCACACGCCGGCGGCTGTGGAGCTACCCCACCAGCACCGACTGGTGGGAGCGGCTGGTGCTTGGGGAGTGGGACGATGACCGCTGGCTCAGGAACTTCAGGATGAGCCGGCAGACATTTATGGAGCTGTGCCAGTGGCTCACCCCCGCACTCAGGCACCAGGACACCGCCATGCGGTGTGCCCTCCCTGTGGAGAAACGGGTCGGCATCGCTGTCTGGAAGCTGGCCACTCCCGACAGCTACCGATCCGTGGGACAGCAGTTTGGTGTCGGCAAGGCCACTGTCAGGGCTGTCCTCATGGAGGTAAGAGAACCCACGCGGGGAGGGCAGAGCAGGGGAGGGGGGCCAGGGCAGGGGAGGGGAGGGGAGGGCGGGGGAGGCCAGGGCCGGGGAGGGCAGAGGAGGGCCGGGCAGGGCAGGGCCACGCACACCCTGCTCACCCCTCATTGGTGCTGTCCCATGTGCTTTCTCTGAAGGTTGTGCGTGCCATCAACGCCATGCTCCTGCACAGGCTCGTGAGGCTGGGGGACCCAGATGCCACCATCGCGGCCTTTGCCACCCTGGGCTTCCCCAACTGCTTCGGGGCTCTGGATGGGACTCACATCCCCATCCGTGCCCCGCATCACAGTGGAGGATGATACCTGAATCGCAAGGGCTACCATTCTGTCATCCTCCAGGCCTTGGTGGACAGCTGTGGATGTTTCCAGGACATTTATGTGGGCTGGCCTGGCAGCACCCACGACGCCCGGGTTTTCCAGAACTCAGGCCTGTGCCGCCGGCTGGAGGCGGGGACCTACATCCCCCAGCAGGAGATCCCTCTGGGGGACACCACCATGCCCTTCTGTGTCATCGCAGATGCGGCATACCCCCTCCGGCTGTGGCTCATGCACCCGTACACGGGCCATCTCTCCGCTAGCCAGGAGTGCTTCAACGAGCACCTGAACCACGCGCGCCAGGTGGTGGAGCGCTCATTTGGCCGCCTGAAGGGACGCTGGAGATCTCTCCTGACCTGCCTGGATGCGGGCCCCAACAACATCCCCCTGATTGTGGGTGCCTGCTGCGCCCTGCACAATTTGGTGGAGAGCAAGGGGGAGACCTTTTTCCAGGGCTGGGCTGTGGAGGCCGGCAGGGCCGACGTCCAGCCACCTGCTGCCCCCAGTCGGCAGGTGGACCCCGAAGGGACCCGGGTCCGGGAGGCCCTGCGGGCCCACTTCGATGAAGAGGCTGCGAGGTGAACTCTGCCCAGGCCCCCCACTGCCTGCCCCTTCCTCCACCACACTCCTGCCCTAACGCCCACACCATGGAGCACCCAACCGCACCCCCCTCCCACTTTTCCTGGACAAATGACAGCACGCACTTGTGGCTGAACTTAAACTTCTTTTTCTTTGAGAACTTTTTTTTTTAACTATAAATATATAAAACAAGAACAAACTATATACAACATGTGGAAACAAAGTCATATGTACAAATAAAACAATCGTCACAAACAAGTGTCCTCATTAATAAAAAGAAAACCAGGGAGGATAAAGGGGAGAACTATTTACATGGGGGGGACGGGGCAAACGGGGGCCACAAACAAATAAGTTAAAACTATATACAAGGGGGGGGCCACGTCCCGGGCCCCTCGCCCCTACAGTCTGGCACTGGGCGTGGGCGGCCGGGAGCCCCGCCATGGCCGCAGCCCTGTCCTGGGCTGGCTGGGGGCGGGGCGGACTGTAAGATATGCCCGGCAAGTCTCAGCTGGCTCCAGGGGTCCCTCGGCGCTCCGGCCCTCGGCGGTGGGTGGCGGGGTGACGGCGGACGGGACGGTGACGGGCGGAGCAGCTGGTGGTGCGGCTGGTGGAGCAGGCACGTCGGGCGCTGCGGCGGCCGGCGTGGCATGGGGGGCCAGGTAGTCCACCAGGCGGTTGAAAGTCTCCATGTAGGCCCCCCATGCCTCTTGGCGCCAGGCCAGCGCCCGCTCCTGCAGCTGCAGGTGCTGCTCCGCGACCTCCAGCTGCCGTCGGTGGATGGCCAGCAGCTGGGGGTCCGTCGCCGTCGGCTGGTGGTGGCGCGGGGTCTGCCGTCTAGCCCGCCGTGGGGCCGGTTGGTCCTCGGCCGAGGGGCTGGCCTGGAGCAATGGTCCCGGAGGGCTCTCTGGGACCACTGATGCCTCGCCGGCGCTCTCTTCCGGTTCTTCTGATGGTGCAGGTGCGGGACACAGGAGAGGAGGGGGGGAAGAAGAATGGAGACAGGCGTTAGTGTGGGCCCCGAGCCATGGCCTTTGTCCCCCCAGCCCTGTGCTGCAGGTTCCCCATCCCCGTGAGATGCTGCTGTGATGGATGGGGTTCAGGGGTCCCCCTGCCCTGCACCCCGTCCCCTGGTGGGAGCAACTCTCACTTCACCCCGCAGGGTCTGACAGCAGGAGAGGTTTCTTAGGCCACAGATGCCCAGTTTCTCCCAGGAGTGACAGCATCAGCTGTTGGAAGAGACAGTCCTTCCAACCCGTTGTGGGGAGAAGACCCCAAGGAGGGTCCCTCTGGGATGCAGCTTTCCCCCTCCTCAGGCTGGCTGCCTTCCAGCTCTCCCTTCCCCTAGCCTTTACCTGTGGCCCCTGCCCTCCCTCCCCAATACCAAGCCAGCTCGGCTCCTCCCTCCTCTTTGTCAGGGCAGAGGTGTCACCTGCCAGCTGTAGCCCCAGGATCATCCTTTGCCCCTGGGAGCTATTCGGCTCTTGTTGCTCATATGTAGCCTGAATCTCCCTTTTGCACTCCCCCCACTCCATCACATGCTGCTGCTGCTGCTGCTGCTGCTGCTGCTGCTGCTGCTGCTGCGGGGTGTCCCACCCCCTCCTCCTGGGGGCCCCGCGAGGTTCCGCTCCCCCCTGGCCCGGGGATGGGGCATGGCACTGTCGTGCGGGGTGGGGGGGGGCAGGGGCTGATGCACTGCTGTGAGGGACATGGCCCTGCTGTCCTTGGGGCCATGGCCATGTGAGCATGTGGGGGGCCCTGGACACACATCTATTACCCCCTGCCCCTCAAGCCCAGGGGTGTACACCAGAGGGGGGTACCTACCTGTCGGTCCGCTTCCACGGTCTGGAGATCCCCGGGGGGTGGAGGCCCAGCTGCTGCTCCGGGATGGCAGGAGGAGGATCTGCAGCCCGGATTCTGCAGAGGAGGAGCCCCCCTCCTCCTCCTCCTGCCGCGATGTCCCGGGGGTGGGCTCTGGGGGGGGGACCCCGGGGTGCGGGGCTTACCTCCGGGGCGGACTCCGGCTGCAGGGCCTGCTGGGGCTCGTCGGCCGAGGTATCAAGGGTGACCGGAGGGGAGGAGGTGTGCCGGGAGCCCAGAATGTCCCTGAGCTCCCTGTAAAAGGGGCAAGTGACGGGGGTGGCCCCAGATCGGCTGGCCGCATCCCGGGCCCAGGAGTAACCCTGCCGCAGCTCCTTCACCTTACTCCTGACGTGATCAGGAGTGCGGGCAGGGTGACCCTGGGCAGCCAGGCCATCGGCCAGCTGAGCGAACGCATCCGCGTTCCGCCTCTTGCTCCCCAGTACCTGGAGCACCTCCTCCTCGCTCCAGAGCCCCAGCAGGTCCCGCAGCTCGGCCTCCGTCCAGGAGGGACCCCGCTGCCGCTTGCCAGCCTGGCTGCCCTTCTGGCTGGGCTGGCTGCCCTGGCTCCCCTTGGGGGGGGTCCCCTGGGGGCGCTGGGGGGGCTGCCGGGCAGCCATCGCAGCTGGGTGGGTGGCTGAGGGACGTGCAGGCTGGCCGCGTGTCTGGGCTGCTGCCTGCACATTCCCTCAGCTTCCTGCACAGGAAGGGAGGGGGAGGGGACCTTTAAGGGGCCACTCCATGCGGCCACCATTGAGCTGAGGGGCTGGAGAGAGCGTCTCTGAACCCCTCAGCTGATGGCCGCCATGGAGGACCCGGCAATTTCGACGTTGCGGGACGCGCAACGACTACACGGTCCCTACTTCGACGTTGAACGTCGAAGTAGGGCGCTATTCCTATCCCCTCATGGGGTTAGCGACTTTGACGTCTCGCCGTCTAACGTCGAAGTTAACTTCAAAATAGCGCCCGACGCGTGTAGCCGTGACGGGCGCTATTTCGAAGTTAGTGCCGCTACTTCGAAGTAGCGTGCACGTGTAGACACGGCTATAGAGTTCTTTAGGTATGGCATAGTCAATGCAGTTCATCATCGACATCATCATCAACAACCATGGGCTCGGCGACCATTGGCGTCCGATGTCTACGTCACTATTTCCTTCCATCTTTCTCTGTCCAGTGTGGAGTGGCTTAGTTTCTGTAGACTAGTTCCGCACCAATCTACTACATCATCTATCCATTCTCTGTGGGGTCTGCCTCTCCTATTTGAGCTGTCCATTATGCTGAATACCAAAGGCTTGATATTGTGTTCATTGTTTGTTCTGCAGATATGCCCGAATAGCTGTAACTTGGTTCTGTTTTGGCTGTATCTTCCTATATAATTCCTCATTTGTGACCTTCTGCATGCATCCTATTTTGATGATCTTTCTGTAACAGCTCTTCTCAAATGCCAATATCCTTCTCTTTGAATCTTCATCACCCATCTCACATCTGTACAACATTTCTTTCCCTGACCAAATGACTTTGCAACCGCACGTCTCTGCCATTGCTGTCCCATGCATTTCTGCCAGTCCAAGTATATTGCATTGGTATCTGATTGCTTGATTAGTGATGTGGACCTTGTTTGTCCAGGCAATATCTGAGCTGGTATTTTACTGGTTAGTCATACTGGCATCAGATTTCATTTGTATTGGTGTTTCATGATTAGCACATCGACACTCATCTGACCAACCCCCATCCTTTATCCAGCCTTGGGACTGGAATGGAACCCCTAGAGGCTTCACAGTGGAGTTGAATGCAGTTGGGTGGCCATAATAATGGCAATATTTAGCCATGATGAACCCTTGCAGAGATGCCACTGTGGGTATAATTCTACTCAAAGAAAACAGTCCTGTGCCACAACAACTGAAGACTAGAACCAGCGACAACGTGTAAGGTTTTTAATTCACATGTGATAAAACTTTTATCGCTGATGTTAGCCAGCTGCATGTATACCCACTTAATCTCATTTCTATGTGCAATCCATATTAGAGTTTAGTACTCTGTAAAATAAATTACAAAAGCATACATGTACAAATTTAGTTTGGTTAAAACACATTATGGGAATAGTCAGAAATTATGGCTTGTTTGAAAGAATTACCATCAATTAGACAATTGCACATATGAATTAAAAATTTGCTGTTTGCAAAACTTTTTCCTGTTTAAAAATATCTATTACTAAGTTTTTTTTTTTAACATCTGGCTGAGTACCGGACACAAATATTTGAGAGTTAGCCTTTTGTCGTACAAGTGAAGAATATTGTGCTCTTTCTTATTATTTTGCTTGAATTGGAATTGATGCCACCACAGATGTGCTGTAGTTCCTTTTTACATTCAGTGCCTGTACGGTTTTAAAGGAGCCTGCAGGCTATCTATTGTAGTTAGCTTCTCACAACACTCAGGGCCCTGTTTTGAATGGCTTGTGCATGAAATACACATTTCTCTTATTTCTGTGTGTTGGCAGTGTTGCTCCATTTAGAGGTTTATAAATTTGACTTTAGCATTGCTTAATGCTATTTTTAAAAAATACTACATTGAACGTAATCTGGAAGACCTGTTTTGGTATTTGGTGTGTCTGCTCAGATCATGTAGAGTGAGTCTGTATGGGTGTAGTTAATGAAATAAATTATATAATGTTTTGTGTCCTGCCTATCTTCTGTTTTCTGGACTTGGCTAAGGCTTGCAACTGCAAAGGTAAGGTTAGGCTTCCCTTTTGTGTTCAGATAATGTGACTAAACTCTTGTGGCTGACATTTCTGTTTAAGGTTTGTGAGGCTTGTCCTTTGTTTTAATCTTTAAGTATCTTAGGAGTCATCCATAAAGGATATGGGCAGCAGGGGAGTTGAGGTGTGGTGGAGGGGGCAGAGTAAAAATTCTGGAAAAATCTGCAGCGATCCTTTCAGGATTTCCACTTTGTTCCCTTTGGCTGTAATAAATCTTTGAAAATGGTGCTGTGGAAGTGGGTAAATGAAAGAGAGCTACATGGGGCTAAGGAATGGTGATGTTCTTTTGGGAGTTCAAGGCATTTATACAGCTGAGAAAGAGAGTAGAGAGCTCAGTATTTGATAAAAGCTACTGGAGCCCTCTAATTTGTTGGTAATAAAAAAGGGAAAAAATGGGGAAAAATTAGGTTATTCCCTTGTTTAATTTGCTAGACTGGCATTAATTCTTCAGTTCACTACTATACCAGTTAATTTCAATATCTACTCAGCATTCTTGATTTCAACAGGGGAGAAGGTGGATGCTGAGGGTTAAAAGGGTACAGAATTGAAGGGGGTGAGAAAATGGAGCTTGGTAGCAAATTGTGCAGTCCCCTTTTCACAGCTATACTGGAATCCCATCTAATTTTTTTTTATTTCATGTACTTTAAATTGTGGATTTGTGACCCCATTTTATTGTAGCTTAAACAAAGTCATTTTTGTTGGAACCTATGAAAATAGGAGGGGACCTGAAAATGAGAAACACATGCATAGAGAAATACAATGGAAAATATCTCTTGACAGATTCTAATTTTAAAGTTACTGAATTTTTTAAGATTACATAGATGTACAGACTGATGGAATATAATTTCTTCATTGGTTTAAATTTTACTTGCTAACAAACAACTCCATATTTTTCATATCTACCTATTCTGGTAATATTTTTTGAATTTCTGTTTCAGCTATAAATGGTCATAGTCTGCATCCTATCACAATATCAGTGGGAGGTTTTGAATGCAGACAGCTTTCAGAATCAGACATTTCAATCAATTTTTTTTCCTATGTTTGAAAGTACTGAAAATATTTTTGTATTTCCTAACTTTGAGATAGAAGCTAGAACACATTCCTTTATAAGTATTTTGATAACATAGAATAGAAGGATTTTAATCATGAGTGCTCCTTTACCTGCATGCCTGTCAATATGTTGATGAACAAATAATCTGTTAAAACAAATATGAATACAGTTAGGAGAAAAGGCGTTGCTGACTGCAAAGGGGAGAAAGTGCTTCAGTATGGCAAAATCATATTTTAATCACTCTGAGGAGTAACAGATTGTGTTATGGCTGGTCTCTTATTTAATGCTTTTTTAATGAATTTTATGACTGCCATAAAATGTATCTGTGCATAAGAAATGGTAAACAATCTATATAGTATGTTTGTTGTCTTTCACACTGAAATAATGTGGATTTATTTTTAAAACTCTGAATCTTCTACTACAGGTTGGACCTCTCTAGTCTGGCATCCTAGGGACTTGGCTGGTGCCAAACTAAAAAATTTGCTGAACCATGGGAGGCCAGTATTGTCTAGCAGCATTATGAGCACTTCCACTGATTACTGGGACCTTGGATAACATTTAAGGGTAAATAACAGAACAGAACACTGAGAGCCAGGGCTAGTGACTGTAAACAAATGTTATGGGGCCATGGAAAACTTGGCCACACACATGGCAAGTGGACATCTGGCTAACTAAAAATCATGTTGGACCACGGACCAGTGAGTGACAGATTAGAGAGGTTCAACCTGTAGTCTAAAACCTGCCCGAATGTCATTTATATTAGTGACTTGCATGACAAGAGTTCTTTGAGAGGGATCAAATGTGCAGGAGTCTCCCAGCTGTTCAGTTAAACTTTATGAACATAAATTATTTTAGTAGATTAGGTGGTAGAGAATTGCTTGTACTACACTGTGTGTGATTTAGTAATATACTATATGCAATGTTCAAACTTAATTCCAAATCTACACACTAGTGAGCACTTGAAGGTTGATGCTATGATGCTGTGTTTAGCCCATTTATGGCACCAGTTTCCTGTGCTTAAATGCTGTGGGTTCTTGTGCAATTAAAGCTTCTAAATTTCTTAACAGGTATCTGCAACATTCACATTTTAATTTTGCATTAAAAGGCTTAATCATGAATCATTGAAATCAATGGGAGCAGAATTAGGTTCTCGCTTTCTGTGAAGTCTTCTATAAAGTCAGCAAACCTGTCTAACCTGAATTCAGTAACTGACAAAGAGCTGATGGCACCCACTGTAATAAGAAGATGTAGCTATTAAGACATTTATATTTCTAGCAAGTCAGTTGAATACCTACTGTAAAGACCCTGTGAAATGAGTTAACTAATTTCTGGGCTCACCTTCAAATTCAATATTGATGTTAGTTAATAATAGTTTAACTTTTCCTGTACTCTTAGCATGTGAGGTAATTTTCCCAGAAGATGCCAGAGGAGTTTTTGTTAGTTGAGGCCATTAGTCCTTACATACTCTGAATTATGGAATGGACTGTCATCTGCCCTCACTTTGCTATCGCCCTCTGAGTTTGTCCGAGAATTAATATTTTTGATTAAACAACGAGAAGTCCTGTGGCACCTTATAGACTTAACTGACATTTTGGAGCATAAGCTTTTGTGGGCAAAGACCTGCTTTGCCAGATGCAATGTAGTGGAGGTTTTTGATTATTTAAGCTAGATCACTGTCTGGTGTCAGTCAGGATCACTCCAATGAGTTCAAAGGTGCTATGCTGATTTTTATACCATCTGTGCATAGTTTCTAAATTCTGTGCATCCTTTAAGTGTTTTAAAGCAGGTAAATTAATTATAGACCTTCCTATGTCTAGATCTATCATCCTGAATGGCTCAAGGGATGTCTGAGGTGGAAGCTGGAAGTTGGGCAACTTGTGGATTCGTGAGATGAGCAGCCTGTTAACCATAATAGTTCTGCTGCTCTAAACCTCCTGCTGAGGAGGAAAATGGGCCACAAACCCAAGAGGAGATTCTGTAGCAGCTGGAGGCCAGGTGGGAATGAATCTTGGGAGCAGGATGTTTATGGCCTGGAGCCAAACTTGGAGTTGAAGGAAGTGGAGTACGGTAGACCCCCGAGTTATGTGGGGATTGTGTTCCTCGCAACCCCCACATAACTAAAATTTTAGGCCGGTTGGAGGAAACAGGAACCAGGCAGCCTCCTGGTTCCTAGCTCTCCTGTGCATGCAGGAGCCAGGAAACTGACTAGCTCATCCGGGCTGATCAGTTTCTTGACTCCGAGAGTGGCAGGGACTGGGAACCAGGCTGCTGCCTCGTTGCCATCTCCCTGATGCTTGCGAGACCCGGGAAACTGTCCAGCACTCAGGAAACTGACCACCAGCGCAGGGGAGCCAGGAACCAGGCAGCAGCCTGGTTTCTGTCTCCCAGCTGCTAGCAGGACCGGGGAAACTGACCGGCCATGTGCTAATCAGTTTCCTAGGTCCTGCAAGTGCAGGGAAGCTGAGAACCAAGTGGGAGCCAGGCACGACTTTTCCCAGGCTCCCACAGCTAGGGGAAGGTGGGGAGAAGCCACACTGCTGCAGCTGTCCGCCCCCTTGCCTCCCCCTCTCTCAAAGCTGAGGCAGCTAAAACTCGTGGCTCTTCTCTCTGCATAGGTAATCTGAGGTGATACTAGACTGTGGGAAGACAAGATTTGATACCACGGCACTGCAAAAGATCTCATCTGTGACTGATGTTTACACTTGGGTTCACACCTGATCCACTCTCTCATATGCAAAATTTGATTTATTTAGGATTTATTTTACAGGAGTAGAAAACACAGTTTTAATGAATAAGTCCTAGCACTTTTTTCCCCATGACATCATGAGAGAGATGATAAGCTGAGGGTAGAGGCTAGTCTCCTTTTTTATAATGTGGGGTTCTTGAAATCTAATTGACCAAAGTAATAAGATGTCTCTCTTCTTTCAGCTTCTTGGAAAACATCTCGTGGAGAAAATAGGAAAAGTACAGTGGAACCCAGGGCAAGACTAAGGACTTCTATTACATCTTCTGATGGGGTATGCGTACGTTACAGATTTACTCCAGAGTTGTTCCACAATAAACTATTCTGGAATAATGTGTCTACACTACAGACAATCTCCAAAATAGGCAAAAATTATTTTGAAATAGCATGTTGACACACAATAGAGTGAGTTTCAGATTACAGCCCCTGGAAACACTGCTCCAGCACTGCTCCAGGGGCTCTAAGATGAAATACTATGTCTGCACAGCAGCTTCATTTTAAAATAAGTTACTCTGAAATAATTTAGTTTGAAATAGCCCCTATTCCCTGTCTATACAGCCCCTATTTCGAAATACCTATTTCAAAATAGGCACTATTCCTCATGGAGTGAGCTTTACAAATTTCAAAAAAATCTTGAAATAGTGGTTGTGTTGTGTAGATGAGCACATATTTATTTCACAACAACATTGCTGTGTAGACCTATCCTGGATTGCTTGAGCATGACCTTGCTCCTAAAGGCTTGGTGACACACTAGAGCTGTGTCTACACGTGCCGGCTACTTCGAAGTAGCCGCGCCAACTTCAAAATAGCGCCCGCCACGTCTACATGTGGCGAGCGCTATTTCGAAGTTGAAATCGACATGAGGCGGCGACATGTTGAAGTTGCTATCCTCATGAGGAGATGGGAATAGCGCCCTGCTTCGAAATTGAACGTCAAAGTAGGGCATGTGTAGCCGATCCACGTCCCACAACATCGAAATAGCAGGGTCCACCATGGCGGCCATCAGCTGAGGGGTTGAGAGGCGCTCTCTCTCCAGCCCCTGCGGGGCTCTATGGTCACCGTGTGCAGCAGCCCTTAGCCCAGGGCTTCTGGCTGCTGCTGCTGCAGCTGGGGATCCATGCTGCATGCACAGGGTCTGCAACCAGTTGTCGGCTCTGTGGATCTTGTGCTGTTTAGTGCAAGTGTGTCTGGGAGGGGCCCTTTAAGGGAGTGGCTTGCTGTTGAGTCCGCCCTGTGACCTTGTCTGCAGCTGTTCCTGGCACCCTTATTTTGATGTGGGCCGCTGTGGTGTGTAGACGCTCCCCTGCAGCGCCTCCTTTGATGTAGTGCTGCCCAACTTTGATGTTGAACGTCGACGGCACCAGCCCTGGAGGACGTGTAGACGTTTTTCATCGAAATAGCTTATTTTGATGTCGCTACATCGAAATAAGCTATTTCGATGTAGCATTCACGTGTAGACGTAGCTTAGAAGTGGATCTTGCAGGGTTTGCTTTAATGGATGTTGTATGAACCTGCTAAACCAAATGCTGAAGGAGTCCCCATTTCCCTGGTACTTCTAGAAGTCGCAAGAAATGAGGGAAGTCCGTAGGAGAGTTTCTCCTGTCAACCTCCCACTCTGAGGACAGGGAAGAAATTCAACCAAAGATACCTACTCCAGCTACACTATTCTTGTAACTGGAGTTGCATCTCTTATGTCAGTTTTCTCCTCTAATGTAGACCTGCCTACAGTGAACAAGTTAACTTCAGTTCTGCTGAAGCCTTTATGCGGATACGCGAAGTGAAGTATTGTAATTGATTGCTTTCATAATGAGAGTCTTCATGAAAGACTATCTTTGGGATAGTCAAGTTCCATACCCGAGCATTTTTCTTCATTGTAAACATTACACCTTGAAGAGAAGACTTTGCTGGCTATAATTGATTATTTCCCTTTTTTTTTCTGATGCACTCTTTTCCATACCTTTAACAGCTGTGTTCTGGGCAAGATTTAATAGGAATTTGCATCAGAAGGACAAATTTTTTCAGTAGGACAAATGGAGTTTGTAATATACTTGTTTCTCCTTCTTTTCCTTCTTCATTTCTTTCTTTCCAACATCTTTTTCTATGGTATCCTCCTCCGTCCTCCTCTCCATTTAGATTGCATTACAATTATTTTCTCTCTTTTTTAGGAAAAGGTTTAGAAGAATGGGTTTCTGTTGTCCTTTGTATGACTTTGGTCACAGTTGATTTTCTGTTCCTGTTAATCCATTTTTCAGCAAATCATCTTTATAAAATAATAGCAGGCATAGGTAAGTATTTCAGTCTTTTAACCCTCAGTTTATTTTTAAATTATCAGTACACACAGGTCAAATCTTCAGATTTTGCAGTGCTGTAGTAGATATTGTACACATTTTTCATTTAGTTTTAAGAATGGCAAAATCAGAAATGTAGAGAAATTCAGAACTGAAGTTTGCTACTGCAACCACCCCATACACAGGCAATAAAGCAATATTGTTCTATACCAGAGGATTTGAATAAGTTTTTGTTTCCTGGTTTTGAAAGAGGAGTGTATAGAATTATATGCCCCAATCAGCAAAGCACTTACATGCTTATCTTATGTCTGTCTGTATAAAAGAACAACAGTGAGAAAGGGTCAGTGGACTGTGTTATCACATTTACTATTCAGATGAACTGGTGTCTATATAGTATCTTTTCCAGCATAATTTGCTTTTACTTGGTGATATCTCAAATTATTTTTATTATTAATTTTATTTAATTAATTTTTATTAATTTTTATTTATTTATTTGAAAAAGTGTTTTGCTGATATTTCCATGAAGGGGAGAAACTTGTTATAAACTCATTTGCAATACAGGAGGGCTGTACTGTTAAGGATGCCTTTGTATGAAACATGTGCATGAGTATTTGGGGATGAACGTGTTAAGGACAGAATTACGTTATTGCACCCTCTTCTAATCACTTTTTCCCCTCTTGCCAGCTAAGGTGTTGCACATCTGTGACATGCTGGCAGTGCACCCAGTTGTATAGTGGAGAAACCATCAGGTTAAAAGCTAGACTTGTATATTTGATCCCATGTGTGAATTGTTTTATTTTTCTCTCTTCCAGTTACATAGCTTCTTTGTGGTTTTATAAATATTTCAGCAGCACTTCTGAAGTCTACTTGATCTCTGTTTTAAACATATTAAATATAAATGCAGCAACAAATCTATGGGAAGTCTGTCTGTAGCTGTGCAAATGCAAAAATCCCACTGATGATATTTGTTTTGTTATCTGTACTATCTGCACTATCATATTCCAGCTAGTACGGTATTTAAGAGTTCCTGATTTCACTGGTCTAGAACAGGGGTCAGCAACCCCTGGCATGCGTGCCAAGAGTGGCACATGAGGTGATTTTCATTGGCGTGCAAGGCAGGAGCTCAGCTGCACTCCTCCTCCCCCATGCAGGTGGGAGCTTGCTCAAAACCATGCCGCCTGTGAATTAACAAAAGACCAGCTAATGCTACCAACCATCACCTAAATGATAAAGCTCTGCATCTTCATTTATTTGTTAATGAAGCTGTTGTAAGTTGGACTATTAGGCTGTGTCTGCCCGGGCACAAATCTTCGAAATAGCCATATTTAGAAGATTACTAACGAGACGCTGAACTGAATATTCAGCGCCTCATTAGCATTAGGATGCTTCTGGCTGCAGCGCTTCGAAAGCACATGGCTCGGAGCGTCTACATGGGAGTCCTTTTCGCAAGGACCCCGCACCTTTTGAAATCCCCTTATTCCGATCAGTAAGCAGGATAAGGGGATTTCGAAAGGTGCGGGGTCCTTTTCGAAAAGGACTCCTGTGTAGCTGTGCCGAGCCGTGCGCCTCATTAGTAATCTTCTAAATATGGCTATTTCGAAGATTTGTGCCAGGGCAGACACAGCCTTAGTGACTTTAAAAAGTTTTACTGGCACTCGGACCATACATAGAGGTTAAAAGGTCAAAGGTCTAGAAGAACCAGTCATCCCTGAAGTCTATTTTAATGCCTGAACTGTAAATGAAAATTTAATATACAAACATAGGCAACTGCAGGGTGTGGTGCAGATTTCATTTCAAGTGTCCAAATAGAGCAGAACCTGTTCCCCTCTTGTGAATCTGACTGGCTTTGCAATTACAGCATTATGTTGTCAAGCCAATGGAGCCATGGAAGAACAGTTTAGCACTAGATTCAGTTGAAATGCCTCCTATCTTGTACCCCATAAAAATCCTCTCAAGTGCTGAGCATATGAATTTGGGTTAGGAGCCAATTTGGGTTTATTTGAGCATATGAATTTGGGTTAGGAGCTTTATGGATAATGTAATTTATGGATAATTCTCCTGATTTTTGGATATGAATTTAATTAGAAGGGGAATTTGTACAAAAGTTTGATGCACCCACACTCAGTGAGTAATATTCTCAGAGGGATAGCTGACGACCCCTACGTATTACTCATGTGAGAGCATAAACTTGAAGTATGGACACAAGGATACTTTCTGATGAATACCTTATGGAGATATTATTGCAACCATAATGCAAATATTTTATCAGTTCAGCTGCATTTGCTTCACCTATTTATCAGTTATAAAGGCTTATTTTGTTTTATTTTCAGCTTTCATTTCCTGAACTGTTCTGAAGGCAATTGTTTGCTTGCACAGACTAAAGCTGAGATCCTGCAATCTGATCCATGCAGCAGAGCTTAGTGACTTTTCTGGGTCTCCATGCAGTCACAGGAGCCAGCTCCATGGATTCAAGTGCAGGATCTGGGTCTAACCTTGTGAATATAAATTTAAAAATGAATTTTTCTCATTCAATCTGTAATCAACACTGATGACTCAGTCTCATGTAATCATGTTGAGTGCAGTGGCATTTGGAATTGTGTTACGTCAGTGAGGGCAAGTCTGCACTGGAGCTAACATTACACTCATGCTGTGCCAATGGGAGAGCATAACTGCCCCATCTCCATGAGGAGTGGAAACTGTGTCTGCCATAGAGCAGCGTGGACAGTGCAAAATTTGTGTCATTCAGGGAGGAGAAAGAGGGTTTTTTCACAACCCTGAACAACATAAGTTAGATGAACTTCAGAGGAAGCATAGACCTGCCCTTTCTTTACTGCCCTTCAGTACCTTTTCTGGGTTGTTTATAAATGTCCTTTCCAACCCCTTCCCTCAGAAAGTGGCAATGCTTCCTTTGAAATAAGCTGTAAAACTACTGCCTTGTTCTGAAATGATCAAATACATAAGAATGGCCATTACTGGGTCAGACCAAAGGTCTGTCTAGCCCAGTATCCAATCTGTTGACAGTGGTCAGTGCCAGGTGCCCCAGAGTGGGTGGATCAAGTGACTTGTCTCCTGTCATCCATCTCCAGCCTATGACAAACAGAGGCCAGGGACACCATTCCGACCCCCCGGCTAATAGCCTTTTATGGACCTAACCTCCATGAATTTATCTAGCTCTTCTTTGAACTCTGTTATAGTCCTAGCCTTTGCAGCCTCTTCTGGCAAGGAGTTCCACAGGTACACTGTGCGCTGTGTGAAAAAGAACTTTCTTTTATTAGTTTTAAACCTGCTACCCATTAATTTCAGTTGGTGTCCTTTAGTTCTTATATTATGGGAACAAGTAAATAACTTTTCTTTATTTACCCTCTCCACACCGCTCATGATTTTACATATGTCTATCATATCCCCCTCTCAATCTCCTCTTTTCTAAACTGCAAAGTCCCAGTCTCTTTAGCTTCTTCTCATATGGGACCCATTCCAAATTTCTAATAATTTATTTGCCCTTTTCTGAACCTTTTGTAATGCCAACATATCTTTTTTTGAGGTGAGGAGACCACATTGGTATGCAGTATTCAAGGATGTGGGCATGCCATAGTTTTATATAGGAGCAGTAAGATATTCTTTGTCTTATTTTCTATCATTTTTTAATAATTCCTAACATCGTGTTTGCTTTTTTGACTACCACTGCACACTGCGTGGATGTTTTCAGAGAGCTATCCATGATAACCCCAAGATCTCTTTCCTGATTAGTTGTAGCTAAATTAGCCCCCATCATATTGTATGTATACTTGGGATTATTTTTTCCATTGTGCATTACTTTACACTTACCCACATTAAATTTCATTTGCCATTTTGTTGCCCAATTACTCAGTTTGGTGAGATCTTTTTGAAGTTCTTCATGGTCTGCTTTCATCTTGTGATTATTTTGAACAGTTTAGTATCATCCGCAAACTTTACCACCTCACTACTTACCCCTTTCTCTAAGTCATTTATAAATAAGTTAAATAGGATTGGTCCTAGGACTGACCCTTGGGGGACACCACTCATTACCTTTCTCCATTCAGAAAATATACCATTTATTCCTACCCTTTGTTTCCTGTCTTTTAACTCAGTTCTCAATCTATGAAAGGATCTTCCCTCTTATCCCATGACAACCTAACTTACACAAAAGCCTTTGGTGAAGGACTTTGTCAAAGGCTTCCTGGAAATCTAAGTATACTATATTTACTGTATCCCCCTTGTCTGCATGTTTGTTAACCCCTTCAAAGAATTTCAATACATTTAGTAAGACATGATTTCCCTTTACAGAAACCATGTTGACTTTCACCCAACAAATCATGTTCTTCTACGTGTCTGACAATTTTATTCTTTAATATTTTTCAGCTAATTTTCCCAGTGCTGATGTTAGACTTACCAGTCTGTAATTATCATGGTTGCCTCTAAAAGCCCTTTTAAAATACTGGTGTTATGTTGGCCATCTTCCAGTCCTTGGGTACAGAAGCTGATTTAATGGATAGCTTACAAATCACAGTTAATAATTCTGCAATTTCACATTTGAGTTCTTTCAGAACTCTTCAGTGAATGCCATCTGGTCCTGGTGATTTGTTACTGTTAAGTTCTCCTGTTTGTTCCAAAACCTCCTCTAATGACACTTCAGTCTCAGAAGTTCCTCAGATTCATTACCCACAAAGGACAGTGCAGGTTTGGGAATCTCCCTAACATCCTCAGCTGTGAAGGCTGAAGCAAAGAAATAATTTAGTCTCCCTGCAATGGCTTTATCATCCTTGATTGCTCCTTTTGTATCTCAATCATCCAGAAGCCCCACTGGTTTTTTAGCAGGCTTTCTGCTTCTAATATACTTAAAAAACATTTTGCTATTACTTTTTGAGCTTTTGGTTAGCTGTTCCTCAAAATCTTTTTTGTCTTTTCTTATATTTTTACATTTAATTTGGCAGTGTTTATGTTCCTTCCTATTTACCTCACTACACTGGACTTCCACTTTTAGAAAGATGCCTTTTTATCTCTCACTGCTTCTTTTACATGGTTGTTAAGCCATGGTGGCTCTTTTTAAGGTCTCTTACTATGTTTTTTTTTTTTAATTTGGGGTATACATTTAAGTTGGGCCTCTATTATGGTGTCCTTGAAAAGTATCCATGCAGCTTGCAGGGATTTTACTCTAGTCACTGTGCCTTTTAATTTCTGTTTAACAAACCTTCTCATTTTGTGTAATTCCCCTTTTCAAAATTAAATGCCAGAGAGTTGGACTGCTGAGGTGTTTTTCCCCCCACAGGAACGTTAAATGTTATTATGTTATGATCACTCTTCCCAAGCGGTCCTGTAATAGTTAACTCCTGGACCAGATCCTGTGCTCCACCCAGTACTCAATAGAGAATTGCCTCTCTCCTGGTGAGTTCCTGTACTAGCTGCTCCAAGAAGCATTCATTTAAGGCATTGAGAAATTTTGTCTCTGCATCTGGTCCTGAGGTGACATGCACCCAGTCAATATGGGGATAATTGAAATCCCTTATTATTATTGAGCATTTTATTTTGATAGCCTTTCTAATCTCCCTTAACATTTCAATGTAACTATCACTCTCCTGGTCAGGTGGCCGATAATATATCCCTACTGCTATATTCTTATTAGAGCATGGAATTACTATCCATAGTGATTCTATGGAACATTTTGATTCATTTAAGATTTTTACTTCATTTGATTCTACATTATCTTTCACATACAGTGCCACTCTGTCACCCGCATAACCTATTCTGTCCTTCTGATATATTTTATATCCTGGTATGATTGTGTCCCACTGATTGTCCTCATTCCACCAGGTTTCTGTGGTGCCTATAATGTCAATCTCCTCCTTTAGTACGAGGTACTCTAATTCACCCATCTTATTAGACTTCTAGCATTTGTGTAGAAGCACTTTAAAAAAATTGCCACTGTTGATTTGTCTGCCCTTCCCTGATGTATTAGATTCTTTTATATGTGAGTGACTGAAGAGCCTTTAGCTGTAGTGGAAATGACGTGCCGTTATAATTACACTTGCCTTTATAAAACAGTTGGTTTAGTGGTGCTAGGAGTTTAGTAAGAGTTTAAAATGACCTCTTGCTTTAGGAAGCTCTTAAGAGGATAACAAAGATTTAAAAAATATAAATTACAAAAGCCTCTGAGATTGCCTGTAAGGTGATTTTCTGTGATCATAGAGAAGAGCTAATACTGAGGCCATTTAGAGTTGTTAAAGTGAGCACAGTGCTAACTGTAGAAAGCCGTGTGTGGGGTGAGTTGCAGTATTTGGGAATGTTTGTGCATAATATTTGTAGGCTGTCTTATCCTCCTAGTACTGTGCAGTCCCCCTTAGAGTTGTAACTTTATTCCCATATCACTTGAAGCAGTAGTCTTGCTCATTGTTTTGAACAACCATGTTATACCTACCCATCTTTGTTCTTTACATTGGCTGCCTATAAAGTGATGGATTAATTTTGAATTGGCTCCTGGGTTTCTAATTCCCTTAATGGTGTATTGAAAATGGCCCTGTTGAAGTTGCCTTTTTATTGATTAGTTGTGCTCAAAAACTCACGTTCTGTTGCTTTTTAGTTTGGCCTTTGAGTATGTGGAGACTTCACGTGAGGAATTTCCTTTCTCCTGACATTTATCTCAGTTAATCCTTCCCTGGTTATATAGGACTTAATTTTTTTCCTCAAAGGTATTTTTAGTATGACCGCTGTTGGTGCCATATTTGTTCCTTTCTTAATTACATCTCTCTCAGATTACCTACATTTATAGTTATAGGTAGGCAGTATTGTAGTAGGTGAAGTATGGCAATGCCTTAAGATATTTTAAATCTTTGTGTATCTCTTCTGCCAGAAACAGTCGGTAACAACCAGGGCCTGGCTCAAATGAGTTACTTTTCATCAATCTCACGTAGAACTGGCTCAAGCCCCCACCCAGTTGACTGTGAAATTCACACACCCTTGAGTGCTTCCCCACTCGCAAGCACGGAGTCTGAATGTAGAAAACAAACTGTTAATGAAAGAAGAAGAGAAGTCACATGGCATTAGCATGGGAAAACACCACACCCAGAAACCAACCCACAGGTGACTGTTCTAGCTCAAATGGATTGAACAGTGCCCTTTGCCTCTCAGGCAGGGTTTGGTGGTGATGAGGAACTTCAACTATCTGGATAGATACATGGTGAGAAACTAACACAGCGACACACAGACTATCCAATAAGTTCTTGGACTGCATTGGAGATAACTTATTATTTCAGAAAGTTGAAAAGCCTACTGGGGTGAAGCTGTTCTAGATTTGATTTTAACAAATAAGGAGGAATTGGTGGAGAATTTGAGAGTGGAAGGCAGCTTGGGTGAAAGTGATCGTGAAATCACAGAGTTCACAGTTCTAAGGAAGGGTAAATGGGAAAACAGCAAAGCAGAGATAATGGATTTCAGGAGGACAGATTTTGGTGGTAAACTCAGAGAGCTGATAGGTAAGGTCCCATGGGAAGCAAGACTGAGGGGAAAAACAACAGAGGAGAGTTGGCAGTTTTTCAAAGGGACATTATTAAGGGCCCAAAAGCAGTCAATTCCTCTGTGTAGGAAAGATAGAAAATATGGCAAAAGAGCGCCTTGGTTTAACCAGGAGATCTTGCGTGATCTCAAAAAAAAAAAAAAAAAAAAAAAAAAAAGGAATCATATAAAAATGGAAACAAGGACAAATTACAAAGGATGAATATAGGCAAACAACACAGGAATGCAGGGGCAAGATTAGAAAGGCTAAAGCACAAAATGAGCTCAAACTAGCTATAGGCATAAAGGGAAACAAGAAGATTTTTTATAAATACATGAAAAGCAAGAGGAAGACCGAGGATAGGGTAACCCCATTGCTCAGTGAGGAGGGAGAAAGGGCAACATGAAACTTTGAAATGGCAGAGATGCTTAATGACTTTTTTGTTTCAGTATTCACTAAGAAGTCTGAAGAAGGAATGCCTAACATAGTGAATGCTAGTGGGAAAGGGGTAGGTTTAGAAGATAAAAAAGAACAACTTAAAAATCACTTAGGAAAGTTAGATGTCTACAAGTTACCAGGGCCTGATGAAGTGCATCCTAGAATACTCAAGGAGCTGATGGAGGAGGTATCTGAGCCATTAGCCATCATTTTTGGAAAATCATGGGAGACAGGAGAGATTCCAGAAGATTGGAAAAAGGCAAATATAGTGCCCATCTGTAAAAAGGGGAATGAGAATAACCCAGGAAACTACAGGCCAGTCAGCTTAACTTCTGTGCCAGGAAAGGTAATGGAACAAGAAATTAAGGAAATCATCTGCAAATACTTGGAAGGTGGTAAGCTGATAGGGAACACCCAGCATGGATTTGCAAAGAACAAATCATGTCAAAACAATCTGATAGCTTTCTTTGATTCAGGATAACAAGCCATGTGGATAAGGAAGAAGCGGTGGATGTGATATACCTAGATTTTAGTAAGGCATTTGATATGGTCTCACATGATATTCTTATCAGTAAACTAGGCAAATACAACTTAGATGGGACTACTATAAGGTGGTGCAAAACTGGCTGGATAACCATACTCAGAGAGTAGTTATTAATGGTTCTCAAACCTGCTGGAAAGGAATAACAAGTGGGGTTCTGCAGGGGTCTGTTTTAGGACCGGTTCTGTTCAATATCTTCATCAACGATTTAGATATTGGCATAGACAGTACACTTATTAAGTTTGCAGATGATACCAAGCTGGGAGGGGTTGCAACTGCTTTGGGGGATAGGGTCAAAATTCAAAATGATTTGGACAAATTGGAGAAATGGTCTGAAGTGAACAGGATGAAGTTTAATAAGGACAAATGCAGAGTGCTCCACTTAGGGGAAGGAACAATCAGTTTCACACATACAGAATGGGAAGCAACTGTCTGGGAAGGAGTATGGCAGAAAGGGATCTAGGGGTTATAGTGAACCACAAGTTAAATATGAGTCAACAATGTGATCCTGTTGCAAAAAAAGCAAACATGATTCTGGGATGCATGAACAGGTGTGTTGTGAACAAGACATGAGAAGTCGTCCTTCCGCTCTACTCCGTGCTGGTTAGGCCTGAGTTGGAGTATTCTGTCCAGTTTCTGGGCGCTGCATTTCAAGAAAGATGTGGAGAAATTGCGAAGGGTCCAGAAAAGAGCAACAAGAATTATCAAAAGTCTAGAGAACATGACCTATGAAGAAAGGCTGAAAGAACTGGGCTTGTTTGGTTTGGAAAAAAAGAAGATTAAAGGGGGACATGATAGTGGTTTTCATGTCTAAAAGGGTGTCATAAGAAGGAGGGAGAAAACTTGTTCTTCTTGGCCTCTGAGGATAGAACAAGAAGCAATGGGCTTAAACTTCAGCAACGGAGGTTTAGGTTGGACATTAAGAAAAAGTTCCTAACTGTCAGGGTCATCAATCAGTGGAATAAATTGCCTTGGGAGGTTGTGGAATCTCCATCGCTGGAGATATTTAAGAACGGGTTAGATAAATGTCTATCAGGGATGGTCTAGACAGTATTTGGTCCTGCCACGAGGGCAGGGGGCTGGACTTGATGACCTCTCAAGGTCCCTTCCCGTCCTGGCATTCTATGATTCACACCTTGCAAGCATCAGCGCTTTTGAATGTTTCAGAGAGTGAAGGTTTAACATTGACTTGAGCTATGCTCTAATAAAGAACAATTTAAAAACATTCAGTTTTATAAACCTTAGAATTTCACAATGTCTGTGCTTCTCACAGAGACCTGTGGTGTCTGAAATTCACTTCCTGGAGCTCTTTGTTTGTGTGTGTAGTCTATCATAATGAGAGATGATGGGGAGAGATTAGGTTATTAGGAATATTTTGTTTATTGTGAGTGAATGCTTCTTTCCTTTATTTTTTTACCCACATAGTTTGTGGTTATGGAGTTTTCTTCTTGTTTTGTTATTTAATAACCTGTCATTGGTTTGGTTTCATTTAATGGATTTGAGTAAAGAGGTTCTGAAACAAGAGTTTTTGAGATTTAAATGGCTTTGATTGTACAAGACAAAATATGGCTTCCATAAACTGGAATGCAGATTCAGAAGCTGAGCTTACAGAGGGCATATGAGAAGTCCAGGATGCACAGAACCTTTCTCTTTGGAAAACACAAATGTAAGTTCTATATTTTTTCTTGCCAAGTGGATGCTTTTAAAGTCCACACAAGAGGGCTAGGCACTTCCTAAAAGGACCGTTGCCAAGGTAGTTCTGATGAGCAGCATAAGCAAATTTAAATTAAAATATTTCCTAAATAAAAGTTGCATAAATTCTGAATAGGCACCCACATAACAGTAAATTTTACATGCCTGGGAATTAATGCACCCTACTATGTATTACTTTGTTCCATTTCAAAAAATGCATTATTCATTTAAAATGTACTCTGCTCAACTTAGTTCTTTAAAAGGATGCTCAAACGTCTATATTTTAGCCCCATGTTTAACTTATGGAAAAGTAAACCTTATTTAGTATGTAAGCAATGCCTCTGTATATGAAATTTAACGCATTTACTGAATTTAATGTAATTGAAAAATACAGAATTAAAACTAATGTACAAAAAGCAGTACCTGTTTGGTTGATTCTTATCATTATTTGAAACCAGCAGGACCGAAAGCCACTGTGGAATGGGGACAAGGTGTGAGAGGGCCAGCTCCGTCCCTAGGAAGGGTCAGGGCCTAGAGCAGAAGGGGTGGAGCTTAGGGTGCTCCCTCCTACTCTGCAAACAGCGGCAGCTAGAGCTCGAGGCCCCCTTGAAAGTCTGGGCCAGGGGGCACCTGCATCCTTTGTGCCCACCCCCCCACCCTGTCAGCAGGCCTGTTTGAAAGGCATACATATACAATATATAATAAAACAAACAATAGAAATATGTTTGGAGGTATTCAGAAGCTTTCCTTTTGACTCATAAAAAATTGTTTGGGTCCATAGTGACCAAGAGAAGGAACGTGGATTTTCTAGTATGGATGTACCTGTTCCTGCTAGCATCTGTCCCCTTCTTTTCTACATAGCTGCCTGTCTAGTAGCTCCATCCAATTCTGTGCAGGGGCTAGAAGGTAACTGGGTTGTTAGAATTTAATAATGATCCATATAAGAATGATTCCTCAAGAAGCACATGAGAGTGGTTGGCTTGTGAAATCAGGCGCTGAAGAGGGGCTGAATGGAGGTGCAAAATCAGGAGTTGCCAGGAATGGGCTCTTGGCCTTTTAATCCTTTCTGACATTGTCTTGTGATTGTCTTTATCAGTTCATTTGGTGGACTGGCAGTTTCTGAAAAAGATAAGTTGTTCATTGTTTCATTCCTGTGTTTTAGTTAAACAGATTCTGTTGCCAAGGGTTTGTGCCAGTATAATGAACATTCAATTTGTATCTAATCTTTCCTTTTGTGAAATACTTGGAATACCAAAATTGTCACACACACTTAAATTCTCTGACAGCTACACTTACCTACATGCCTCCAGGTTCCATCCAGCACACACCACACAATCCATTGTTTATAGTCAAGCCCTTTGATACAATCCCGTCTGCTCCAATCCTACTGATAGAGACCAAAAACTTCGAGATCGCTATCAAGCATTCGTAAAACTTAATTACCCACCAGGAGCAGTAACAGACAGACAGGTTGGCAGGGCCAAAGAATACCCAGAAACCAACTATTTCAAGATAGGCCCACAAAGGTCAATAACAGAACACTACTTGTCATTACCTATAGTCCCCAGCTCAAACACCTGCAACCTACAACTGGTACTGGAGCGTGATGCTACACACCAAGAGACCCTGGGTGAGACGCATGTTCTCTCCTACAGAAAACCACCTAACCTCAGGAAAATTCTCACTAGCAACCACAGGCCATACTAATTATACCAAATATACTATCCAATAAGTTCTTGGACTGCATTGGAGACAATTTTTTATTCCGAAAGGCTGGAAAAGCTCCCGGGGGAAGCTGTTCTAGATTTGATTTTAACAAATAGGGAGGAATTGGTGGAGAATTGGAAAGTGGAAGCTAGCTTGGGTGAAAGTGATCATGAAATCACAGAGTTCACAGTTCTAAGGAAGGGTAGACAGGAAAACAGCAAAGCAGAGATAATGGATTTCAGGAGGACAGATTTTGGTAAACTCAGAGAGCTGATAGGTAAGGTCCCATGGGAAGCAAGACTGAGGGGAAAAACAACAGAGGAGAGTTGGCAGTTTTTCAAAGAGACATGATTAAGGACCCAAAAGCAAGCTATCCCACTGCGAAGGAAAGATAGAAAATATGGCAAAAGTCTGCGTTGGCTTAACCAGGAGATCTTGCATGATCTCAAAATAAAAAAGGAATCATATAAAAAATGGAAACAAAGACAAATTACAAAGGATGAATATAGGCAAACAACACAAGAATGCAGGAGCAAGATTAAAAAGGCTAAAGCACAAAATGAGCTCAAACTATCTACAGGCATAAAGGGAAACAAGAAGGCTTTTTATAAATACATGAAAAGCAAGAGGAAGACCGAGGATAGGGTAGGCCCATTGCTCAGTGAGGAGGGAGAAACGGCAATGTGAAACTTTGAAATGGCAGATATGCTTAATGACTTTTTTGTTTCGGTCTTCACTGAGAAATCTGGTGAAGGAATGCCTAACATAGTGAATGCTAGTGGGAAAAGGGTAGGGCTAGAAGTTGAAATATAAAAGAACAAGTTAAAAATCACTTAGAAAAATTAGATGTCTGCAAGTCACCAGGGCCTGATGAAATGCATCTTAGAATTCTCAAAGAGCTGATAGAGGACGTATCTGAGCCTTTAGCTATCATTTTTGGAAAATCATGGGAGACAGGAGAGATTCCAGAAGACTGGGAAAGGGCAAATATAGTACCCGTCTGTAAAAAGGGGAATGAGAATAACCCAGGAAACTACAGGCCAGTCAGCTTAACTTCCATGCCAGGAAAGATAATGGAGCAGGTAATTAAAGAAATCATCTGCAAGCACTTGGAAGGTGGTAAGGTGATAGGGAACAGCCAGCATGGATTTGTAAATAACAAACCATGTCAAACCAATCTGATAGCTTTCTTTGATAGGATAACAAACCCTGTGGATAGGGGAGCAGCTGTGGATGTGGTATACCTAGACTTCAGTAAAGCATTTGATATGGTCTTACATAATATTTTTATCAATAAACTAGGCAAATACAACTTAGATAGGACTACTATAAGGTGGGTGCATAACTGGCTGGCTAACCGTACCCAGAGAGCAGTTATTAATGGTTCTCAATCCTGCTGGAAAAGTATAACAAGTGGGGTTCCGCAGGGGTCTGTTTTAGGACTGGTTCTGTTCAATATCTTCATCAACGATTTAGATATTGGCATAGACAGTATGCTTATTAAGTTTGCAGATGACACCAGGCTTGGAGGCGTTGCAACTGCTTTGAAAGACATGGTCATAATTCAAAGTGATCTGGACAAATTGGAGAAATGGACTGAGGTAAACAGGATGAAGTTTAATAAGGACAAATGCAAAGTGCTTCACTTGGGAAGGAACAATCAGTGTCAGACATACAGAATGGGAAGACACTGTCTAGGAATGACTACAGGAGAAAGGGATCTAGGGGGTATAGTGGACCACAAGCTAAATATGAGTCAACAGTGTGATGCTGTTGCAAAAAAAGCAAACATGATTCTGGGATGAACAAGACACGAGAAGTCATTCTTCTGGTCTACTCTGCACTGGTTAGGCCTCAGCTGGAGTATTGTGTCCAGTTCTAGGCACTGCAGTTCAAGAAAGATGTGGAGAAATTAGAGAGGGTCCAGAAAAGAGCAACAAGGATGATTAAAGGTCTTGAGAATGTGACCTATGAAGAAAGGCTGAAAGAGTTGGGCTTGTTTAGTTTGGAAAAGAGAAGTTTGAGGGAGGACGTGCTAGCGGTTTTCAAATATCTAAAAGGGTGTCATAAGAAGGAGGGAGAAAACTTGTTCTTCTTGGCCTCTGAGTATAGAACAAGAGGCAATGGACTTAAATTGCAGCAAGGGAGGTTTAGGTTGGACATTAGGAAAAAGTTCCTAACTGTCAGGGTCGTTAATCAGTGGAATAAATTACCAAGGGAGGTTGTGGAATCTCCATCTCTGGAGATATTTAAGAACCGGTTAGATAGATGTCTGTCAGGGATGGTTTAGGCAGTAGTTGGTCCTGCCATGAAGGCAGGGGGCTGGACTCGATGGCCTCTTGATGTCCCTTTCAGTCCTAGTATTCTATAACTCTATGATTAATCCTGGAACTTTTCCTTGCAACAAACCCCATTGCCAACTTTGTCCACATATTTATTCAGGAGATATCATCACTGGACCCAACCACATTAATTACAGGATTAGGGGCTCATACACCTCAGCCTGTGTTATATACGCCATCATGTGCTAGCAATGCCCCACTGCTATGGACAAACTGGACAATCACTTTGCAAAAGAATGAATGGACACCATGCAGACATGAGGAATCTGTATACACATAAACCTGTCAATCAGCATTTCAGTGGAGTAGGCTATAGTGTTAAAGACCTGAGAATATGCAACTTAGAACAAAGAGACTTTAACACCAGATTCCAGAGGGAGACATCTGAACTGCTATTTATGCTCAAATTCAACACCTTGAGGCTAAGTCTTAATAGAGGTAGCAATTACCTTATGCATTACAAAGACAGCTTCCCTATAGTTCATATTCTTCGTGATCTCAAGCAGGACACTTAATAAGTAATTTGCTCCCCCCCCCCACTTTCTGTCCTATTTATCAGATTTGTCAGTTTTTATTTACATTTTTTTTTAATCTCTGTGTTATAAAACCGTCATGCCATTTCTGGTACAGCACTATCTCCAGATCTGAAGAAGTGGGTCTGCCCTGTGAAAGCTCATCACCTAATAAATTATTTTGTTAGTATTTAAAGTGCTACATGACTATTTGTTTTGTTAAACTAAATGAGAATGTACAGTTGAGGTATCAAAACCTAAAATTTTATCGCAAGCTTATGAGTGTGCTATTTGAGTGACTCACGTTTGTCACTTCAGCTGCTTGATGTGGATTTGGCACTGTAGTTTATGTTTACATATAGTTTATTCTTTGTATCTCTTTGATAATCATATGCTATATCAGTGGAGCCCCATGTCAGTAACCATAAAAAAAACTTCATGAAGCTTTTCAAATAGCATATTTTGATTTAGACAGTTATTTCATTACTCTTAAGAAGCCTTCTCCACTCTTTTTCTTTCATGTTTAATGTAGAGGGACAGAATGGCTATGGGCTAAATAAAATGTGACATTAGTGTAATTTTTTTCTTTCACGTTTGAATTGATATTAATTTTAAGTGGCCTTTGGTTCTTTAAAGTAATTTGATGCACTTCATTGTCATCATCAGAATGAAAGTACTAAATTGTGACACATTTCAAAGAATATTTCAAATACTAAATCTGGAGGTTACATCTTTATTAGTGCTTGATTACTTGACCCATATTTCCTAACATGATTTCCCTGCTGTAACTTGAAGTGAGGTCATGTAAGTCTAGTATCAGTTGACCTTGAGAGTTAAACCTAAATTTTTTTTTTAAGTTTTTTGCACAGTTGTTAAACATTATCTTTTTAAATGAAGTATTTAAAATTTTTCCATATACTAATATATATTTACAATTTATTTCACACAACTAATATTTTTCCAATCAGCTATGAACAGTAGAAATGCATAGTACAAAAATTAAATAGTATCAAACAATTATGAAAATACCTTCTGTAACACAAGTGGTGGTGGTATATTGAAAGGATGTGTGATAATGGCTAGCAGATGTGGTTTGCCATCTCACCACCACTAATCAGGCTAACATGGTATTACTTCAAACATTCAAATTCCTCCAGACAGCAGCCGTTTAGTTCTATTTTTAAACAACTTCCTGTTTTCTCTGGTCTCATGAAAGTGGAATTTTCCACAAAATTATACTGATCTGAAGCCTAGGAATAATTTAGGAACAGTGGCAAGTTAAAAGTCAGGTATCTCTCTTGAAACCCATCAGATTAGAAACAGGGAATTTTATGGTAGCCCTGTGTAATGGCTGTATTGCCAGCTTTTCAGTGGGTAAGCCACTGGCTTTTACTCTGAGATACCAAATCCTAAAACTTGTTTTGAGCCCCTTAATATCAAACCTTAAAACATCACGTTATTCTACATAGAAAGCTTACTGTCATCACATTTTAGAGATTTCCAACATGTAGTTGGGAAAATCTTTCTGACGTTCTGAGTCCATTGGGCAAAGGACACTAAGAGAATCTGAACTTAAGAGGCAAAGGGAGGTAAATATTTTGAAAACTCCTTGAAACCATTTCTAATTTTTTTTTTCTGAAAAGGATTTGTAATGTGTTGAATGTGAGACTATATGGTTTAAAGATGAATGTGAGACTATATGGTTTAAAGATTTGACCAGCATTGTTGATGCATTTGAATAATTTTCATGTGAGTTTACCACTTCTAAGTAACGTGTCCATTCCAAGTTGATTTTGATGCAGCCTTCGTGCCACACCATCATGCCCTCTGTTTCCCAGGGTGTGACTACTACTAATACAAATGGTCATGGTTCCAGTGTTTAATTTGTGCTAGAACTTGTCATGACTGAGCCCCAGCAGTTCTGGGCTTGGCAGTTCATAGCTCCAGGACTTCCATGCTTGCTGCTTAAGTTTTGAATACCAAAAAATTGCTTGAACCCCTGCACCTCTTTCATTACAAATTAAACGCTGCATCATACCAACTCCAGCTCCTTCTGACCTACATGCAGCTGGACTCCCCAGTTGATCTTTGCCTGTGCTGAAGAAGAAGCAGATGCAGCATGCTGAGGTGGCATCTTGAGCCTTTTTGGCCTGCTTCATTCTTCAGCTGGTAAGGAAAAAGAAGCCGGCCAGGAACTGAAAGCATCTCTACTCTCCAGCACTTTGTTGTGGGCATTGTATGAACATGGTGCTCTGTGCCCTCTTCTCAGAGGGTCCCTGGTTCATCTGAGGGAGGGCTGAAAAGGGCACTTCCACTGCTAATCAGATACTTGTCCTAGGGCTGGACAAACCTCTTAGCTCCCCCACCCCTGAGGCAAAAGGAAGAGGAGAAAGCAGTATCTAAGGGGAGACTGTGCAGCCCAAGTTTCTGTGCCTCAACTTGGAAAAAATCCAGGTGGCTTTTTCTCTTCTTCACGTGAAATCTCACTTATTAAGGACCCCTTTTCATCTCTGTCTCACTTATCTACTTCAGTCTTGTCCCTGGACTTGTGTGTCATGGGTGGCAGAAGAGTGCTGTCTTGTTTGCCTCATTAAATGGGATAAACTGGCTGAAAAGGGGAAGTAGGCTCTGACTCTGGATCTGCTTTTTCCCTTAATCTCAGGAAGGTTGTGCCAGACTCTTAGCTTATCTGTTTGTGTGTGCGCGTGCGTGCGTGCACACACACCTGCGTGTCAAATGAATGATTCCTTAGCAGGAGGAGGGCTTCCAAATATGGTTGCCATGAGCTAACTAAAAGAAAAACAGTTTTTTTTTGGAGCAGAGGCTATTGTCACTCAAACCCATTTGTGCAAAGGAGTGGCAGCCACAATGGGGTGGAGAGAAATGTAAAAAAACATTTGGAAACTTTCAAATGTTTAACTTGTATTGCAAAATTGCTTTTGGACCATCCTGAGGGTTTTCTAGTAGGTGTCACAGCTTGCCAGCACAGAAGTTGGACAAAATATTCTTTAAAGAAACTTGACATGCAACACTACTTTATTTCTTAGAATTCAGGGTTGGGAAACACAAAACAGGTTGCTCCCTAAAACACAGGCACAACTTGTCACACCTTATGCCAGGTTTCATGATAGGTTTGCTCCTTTTATACTTTGCTGCAGAGCACCGTAGCATGCAAGCAGCAACAGAAAACCCTGAGCATTAAAATGCTAGCTGTAAAATTTTAATACATGTTCTGTACATTGTATTTTTGAGGGCATGTCCACAGTGATACAGATTCCCACAAAACTATCTAATCAGTTGTATAGCTTGGACTCAGTGACTGAAATTTGGAAGTCAAGGCAGAGTAATCTATATTATACAGACTTTGCAGTAATTAGCTGGGGAGTTTGCCTGAATGGACAAGGAGGCAAAGCTGTGAATAATAATTTCTGTACCTCACATGGGCACCACTTACTTGATAGAAGACAAGAATTTACCAATGGTATCCATTTATACCAATGGTTTACAATCTGTAAAATATAACTCACATTTGGTTTTACAGAGGTGTTTTTGTGAATTATGCACAATTTGTATGTTACAGAAAGACTGAATTAAGTGTATAATCCTGCTCCCACTGAAGTTTCCTAAATTTGAAAAATTTGACAAGTTGAATGCCTCCAAAGGGAAGGAGAAACATTGTATAGAGAACCCTATTAGAAGGCAAAAGATTGAAGTCCTCACTGTGTTTTTATGCACCCAATGCTCAAGTAAACTCCTGTGAAAATCCATCTGACTTTGGGATTTGGCCATAAAAATAGGCTTGATGAAACAAATGCATAGGCGTGGCTGATTTTAAGACAATCCTTTAGTTGGAATGCTAACATTCTTCATAATGTTAGACTCATGGAACTCAGTTTAACAAGCTGATGGCTTAGAGGTGACTTGATTAAACTATGTACATATTGTCATGGAGAACAAATATTTAAAATGGGTTGTTTGGTTTAGCACAGAAAGTTATAACATGATGCAGTGCTGGAAGTTGAAGCTACATAAATTCAGAATGGAAATAAAGCATGCCTTTTTAAAAATTAAATTCACTATTGGAATGATGTACCAAGCATCAGTGTCGATTTGCTATCACTAACACTTTTAAAACTGAGACTAGATTTTTTCCAACAGATCATCTCTAGGAATTATTTTAGGGAGGGCAGTCTAGATTATCACCATGGTCCCTCCAGGCTTTGGAATCTATGAATACACGTTAAGCGTGGTTACTAAATCTAGTTGTTACTGTGACAGAATTTCATACTGACTTCCTTTTTTTTTTTTTTTTTTTTAAAATTCAGGACAAAGATGGTTTGCATGAAGAATATATTTACTGTGAAGGAGAATTTGTTTGCATGGTAGCTGAGATGGACAATGCAAATAATTGATAGGAAGACAAGTAACTGGCACTGTAATTTTTTTGAATTAACTACTAACTCTTGGAGTTAGATAATTAGCCCATTTGAAAATCCTTTCCTTCCCATTTTATTTGAATAACTAAAATAGAGTTCATGTACAGTAGACTGAGTTTCCAATATGCTTCATATAAAGCTTATGAAATATTAATACAAATCTTCAGCATTTTTGCTAAATGTTAATATTGAACTGGCATTTGAAAATGAGGAAATAGTTCAGCATAAGTAGTTCTTGTAGTATGCTCACACTAAACTCTGATCTAGTATTTTTAATCCTCTCTCTTGTTGAGCTAGAATATGAAATTAAGCATTCAGATCTGGAAACCTCAGTCTCTGGAGAATTTTGCTCTTTTGGAAAAAGGCTTTCAGCACAATGGAACCATCTTATGTAGCTGGAATAAAAGCATTTCTGGAAGGCATTTCAATGAAGATATGAAACTGTACAGGCCATGCAGAGAATGGGGAAGAGAGATAAGGAAGAATATGGTTGAAAAAATATTGAAGAAATAGTTGGCTAACCCCATTATTTTGTACTAGGTTGGCTTCAGTACACCTACCAGAGAGAAACCTTTGAAACCTGATTAATGGATTACTATTAAAATGAACTTGACACCTGCTGACTTGCGGCATTTTTATATGTAAAATTGATTTGCTGATTCTTCATGATTCCAGAAGCAGCTTTTTAATATGTTTTTAATGTATACTTTACATCTGTCTTCATTGAAATTGATTAAACAAATTTTTGCTAATTGTGTGTGGTACCATAAAAAGTAATTTTTGCATTTGGAAATCAGTTGTTTTTTTCCTAAATATCTGCTGCATAGGGTAAGTGGTTGATATAACTTCAGTGTATAGATTAGCTTCTACTGTTAACACTTTTTTTTTATTTCCAGTGGCTGGAATTATTACAGCTGATTTTGCCTCAGGCATGGTTCACTGGGGAGCTGATACCTGGGGTTCTGTTGATATCCCTGTCATTGGCAAGGTAAGGAAAGGTTGACTTGCATTCACTATGAACTGTAAACTAGAAATAAATCATTTTAATATGCTTTCTGAAGACAAAAAATTGAGGGGGAGTGGTGTGTGTCTTTCCAATGTTACATACCTATCAACCAGCAATGTCTGGGAACCTTGACTAAAACTGTTGAGCCACTCCTCATTCTTTCCTGTGTATTGAGGTGCAGATCTCTCTTAAACTAAAGAAATTGCCTTGTTTCAAAGGGAGTATTTCTCCCCAATAAGAATTAGTTTTTTTATAAAACAAATGTTGTAAAAGCATTATATTTTAGTGTTCAGGTTATCCATTGAAGAAGTTTAATCTGTGACATATAAAATTTAGTTCAGAAAAGATTATGCGCTAAATCAAGTTATTTCTACTGTGCCTATTACTATGGTATTGGAACACCAAGGTGTTTAATTTTTAGTAATGCTTACTGGTACTTATATACTGAGATGTGTTGAAGGAGAGGTGTAATTGAGTGACCTTTCTGCAAGTGTATAAAATGTTTTCTTTTTAAAATCAGCCCTGGGAAAAAAAACAGGTCTTACTAGAAATGTACAGGTTTGTGAGGTCTGTAGTTAGTGCCTGAACACCAGTGAAATAAGTAATTTCCTTGTGACAATTCCATATTTAGCACACTAATGAAAGAAGAGAAAGAAAGTGATCTTTGATAAGCTAATTATTTTTGGTACTTGCATCAGAGTTTAGTAAATCAGCATGCTGCATCTGCAGTGCTAACCAAACTAATCTAAAATACTGGCCTCCCTGTGGAGGTATAGAAATGTCATAGTCCATGGAGACTTGCACTGCATTTATGCAGGTCTGCCTTTTCTGTCAGAGATTCAACAGACCTTCCTAGAGAAGATCTACAGTGCTTTAAACAACCTTAACATGGGGTTTAAAGAGATTAATGAATATCAGCCTTGTACTAAATAAATCTTTATCACTTGCTTTACCTGCTACAGTAATTGCCTCAGTGCAATGTAACACATTCAGCCTGCTAGCTTGCTGTTAATCTCAAATACATCTTTGACAAAAGAATCCATTTTATCTTCATTTTTGTATGTGTGTGCGTTCACACATGCCAAATCTGGCTCTTAATCAAGTCATTGAAATACTGTATGTGAGGCAGTTTAGTAATATGAAAGTAATATGGTTGATGAGACCATTTGTATGATATGCTTCACAAAAGCTCTATCTTATCCTCACTTAACTTTGTATGTGGTATAGCACATATGCCCTCCTTTCACATAACAAAATATTCATAGGCATAAATGAGGCATGGGCTCAAAATGGTGGCATGAGGTATATGCAAATAAAGTGTAAGCATAGGTTTGTAAGTGTATATGTGTACACAAAGGTACACACACTTCTTAGATACCAACATTTTGGTCATATATGTAAGCTATTTTAGATTTGATGTGTATATTTGTTTTTTTTTATTTTTCCACTCTGATTTCTGATCTGTTTTGCCAGTATATAAATGTTTCCAGTTTTCATAAAGAAAAAGTGGATTATTTTAAAAGGACTAGTCTCAAAATTATTAACTGCAATTTACAACAGCCAGGAACAACATGTAATAATCACTTTAGTGGTATTTTGTAATTAAAATCATTTTACCTTTTTATTTAGCAGAAAGGGTATAATTAAATTACCTATGCGTCTTCATCTAATGTCAGTCATGAGTAGCAATATCTGGTGTGTATCTAAGTGACTATTATATTAATGTATTTATATTTATCTGCATGGTGGCACCCCCCCATATATTTTCCATTTGCAGTATTGTAGACATGTTGGTTGCAAAATATTAGAGGGAGAGGTGGTGGGTGAGGCTCTATTTTTTAGGGAACAATTTCTGTAGATGGAAGAGGCAAGTTCATCAAGACTTCGTGTTGACTGCTTAGGCTAAACGAATCTGTTCCACCTTGTGTTTAGCTGTGACAGTCTGAGTCCTTTTCCCAGACCTGAAGAAGAGCTCCTAGCACCTCTGCCTTGTCAATCTAATGTATTTTCCAGACATTCAAGAAGTTGAGGGAGAGAAGAATGTTTATGTAGGTCAACTAGTTTCACACTAAGAACGATGGAAGATGTAAATTTTATTCTGGGAATGGCAGAAGCGCTTGCAGAATAGCTTAAAGGACCTGCATAGATAGCTGCATGGCAGAAGTCACAGAACTCTGAGAAATGACTGGAAATGAGAAGGAATATTGATGGAACCAGGCCTGCAGATGGGAGGGTGAGAAGGCAGTTGATCTGGGGCCCAGCAGTTAAAGGGGCCTGGGACTCCCAGCTGCTACCACTGCTACTGCGGCAGCAGCCTGTGCCCCAGGCCCCTTTAAATTGTTGCCAGAACACCATGCATGGCACTCTGTGTGGCTCTGAGGGCTTAGAGGGCAGGGGCATGTGCCACGCTCCTAGTTACATTGAGGACTGGTTGCTCCAGCACCGCCCCTTCTATCCAAGACCCCAAGCCTTGTCTCGGGGCCTGTGGTGGCTGTCAGCCCTGCTGGATGGAGCAGATTGCCTGAGGGTATCACTAAACTTGATATCAGTGGATAATTAGGAGCGGACATAGCCTTGAAATATATAATGAGCTTTATCTGATGCACTGGTGGAAGGGATTCATAATGGGGTATGATGAGGCCATCCATTGGATCAAGAGATCACCGTAACAGCTGGATGGTATATGCACTGAAGAAGCAATGTGTGTGTTTCGAGGATGGAGAGGATGGCCAAGACTTTCAGAAGTGCAGTCCCTCACAGTGCCTTTGCAGTCAAGTTCCAAAGCACCTTAGGGCAAATTAAAATTGAACATAGAAGGCAATGCAAGTGGTTGGGTATTTATCTCTCTTGCAAAATCAGGCTGCATATATTTTGAAACTGTCTGTGTCTGGTGCACAATATGCCTGGTAAACAGGAAGGTGGTGTAATCGGGGCGCTGGATTGAGAATCAGATGAACCTGGGTTTTATTTAGAACTCCTTGCCAGAGGATGTTGTGAACACCAGCACTTTCACAGGGGTCAAAAAAGAACTAGATACATGCATGGAGATTATGTCCATCAATGGCTATTGGCTGGGATGGGTAGGAATGGTGTTTCTAGCCTCCTGTTTGTCAGAGGCTGGAAGTTGATGACAGGAGAGGCATCACTTGGTGACTGCCTGTTATGTTCACTCTCTCTGGGGCATCTGGCATTGGTCACTACCTGAAGAAAGGCTAGAAGGACCTTTGGTCTGACCCAGCATGGCTGTTCTTATTTTCTTATGTTGCTTTCATTTCTGCCACTCACTTGTCATGTGGCCTTGGGCACATCTCTGTATCATGCTGTGCCTTAGTTTCCCCATGTGTAAAATTGAGATTATATTTGCTTTTCTTTTTAAAGTGCTTTGAAATAAGTATGAAAAGTTTATATGAGAAGGTTTTATTCCTAAATTCTGCAGTGCAACCCTGATAATTTTCCCGTCCTATTATTTTCTAAATTTTCTTAAGTCTTTAGAAAAACACTTTTGTGTAAGAGGAATAGAAATGCATTGCGCATAACTGTATGAAAGAGCTTTACCATTGTTTAACCTCAACTTCCAGATAACCTAAGGCTGAGCAGTTGAGACTGAATTGTGCATTTATTTGAACCATTCTTGATTGAGGGGTGTGAATTTACTCCTTACATTTAGATGATTATTTTATACTGTATTTCTTGACCCTTCACGGCTGTGTTTGAAGCTTGTGGTTGCTAAGCACTTTCTGCCTCCTTCTTTAGAAATCAGTCACAAGACAATGACAGGTTTGAGACTGTATTTGAGAGGCTGGCAGAGCGGTTGGCTTTTTCTTATACTCGCAGCAATCCTCACATATTTCTTGCTGCTGAGCTGCTAAGACCATGACCTGTCTGATGCTGTAATACTTCTTCCCTTTTCTCCTTTGACCCAATGTTTTCAGAGTTTCCTTAGAGTCCTGCCTGTGAACCACATACGCTGCAGCTTGATGCCTCTGTGTGTAGCTTTTGGGTTTGCCCTTGCTCTACAGTTGACCTTGCGAGGTCTTTCTTTGCTGTAATGTTTATATTTTATTCATTTTCAAGGTAGAGTGCTTACCCTCAGAGTTGTTGTTCTCAAATAAGTACCAATCTCCATAGCAAAGAAATTTACAGGGAAGCTGTAATGCTAAGACTGTACAGACACATGAAGCTTAAATGTCAGTCAAGTCATTTCTGAGGGTAGAGCTTTCTCTTCAATAAGATTTCAGAATTAGAACCATTACTCGTACTAATATCTTTGTGGAAATACATCAGGTTACAGCAGATGTTGCACCAATAGTCTTAGGATGAGAAGGAAGATTATTTTTGAGGCATTTTCCCATTGAACAGGCCACTTAACTCAGAAGAAGGCAAATAACTATGGAGCTGTCCAGACTTCCACGCCTTAAACATTAAACCCTAAGCCCACATTTTAGATCCTAAAGGAAAGGGGCCTGATTTCCAAAAGTACTAGCTTCCTACCACTCCCATGGAAGTCAATGTGCGAAGGCAGCTATCCCTGAGTAGCAATAGGATTGGAAAACTGGCACAGGCCAGGGACAAGGAAAGGGAGATCTCCATCTTCCCTGAAAGACACATTGACCAGAGACAAAAAATTTTCCTTGCTTCCTGCCGGAAGAAGAAAAGGGTTAGTTGTAAGTGAGGCTGGAGACACAGGCCAGGGAGAAGATCTACGATTCAGTGCCCAAATTTCATTATTCTGTATCCACAAGTGCACATCCAGTGACAATAAGTTTATTGTAGATGGAAAATTAGACCTCTAACTGGCTGATGCACCCACTGTTGCTAACGAGATGAGCAGTTACGGAATTAATCTGTGCCCAAAGATGGACTTAGAAGCAAAAATGTTCCATCTTGTCATTTTAAGTTAGGAGCTTGTTTTTCAGAGGTGCTGATGTACAGTCTTTTCCCAGGGTTCCCTAGTGGAACACAGCTTTTTGGTGTCCACCCCTTAGGCCAGCCCAGACAGAAGCATTCTGGAAATACCCATCCTTGAGATTCCAGTATAGAAGTCTCAGCATTTTAACATATGCAGCTCTTGGTCACAGTTGTGTCTCACATGTGGAATTTCAGTCTCCTGCCAACACAATGTCACTTGTGTATTTTGCTTGCCCTACCGAGATCGACCCACTACTCAGATCTTACCTTGGTGGCTGCTTCTGGTGCAGCTCCTTGGTTATTTTGTTTGTTCAGTATCTCATCTGCACCCTCTCAAGGCACCAGCCAAATCCCCTTTTACAGGGACCTCAGGTGAATCCAGTAAACAGGAAGAAGAGCCCAACAATACAAACCAATTTTACTTTAAAAAAAAAAAAAGCAATTGAAACTAGCCTGTGACTACCCAAGAGTAGCTAATGGGACAATTATCAAGGAGCATGACCATGTTTCCCAGTGCTGAATAAGGTATACCAGATAAAATTCCAGTGGGCTCAATAGCAATCCATCAGAACTATCAGGTACAAACATTCAAATTAACATGAAGTTGACTGAACCCCTGTTAAAAAGAAATACTGTGTAGTTGGATACTTTTTATTTACCTTCTAATCTTTAAGGCTTCAGAGTTCACACGGGGAGTGCTCTCCCTCGCGCTCGCGCTCTCTCTCTCTCTCTCTCTCTGATCTTTCTGGCCTGGCCCATTGTGTCCTCAATGCCTGGCCGGGGCCTTTGGAAAACCTGCCTCTTCTGGCACAAGGTGTCATGTCTTCCTGAGGCAGCTCATGGGGGAAGTATGCAGGGTTACATGCGTGCCAACATTTCTGCTAGAGCTCACCCCAGAATATGGCCAGCAGCAGCCATTCAGCACTGAGTGTGAGGGATGGAAGCAGCTTATCACTTCCTGCCTTGCAGTGTTGAGAGGCAGCTAACATCTCCAGGCTGCTGCTGGCCACTGATTAACCGAAGTGTCTCCTTGTCCTCTGGCTACGTTTTGTGCAGTAAGGGGCTAGCTAAGCTGCAAGGCTGCAGGGTGCACAGAGCCTCAGAAACCTGACTCTGGGGCCTTCAGCGAACACAGCCAGAGAGTTGGCTCAGCAGGAGAGGGCGTCTGAGGGACAGAACAGGGCCACGTTCCTTGGGGGCAGGACTCAGGGTGGAGGTGGAGTGAAGAGGTTGCTAAACCCCTGCTGTGCAGGTTGCTGTGGAGCCTGCAGGCTCAGGGTGCAAATGGGCTGGAAATCACTCCCTTCCCCCCCCCAAGCACTTAGCTGAGGGGTACATGGGTTTGGTACTCACAGGACTTGGCACCTGGCCAGAGTTTTGGGCTTTCTTGGAGCACCAGCTCAACCAGGGACAGTGAGGGAGGGAAGGAACCTGCTGGTTAGTTTCTGGGTGAGATGAGCACTCCAACCAGATTAGTAGAATCACAGAATCCTAGGGCTGGGCTGGAAGGGACCTCAGGAGGTCATCGAGTCCAACCCCCTGCCTAAAGCTGGATCAACCATATCTAAACCACCCCAGCCAGGACCTTGTCAAGCCAGAACTTAAAAATATCTAGGGATGGAGATTCCACCACTTCTCTTGGTAACACATTTCAGTACTTCACCACTCCCCTGGTGAAATAGTTTTTCCTCATATTCAACTCACACTTCCTTCTCTGTAGCTTGACCATTGCTCCTTATTTTGCCATCAGTCATTACTGAGAACAGCCTATTTCCATCCTCTTTAGAGCTCCCCCCTGCAGGAAATTGAAGGCTGCTATCAAATCGCCCCTCAATCTTCTCTTCTGCAAACTAAATAAGTTCAGATCCATCAGACTCTTCTCATGTGCTCCAGCTGCCTAAACAATTTTGATGCCGTCCTCTGAACCCGCTCCAATGCATCCACATCCTTTATGTACTGGGGAGCCCAGAACTGGACACAATACTCCAGATGAGGTCTCACCAGTGCTGAATAGAGGGGAATAATAACTTCTATAGGGCTGTGTCTACACTACAAGGTAAAAACAAATTTAAATCAGTTAGCTTGATTTTACCACATGACTGTCTGCACTATAAGACCATTAGCTCGATTTTCGGTGAAGTAATTTCAAGATTACAAAATTGCAGTTACCTGACATGTATAGCATCAAGCTCGAATTCAGAGGTTCGGTTAAAGGCAAGCGTGGAAGCGCCACATCTTACAAGTGAATTAATTAGCCTCCAGTGGTGTCCTGTATGTAACCCATAATGCCCCTCAGTGCTCCGCTTTGGCCACTCCTCTCCAGTAAGAGTAACAGCGTGAATTTCCAAGCAGCGAACCTTTAGCTGTGGGCTCATATGAGCATGAGAGCCTGAGAAATGGCTTCTTTTTTTCTCTTCTGTTAGCAGTGTGCATGCATCTACCCATTCAAACAGCCTCTGCTATTTTCTGCGCTGCCTGGGGCCAACCTCTGACCTGCCATACCACATGTCAACAACGCTGTGCTGGGGGGCTTGCTTGCGTAACACACCAAGAAACTTTGTGTTCAAAACCCTTTCCCTCCCTGACAGGCACCAAACAGTCTGGGGCTTCCCTGTGCTCAGCCACATCATGCGGTTGCCCCCAACCTAACACAATAAAAAGATGTGCCTGCCATTCGGTGCTGACCGTGCTGCCAGTCACATGTTTAGGGCACTGAGTGCAGGAAAGATATTCTGGGCTTTGCTGTCACCGTGGGGAAGTCTCCCCTGGTGGTTAAGATACCGGGGGGCTTTGCTGCCATGGGGAAGGACCACCTCAACTGGCCCCCCACCCACTGACCTCCCCCCACCCATACCAGGCTTCACTGTCGCCAGGGAAAAGTTCCCCCCCAGTGGCTCAGGGGCTTGCTGCCACCAGGGAAGGAACAGCTCAACTGGTCATCCACTGACCTCCCGCCTCCTGTCCCCAGCCCACCTGGGCTTGCTGACACCGCGTGGGGGAGAGGGGAACCAAAAATTTTTTTTTTCCTGCACATTTCTATCCTCTTTCTTCTAACTTTAAAAAACAGTCCAGGACTCGGCATTAAGACTCTTCCCCTCACCGATACAGTGTGTGGAGAAACCAAAAATTCTTTCTTCCTACACACTTCCCCATTTAAGAAACATTCCAAGCCCCTGCATTATTTTCAGGGATCATATTTCAGCAGTGATGGGAGGTGGGATTCTCAGTGGGTGGCCAGTTGAGAACATAGTGCTGCATGAAAGCCTTACAGTACACTGAAAATCCAAATACCCTTTCCAATAACAACATTAATGAACAGGAAAACCAAAAATTCTTTCTTCCTGCATTCTTCTCAATTTAAAAAACATTCTGGCCTCTGCCTTATTTTCTGGGATCACATTCATGCAAAACATGTGGATGGCCAGTTGAGAATACAGTTGCTGCACCCAAGTTGGCAATGTAATGTATGGGGAAGCCAAAAATTCTTTCTTATAACTTTGAGCGTCTCTGCATTATTTCCAGGGATTGACATATTTTCAGGAATCAGGGGGGCAATGATGAAAATGCAATGGGAAAAGATGACATCAAGACCAGCGAGCATATGTAGCATGCTATGGGGATGAGGGAACTGTGGGATAGCTTCCCACAATGCCCTACTGCAACAGTCGAAGTTAGCCAGTTTGTGTGTGGCAGCAATGAGTCGACTTTGTGGGAAGCAAGGTGGAAGTTAGGATGGTCAAAATCGAACTTGTAATTCCAGTATTAGAAAATCGATAAAATTGAATTTATTTGTATCTCATAATATAGACGAAGCCTAGATCTGCTGGACATACTTCTCCTAATGCACCCAAATATGCCTTTAGCTTTCTTGGCTACAAAGGCACACTGTTGACTCATCCAAAGCCTCTCATCCACTGTAATCCCCAGGTCTTTTTCTGCTGCACTGCTACTTAACCAGTTGGTACCCATCCTGTAGTAATGCTTTGGATTCTTCCATCCGAAGACCTTGTTGAACCTCATCAGATTTCTTTTGACCCAATCCTCCAATTTATCTAGGTGACTCTGGATCCTTTCCCTAGCCTCCAATGTATATAACTATCCCCCTAGGTTAATGTCAGCTGCAAATTTCCTGAGAGTGCAATCTATCCCCTCATCCAGGTCATTAATAAAGATGTTGAACAATACCAGTCCTAAAACAGATCCTTGGGGCACTCCACTTGAACCCAAGTGCCATTGAGCCATTGATCACCACCCATTGGACCCGACTGTATAGGCAGCTTTCTATCCATCTTACAGTTCATGTGTCCAATCCATACTTCCTTAACTTATGGGCAAAAATGTTGGAGGAGACTGTATCAACAGTTTTGCAAAAGTCAAGGTATATCACATCCACTGACTTTCCCATATCCACAGAGCTAGTTACCTCATCATAGAAGTTAATCAGATTGGTCAGGGTATGACTTGCCCTGGCTGAATCTGTGTTGACTACTCTTAATCACTTTCCCCTCTTCCAAGTGCTTCAAAAATGGATTCCTTGTGGATCTGCTCCATGATTTTTCCAGGGACTGAGGTAAGACTGACCAGTCTGTAATTCCCTCAGTTGTCCTTCTTTCCTTTTTTAAAGATGGGCACTAACATTTGCCTTTCTCCAGTCATCTGGGACCTCTTCCAATCTCCAAGTTTTCAAAGATAACAGCCAAAGGCTCTGCAGTGACATCTGCAGTACCTTTGGATGCATCAAATCGAGACCCATGGGTTTGTGTGTGTCGAGCTTTTCTAAATAGCTCTTAACCCGTTCTGTCCCCACTGAGGAATAACCACCTCCTTCCCATGCTGCGTTGCCTAGTGCTGTAGTCTGGGAGCTGATCTTGTCCATAAACACTCAGGCAAAAGAAAAGCATTGAGTATTTCAGCCTTTCCCACATCATCTATCACCAGGTTACCTCCCTCATCCAGGAATGGCTCCACACTCTCCTTGATCACCCTCTTATAGTTAACATGCCTGTAGAAACCCTTCTGGTTTCCCTTCCCATTCCTTGCTAACTACAGTTCCAGTTGTGCGTTCACTTTCCTGATTACTCCCTGGCATTCTCCAGCAATGCGTTTGTATTCCTCCCTAGTCATCTGTCCAAGTTTCCACTTCTTACATGCACCCTTTTTGTTTTTAAGCTCACCAAGGTTTTCCCTTGTAAGCCAAGCAGGTTGCCAACCATATTTGCTTTTCTTGCTGCACATCGGGATGGTTTGTTCCAGTGCCTTCAGTAAGACTTCTTTAAAATCCTGCTGGTTCTCGTCAACATCTCTCCCCTTCATATTTGCTTCCCAGGGGATCCTGCCCATCAGTTTTCTGAGGGATTCAAAGTCTGCTCTACTGAAATCAAGGGTCTGTATTCTACTGCTCACCTTTCTTCTTTTTGTTAGTATCTTGAAATCTACCATCTCATGATCACTGCAGCCCAGGTCACCACCCACTTCTATTTCTCCTGCTATTTCTTCCCTGTTTGTGAGCAGCAGGTCAAGCTGCACTCAGCCTGTGGTCAGTTCCTTCAGCGCTTGTACCAGGAAGTTACCCCCAACATTCTCCAGAAACTTTCTGGATTAACTGTCTGCTTCTGTATTGGTCTCCCAACAAATGTCTGGGCATTTAAAATCTCCCCTTGACAACGAGGACCTGTGATTTGGAAGCTTCTCTTGGCTGAAGAAATACTTGTCTACCTCATCTACCTGATCTGGTGGTCTATAGCAGACACTAGCCAAAATACCACCTCTCTTGCTTCCGCCTCTAAGCAGGGGCTATTTCTACATGTAGTGCTGGGATCAGGATGTGTCCTACCAGGGAGAATATGAAGGAACAGCGGGGTTAGGGGGAGTTGTAATGTTGTCTAATTAAAATATAACAATATAGCTCACTGTTGCAACCATTGTTATAGTGCAACAAATCTTGGACAAAGTGTGCCAGGTGAGGTGTCGATGAAAAACTTATGATCTGCTGGTTATGATTATGCTATTTGTATGCATATATCATGTTTTGTATTTGAAGTTATGAATATGTGTTAGGTAGTTGTATATCACTATTTTTGATTCTCAGTAGACCAGTGAAGCATTTGGCCTGAATATTATGAAAACTCCTCAAGATGGATGGCCCATTGAGGAGTGAGTGACTCACGATGAACCTTGTAGGGATGGTAACTAGTTAACGTTTTTAACTCAGGACCTATTGCCTGGCCCGCCAACCCGATGCTGCCGGCATTCACCAGCCAGGGCCAATTACCAACATGCTTACTGGTTAATTAACATCCCTAGGACCTTGGGAGATGCCAATCCACATCTGCTGAGCCTTCCTGGGAACGTGCAGACTAGATGGGGATAGTGTTGTCCACCAGCAAAGAACTGAGTCATGCATGGACAGGTGACTTACCCATGTGACCCCAAATATCATTGTACTTTTCCCCAGAAAGAACCTTGGGATTCTCGCCACATGGGAGAAGATGTAAAAGGCTCTGGAAATCCCTCCATTTTGTCATCAGTTCTGCTTTTTACTTCTGGAAGTATTTTCCTACACACTGAAGTTTTAAACAAAGTACTGAATGACCCATCCAAGCTATGGATGTACTCCAGAGACTTGACTTAAGCCAGCGGTTTATTCTATGGCTGTTACAAGCTGGAACCAGGGACTTTGCAACTCTTGTGTGTATTTGATCCCTTTAACTAATTTTCTTTTTTTTCCTTTCCTTTCTTTTCAATTTTAAATACTAAAGAATTGGCAGTGGGGTGAGTTTTGGGTATGATCTGAGTTATAAATTGACCTTGGGATCACTGTTCACTGTAAGCTGAGCACTTGAGCAGCCACCTAGGAGAGAGTCAGGTCCCACACAGCTGATTGGCAGAGAGCCCACAGCCACTCACACCCAGCAACATATATTTTACAGGTGGCGTACATGCGCACATGCCTCGGTGCCCAAGATTTCCTCTGCACGTGGATGGAAATAACACTACTACGCATATAGCTGGTCCTTTGGGCTCTGCAGAACCTGGTCTTAGATGAGATTGGTTTCATACCCACTCATCTATATAAGGAGTGCTATGGGTGATGATACAGGGGAACTGGAGTGTATGAGGTTACTGCTTGTATGACTTTTTGTAAGCCTGCATGGTTAAACAAAAGTTCTCATTTGGAGTACCTTGTAAGTGAGGGATCCCCAGTTTTGGGCTGTGGGAGTTTGTCCTGAATTCAACACCCTCCGAAGTATCAAACTAGTATGCCTTGCTACAGAAGCAAAGGGGCCAAGCAGGGAGAAGACAGTGAGAGGGGAATCGTGTAAAGGGCTGATGGGTGGGCAGTATAGGCGACACGTAACCAGGTTCTGCCTGGAGCTTGCCTGCACTCACCAGCCGCTGCAGTGCACTGCCAGTGCTGGCTGGAAATGGGATGGGGGTGAGGCTGTGCTGTTTGACGGCCAGCATGCAGTGAGGGCTGGGCTGCACTAATGCAACAGCAAGGGAAGTGGCTGACTTTGTGTGTTGTGCCTTCACCCTGCCACCCTGCAGGCACACACACCCTCATTGTCAGATAATAGACCCTCCCATTCACCATCAGTGGGTATCCAGCCCACTGCATGATCCACCAGTATTGATGGGGAGTGTCTGTGGTGTGGGAGGGGGGATTGTCCTATATTGGCTATTTGCCCATTTTTAAGAAAGTGTCAGGACACTTGCAGGAGGACTTAAATATTGTGCCTTTAGAAACAGGGCGTCTGGTCACCCTATAGCCTGAGAGACTTAGGAGCACAACTCCTAGTGAAAGTCATTGGGGATTGTACTCCTAAATCTCTTAGAGTTTTCAAAAATCTTCCTTTTTAAAGGCTAAACCCCCTTCCTTGAAAAGGCTGAAAAGTATTGTGCCCTTACAATTTCCAGAACGGTGGTTGTTGTGTGTGCTATGCATTTTAGCCAAAAAAAAAAATGCCAAGAGATTTTATTAATTATATTAACACGATGAAGCTTTGTCTCCCACTTGATAGCCATCAGTTAGCTTACTTCTGAAGTTTGACTCCTGAATAGCAATGCAGATTACATGTTTACTGTTCCCAAATTTATTTATTTATTCCCAGTGTAATCTTAGCGTCATTTTTATCATTCGCTGTGTGATGTATCTTCCTAGCATAGTGCTCAGTATTGACCATGGGTCCCTCTGTGCTTCCAGAGCCAGTGCATTAATGCTGGGTTTTTTTAGAAAGGAGATAGTATAGTTCTAAATGGGCCTCAGTATATAATTTTCCTTTGGCAGCAATTATTTTCTTCTTCTGCTACAGTGGCTACTATACATCTTCTTTACATTAATAGTGTTATAAATACATTCAGGAGCTGCGTGGAGGGTAAGAGTATTTTCAGTTTCTTATTCTATAATTCCAGATAATTACTTGGTGTAAATCAATTTTGTCTGCAGTTTTCTGCAGATTATTTTATTTAAATTAATACTATTTTGATATGTTTACTTTTGTGTTCTTATTGTTCACTCTTTTTCATGCTTCCTTTGGAAGTGTAAAAACTCAGAAATCCAGCCACAGAGACGGGGCTCTCAAAAATATATCAGTATTTGCTTTTAGCTTGCAGGACTTCACATCAGCATCATTGCTCTTATCTTAAAGCTGCCATTTCAAAAAGTGCTCTTTCATAGTGACTGGTGCTTAATTGAATAGTTCCCATTAGCTGTCTCTTTCTCAATTTGATTTCTGTACTTAACATGATGAATACAGAGATTTGTAAGAGCAACAAGTGCTACTACCCTATTAGCTATAGCAGGAAAGAAAATTGGCACGTTTCTCTAATTAAACATGCTGGTTTTTTTTAGAATTTCTTTAAGAAATTCCTTGATTTGTGTGCACCAGATGATAAAATTTCTTAGTGTCAAAATCTCTTAGTAATGTAAAATATTTCTAGGTCTCAGGCTAGGCTGTTCTATGTTTTCAAACTAAAAGCTATCCATAAGGGACATTTTTTTAGAGTTCTTTGAATAGTGTCCCCATGGATGCTCCATGTCAGGTACGTATGTGCTTTAAATTGGAGATTTTCCATAGTAGTACCCATACAGCACATTAATGCACCCTACTCATCCTTGTGTTATGCAACTCCCATTAAGTCTGTAAGCATAGGGTTTTTGTCTTATAATTGGACATGTGTTGCAATCCCATTTCCATGAGAGAACCTCAGCACCTGGCTATTCTCTCCATTAGCTGCTATCATTATGTGTGGTGTATGTGCTGAACTATAAATTTGGTGATGTTGCTGATAGTTGCAATCTTTTAAATGTTGCAGGATTGCTTGCTTGCTTTTTTTTTCCTTTTCTTTCAGTGGCCCACTTTGATGTATGGCTGGCTTTCACCCTTTTTCATAGTGGGGGAAAAAGCAGCTTTGATTCTGTTTATCCTGAGAAATTTTACAAAATACTCTATGTCAGCTTTGAGCCAGTGGAATTTCCTTCTTCCAAGTTTCTTGGGATCATTTTCTTTTTTTCTGAAGTCATGTTCCATCTTGTAAAGATCCATAGCTGTCTTCAAATTCACTTTTATATACTGGAAAGTTGATTTAAGACATACAGTTTTCTAGGAGAATACATTTGTCATTAAAATGTAAAAATTCTTTCATGCAAGCAGAATTTTTTCCTACTAGCAATTGGCAGTGTGCAGATACACTGCTATGTTTCTCTGAGCTATGTTGCAAATGATGGGATTCTGAGGTGTACGTGTGTGTTGGCAGTTGCTAGATTGAGGCATTAAAAAGTAATAAACAGCACTTGTCCCCCTGCAGTTTTCCTTTTAGAGTCTTGACTTAACTTTGACTTAAACACTTGTACTCTACAGAGCATAGGTAATCTACAATTCTCCTCCACCTCACTCTGTCGCAAGAAAAGTTATCTTCTAGCTGACTCTAGGAGTACACCAGTTGTTGTCCTCCAATCTCTGTAGACATTCTCAATGTTGTCCAAGGTCTTCCTCTTTTGCATTTTACTGGTGGGCTCCATGTGAGAACTTGATGGACTATCCTGGATGATGGTTTTCTCAGAGTGTGGCCCAGCCAACCCTACTTTCTTCTCTTGATTTGAACATCAAGTGGTTCTTGTCCTTCTCTGTTCCAAAACTCGTAATTTGTGACAAAGTCTTGCCATTTGATGTAAATAATGTACCTCAGGCATCTGTTTATGAGTGCCTGTGTCTTGTCATTTGAAGACTTTTACTACACCAGGTCTCAGTTTTGTCTTTTTAGATATTATTTGTAAACTCCATATTTGACAAAGTGTCTTGAATGCAGCTGTTGCTTTCCCTATCATGGCATTGATGGCCTTGTCTGTTCTTCCATCTCTGCCCATAATACTCCCCAAGTAAGTGAACTGCTCTACATCTTCCAGGTCATCTTCTTCCCTTGTGATGGTGGTGTTGAACTCGTGGATCCTAATTCTCTTGGTCTTTCCCTTGTTAATACTCAGTTGAGTCACTGAGGCAGTTTTGTCTAGTATTGCAACCTTTTCTTCCATGCTTTCATGTTGGTGTAAAAGGAGAGTGACATTGTCAGCAAAATCAGTGTGCTCTAGCCATTTGAAAAGTGTCCACTGAATGCCCTGTTGTCCTGCTCAAAATCTAATCCATAGTGATCAAGAACAGGAAAGGTGATTAATATAGGCACCCTTGTCACACTCCTGACAATATGCTGAAGGATGCAGTCAATGAACAGTATAAGCCTGCAGTTTTGGGCATGTGTGAGACAGAATGGACACAAACTGGGCATCTACGCTTTGCAACAGGTGAAACCCTCATCTACTCAGGACATGAAGAAGAGGGCACACCACACACAGAAGGTGTGGGCTTGATGCGATAAAGAGAGGCATATGGTGCTTTAATGGAGAGCACAGCAGGATCATCCTGTAGAACCAAAGCCAGATTCTACACCCAGGTGCAGAAGGTACTGATTGTACAATAAAAACAAAAAAGCAGTCCACTAGCACTTTAAAGACTAACAAAATAATTTATTAGGCGATGAGCTTTCGTGGGACAGACCCACTTCTTCAGACCATAGCCATACCAGAACAGACTCAATATGTAAGGCACAGAGAACCAAAAATAGTAATCAAGGTTGACAAGTCAGAACAATTATTATCAAGGTGAGCAAATCAGAGAGCAGAGGGGCAAAAGGAGGGTGGGGAAAGTCAAGAATTAGATAAAGTACGTAAAAGAGCCCCTGTAATGAGCTAGAAAATTGTATCCCAGTTCAAACCACATGTTAATGTGTTGAATTTGAATATAAAAGAGTATTCAGCAGCCTCTTTTTCCAAACCACTCTGAAAATTCCTTTTCAGTAAAACACAGACTTTCAGGTCATTAACAGAATGGCCCACTCCATTAAAGTGCTGACTGACAAGTTTGTGAATCAGGAGTGTTTTTATGTCTGTTTTATGCCCATTAATTATTTGTCTAATAGAGTTTGAAGTCTGTCCAATATACAAAGCATCTGGGCATTGTTGGCACATGATGGCATATGTGATGTTAGTAGAGGAGCATGAGAATGTGCCTGTGATTCTGTGAATAACCTGGTTAGGTCCAGTGATGCTATCTCTAGAACAGATATGTTGGCAATGGGCCTTGTTGCAAGGAAAAGTTCCAGGATTGTTATTCCTGTGGTATGGACTGGCTGTTGCTGAGAATCCTCATAAGGTTGGAAAGCTTCTGTAGGAGAGAACAGGCTTGTCACCCAGGGCCTTCTGGAGTGTGGCATCCTGATTAAAGATACGCTATAGGTCTTTAATAATGCATTGCAGTGGTTTGAGTTGGGGGCTGTAAGTAATGACCAGTGGTGTTCTGTTCTTGGCTTTTTTGGGCCTATCTTGGAGTAGCTGATCTCTGAGTGTTCGTTTGGCCGTGTTGCCAACCAACAAAGCAGCTGAGGAATGCAAAACAGATTTTAATGAGAAACTCCAAAGTGTTTTGAACTAGAAAGCAAAGAAGGATATCTTGATTTTGATGGGTGACTACAATATGAAAATTGGAAGCATAAATACAGGAAGAGAACAGACCATGGGAAAAGAAGGCCTAGGCAACATGAATGAAAATGCAGAGCACTTCAGTGAGTTTTGTTCCTTCAATAGTTTGGTGATAGATGGTAGAGTTTTTCCACAGAAAGAGATCCATAAGGTTTTAGAGTCTGTTAGTAACAAAAACAATTTACTTAGGAGAACTCAGTACATGGGTAAGATTATCTTACTACGATAACTAACGCAAATATATATTTTGTGTGCAAGAGTCTATCGGGTTTTTTTTGTTCTTTGGGTTTTTCTGTATGTTTTTAGAAGATACAGCAGTCAAACTTAATTGAATGATTAGCAGCAATCAGAAGAAACTTACAATGCTTTTTGGGAAAAATATGATCCAAATTATGTTTTATACCTCAAGCACATATTAACTCGCTTGTACTTGGGATAACCTTACTTGGGCTTTTTTGTGGTTATTTGTAGTGGGTGGTTATTTGTTCTCTAGGCAGCCCCAAACATATACTAAGCACTTGACTGACAGGGAGAGTTAATATGGAGAGATTAGTTTGGTTTTTTGTAATGAACAACGAGGTATTCTGAGGTTCTGTAGCTGTCTGAGGTTATGGCTACACTTAGAGTGGCGTGAAAAGTACAGACTGCCTGTCCTCCAACCCTGGCTATAAATAAGGAGTGCCTCAAGAATCCAAACTTCTAAATGAGCAGAGCTAAAAATCTGAGGCTATGTTTAGATTATAGGGGTTTCTTGGGAGAAGTTTGTATCGGAAGATATCTTGCAACAAAATTTCTGTCAACAGATCACATCCAGACTTAGGGGCAGATCGAAAGAGCGATTTGCTCTGTCAACAGAGAGCAGCCAGACTGCCCGGCCACTCTACTGGCAAAGTGGCCACCAGGAACCACAGCAGACAGGGTTGAGCAGTGTCCTGGAGGCCTTTTAGGTCGACAGAAGGCGCCACGGAACATCCAGACTGGCATTTTGTTGACAGATCTCTGTCAACAGCAGCGTTCTTCCCTGTGGTGAGCAGGGTAAAGTTGTTGACAAAAGCACTGTGTTTTGTCGACTTACTGTTGAGAATGCACTTGGCAAGCTGCACGCTCCCTGAGTTTTGTCAACAAAGCCCTGTAGCCCAGACATAGCCTGACAGTATAAGGCTCTCTACATGCTTGTGTAGTGTGTCTGCTGTCTACACTGTTGTTTTTCATATGTAGCCTCTTGCTGCTGGAATCTCTTCCCACCACAGGAAGGGCTTTACCAGCAGGGAACAACCACGCCTTTTTCTTACTACCTCTTCCCAGCCAGAGCTTTTCACTGTTGCGTGTAGCTACATACTAGAGCGTGGCTGCAGCCTGCTGTAAAATGTACCCTGCTGATGAAGACAAGGTCTACATAATGTAGTTGCTCGTCACTTTTTGGTGGAAATATACTTTGCTTTGAATTGTACTACTTACAGCTTGGTTAACTTATTTTTAATATCATAATTTCTATGCCAGACTTCCTTTCTCTTCCTTGACTTGTCTTTTCTCTGATGAATTCTTTCTTTCTTGTTCTGTCGTATCAGTCAATATTTGTGTACCCACAGAATGTAAAATCTTGAAGCTGTAGGTAGCGTGGTATTGAATTATTTGGTGTGGAAATTCAAATGCAGAAGCTGTAATTATAATGTCTCTAAGGTTCTTTGCAGCTGTGTTAAATAAACCTTAGTTTTTTTGGTGGAGCTTGGCTTACTACTTTCAATGTACCTATAATGTAAATTAAATTATTCCATTCATTGCGGAAATTTGAATAGTAATCCTGTGACATGATATTTTAGAAAGAAAAGTAAGTATTTGAGCATCTTTCTACTGGGAACTCCCTCTTCTGACATGTAAAACTCCTGTTGTCATTTAGGCTGGTGTGTTTCCTTTGTAGCCTTGAAACTCCCAAAGAATATTTACTGTGTTTTTAAATAATTGTTTTTAATCACGTTATTTTACTTTTTTAGTTTGCTGCAGTGTGAACAATGAACTTGTGAGCAGCAAATCTAGCATGTGGATTGATATCATTACAAAACCTCCACAGCCAGTTGTCAGAGCGTACACTTTTCTAGATGTTGCTTGCAGTTCTGTGGTTGTAGGAGAAACCTGTAACAGTAGCAGTGCAGATCAAGTCCTTGCAGTCTCATGAAGTAATGATATCCCATATTTGTTTTCATTCCACAGACATTGCATGAGTCTCTGTCTTGAACAGAATATACCGACGTGGAAAATTGGGATGTTAAATGTCCACAAGGCATTGGTCCAGTAGCAAATGTTCCAGTTCAATAATAATAATAATACGTAGCGCTCAGACAGTAGTGATGCCACTTGCATCTAAGGCTACATCTACACTACAAGATAAATTTGAATTTATTAAAATTGATTTTGTAACTCTGGGTTTTATAAATTCAAATTTGGGTACCCTCACCTCCCCACAGGCTTCCCACAAAGTTAACTTATTGCTGCCACACTCAATCTCCAAACATTGACTGTTGCAGCAGTGCATTGTGGAAACCTATCCCACAGTTCCCTCATCCCTGTCACATTCTAGGTATTTTTACTGGTGCAGTATGGGAAAAAATGCCCCACGAGTTATGTGATGTCATCTTCCCACATTGCATTGTCCTCATTCCTCTCCCGTGGAAAGCGAATGGCCATTTTTTCCAGGAGGAAGGAAGGAAAAGTAGGGCATCAACAAAGATCACCAAATTAACTGAAATCTCTTGTTTCTATAGCTGAACTGCTTTTATAACTGTAGCTGTAACTGAATTATCAAAGATTTTTCAAAAAACAGCAGATGATTGCAATAGGCTTAAACTGCAGCAAGGTGCCTGTGTCTTCTCAACTGGCCCTTCACCCACTCTTCCTTGTGTTAAGGGGGCTAAAGCTTGAAGAAAGAGGATAAAAATGGGTAGGAAGAAAAGATTTTGAGCTTCCCAATACATTTACACAGAGTTGTGCAACACGGTGGGTGGGGCTCACCAAATTTCAGCAGATGGTGGTGCTCAGGTTGGGGGTGGGGGCAGCCCCGATTGACTGCTAGGGTGCTGGACAGGGGGTTGGATGGATTGGAGGATGAAGGGCCAGTTGACATGGTCCCTGAAAATCTTTTTGGGCGGGGCCATGGGTTCCATGATGCAAGGGCCAGTTGAAGTGGTCCCCCTGGTGGGAGCATGCCCCCCCAAATATATTTGGAGGACTGTGGGGGATCTGTGGCTTGAAGGCCAGGTGAGATGGTTCCTCCAGCGGCTGCAAGCCCCCGAGAAATCTTAGCCACGGGGGGTAGACTTCCCCTGGGTGACAGCCAGCACCCAAAAATCTTCCCCGCCCTTGGAGCCCTTACCACGCACAGCATGGTCCGCACTGAACAGCTGGCACATCCTTTTATTGGGTTGGAGGCTAGCCTCGTGGTGTGGTTGGGTGCAGAAAAGACACTGACTGCATGTCGCCTGTGCGGGAGGGAGGGAGGGAGGGAGAGCTCTGCACAAATGTAAACTGCAGCAAAGAAGTTTCTGGGCCTCTCATATAAGCACAACCTCCCCAACAGCCTTGCTGCCACGTGGTACGGCGGGGCAGGGGCTGGCACCAGTGCAGAAAAAAAACAAGTGCTCTGCTATCAGAGGTAGAGACAGAACCATGAACTCCGTGTTGGGGCTATTTTTAATGGGTAGATGCGCTCACAGCACTGATAGCAAGGACAGAAGCTTCTCAGCCTCTCATACAAGCATGACCCTAAGTAGGCTTCCTGTTACCTCACTCCTGCACACTGGAGAGCAGCAGAGATGGAAGCACCCAGGGTGGAGCACTGTGGGGTGTTGTGGGATACATATGGGACACCTCTGGAGCCTAATGAATTTGATTCAGAGACCTAGCACTTCCACACTAGCCTTCATTCGAGCTTTTAAATTCGAACTTGATGGTAACCCAGCCAGTTTCGACAATGTTATGATATCAGTATTAGTGCTCCCTTAATCAACCTAATGGTATTTACAGACTGTGACATTGTAATATTGAGCTAACTGCCTTAAATTCACACTTATCTCAGTGTGCGGATGTAGCCTCAATAAAAACAAAAACTCCTGTGATTTTTTTGTACCTTGTAGTTTTTGTCATTTGAAAATTTGTATTTTTTCAGAATTGTTCTGCCATCTAGAATATAAATGTATGCTGATGATTGCCAGACCCACAGTCAATCCCTCGTGGAATTCATACATGTTCTGCACACACGTGCCGTTCTAATGTTACATAATTGCTTACTTGTGGCTTGTTCTCCTTGGCAATATTTATACATGCTTAATTCTAGTTAGTATTTTTCTCCACAGATATTCACTGTGGACACAAAAATTATAACTGTAAAATTAGCCTATTTTGTCCTTTGGATTGGTTATGCTCTGGCCTATTGGTACATCAAGCAATTTGCTGAATTAGGCATGGCTTCTGATTCACGTGTCTGTGTTGGCTATAACCTTAAAGGTTCCTTTGCTGTATTGGTTAGCTTGTGGATGGTTCTGGACAGGTGTGCAGACTAGGAAAATGTCTGCATTCCTGCGCTATTATCCAACCCCAGTCCTTGGTCTCAATGCTGCCTCTTCTGTGGGAACGTGAGTTGATTACGCTGTTTTGCAAATGTTCTCATGCTATGTTGTTTGATCAAATCATACTTCTAATGACTTTTTTTAAATTCAAGATTGTTTAATTGGTGAGAAAGTGGATTGTGTGTTCCCGTGGGACATGCAAATTTAGGGACAAATCTGTAGGACCCTTGAACAAGTAATTAAAACTAGAGGCCCTGTTGCAGCTCCGCTTGCAATCGGGAGTTAGGCTGGAAGAAAGTTCCAGACAGAAACTTGTTGGAATACACATCCAAAGTGTATGTATGGGCCATGCCCTGCGCTGGCTGGGAAGAGCTGGGGCTGGTATGTTGGCAGGGGGTGGGGGGTGCTCCATTGAGAAGCTGGGCTCTGCCCCAGGCTGGGTGGGGGAGGGGCTGGGACTGGCCTGGTGGTGGAGGGCTCCTTTGGGAGGCTGAACGGGCCCCACGCTGGCTGGGGGGAGGAGCAAGGACTGGCATGGTGCAGGGTGGCTCTGTTGGGGGGTGCTGGGCTTGGCCCTGCACTGGGTGTGGGAGGGGCTGGCACGGTGCAGGGTGGGACTCTGTCAGGGGGCTGGGGCTGGCACAGTGTGACGGTGGGTCGGGGGATGTGGTACAACTTTGCCCAGACAGACAGAAGGACACAGCTAAATAATATACATGGTAATTCTTGGTTTTTTTCCTATCAACAGACATTTATCAGGCCATTTAGAGAGCATCATATTGACCCAACAGCAAAAACCAGGCATGACTTCATTGAGACCAATGGAGATAACTGTTTGGTCACCATAGTTCCATTGGCCTCCATGTTGCATAAATTTCTCTCACAAGCACCAGGTCAGCTTGTTATGTTTGTTTGTTTGTTTGTTTATTTCCTCAGTGGACAAAGAGGGGTTGCCCACTTGTGAAGGGACTTCTGAGGATTTGTTCTCTGCTGCCTTACAACTTGTATTGTTGTTTACATCATTGCCAAGTTTTAATGTGTGCAGATTGGAAATCTCCACTCTCTTTACACAAGTGTAAATGATAAAGCAGATGTGGTCAATAGAAACTTAATCTTGTGATTTTTACCACTAAGGGATTCTAAATACAAGGAGTGCCTTTTTTCCAGAGCAAGTCCGTTGTTCGCAAACTATGGAAACTACAGGTGTGGGGTGGAGATATGTTTTGTCTCTTGCTCTTCCTTTTCCACAGAGACTATGCTGAAGAGCCCAGACTGTGCTCTTGCAAGTGTAGGCTTGGAGCAAGTAGAATGCTGATCCAAGGATCATGGGCTAAGTGAGCCTGGGAAAATTCAGATTTTGTAGACAACTGCAGAGATCAGTTGCAAATTTACCACTGTCATTCCTTTGCTTTGGGCTCCAGGGAATGAGTCTTGGAGTGCCAGACTCTTCTGGGAATCATTTCACTCTGTCCTCCACTCTGTCCCACTTCAGACAGGACTAGTGTCATGCAAGCTGCATGTTAACTGACCATATCTCTCTGGGTACATCTACACTACTAGATAGGTGGACCCGGTCAGGGTTAGTTTTCTGGGGTTCGATTTCATGCCCCTCGTAAGGATGCACAAAATCAAACTATCAGGGGTTGACAGTTGACCCCGTGCTCCTCAGTCTTGTGAGGAGTAAGGGAGATCGATGGGAGAGTTTCTCCCGTTGACCTCCCTCAGTGAGGACAGCTAGTTAAGTTGATTGTAGATTAATTGATTACAGCTACACAATTGCCGTAGCTGGAATTGCATATCTACTGTCAACTTTAAGGTCTAATGTAGACCTGGCTTCTGTAACAAGAGCTCATTGCCACTTAGGCTTGAAGGACCTGGTATCTGAGACTGAGACCATCCGGCGCCAGTGCCCGTAAATTTCCTCCCTTTAGTTTGCCTCCCTGTGGTGAATCTCTGCTTGGCCAACTGATGCAAGTTGAAGTGGAATATAACAATCTCTGCTGAGCTAAACTCTGTGTTCAGGTTCATTTGGGTTAGGTTTGAAAGGGTTGGATGTGGCTGGCTCGAATTTCCACTCAGATTCACCCGATCCTGCTAATAATGAGCTGAATTTCATATTGCCTGTACTGCACAGCCAGCTTGCCACACAGAATCTTAACAGCCTCAATAATTCCCCTAACCATCCAATTAGACTAATAATAAAGGCTTAATTACATATCCACTTAATCGTCAGATTTGTTCATGGAACAGTTTTAATTGGTGGATATAGCTGTTGCAATTTTCCAGGCTGAACTCTCTCACCCATTTTTGCACACAGCTAAATTCACCCAACTGTTGTGATGATTGGGACTTGACCGGCATTATTAAGACAATAAAAAGGCTCCAGAATGAAGAAACCTAATGACCCACTGCTATTGCAGCACCTGTCTACCCACCACTGCCTGACCCTCTGATTTATAGTGCTTTGTACTGCACATGTTCCAGGAACTCCACGTAGCAAATGGCTTCTTTACAGGTTTCCAAAAATGAAGCTGTTCTGTATTCTGCCCAGGTAGTTCCCACAAAATGATTGTTAGAGACTCTGGGACCTGGAAGCCCCTTGGCTTTCTATGATTCAATAATGCACCACCTAAGCCATTTTGTAATAGATCCTTTAGTAGCCCTGAGTCTTTTCTTATTATGGAAACATATAAATTGGCTCATCCTGCAAAACCCTTCAGTTTTAAAAATGTAAAACCTAATTGCCTTATGGACATTGAAAGAATGGAGGCGCTTCTCTGGGGAGGTTTTGCACTGAACCGAAAGATGACAGAACGAGTGAGCGATTAAAAAGAATAGAAGAGTTAACCTCTTGATGCCAGGTGTTAGGCTTTCCCCCACATTTGTATTTTTCTAAATGGTTTTAATTGCTACTGTGATTTTTTTTAACACCACAAAGGTCTGGTTTTGTTTACTTTGGGGTTCAGTGAGCAAGCTGCTTATAGCAACTTCGTCTTATTCAATTTTTCCTTTGTGCTTTGAAATCAAGTGACCTATCCAATTGAGAATAGCGTTCCCTCATTTAATAAACCTCCTGATATCCCTCCTGTGCTCAGAAGACCCATGTCTAAGGTTCAGCCTCTGCTGACAATATTGGTCTTTTCTGTATTTTCCAAAAGTGTCTCTTTGAAATTACCTCAATTTAAAAAATAATCTTCAACTTCCAGTGTGTCCAGAATAATGAATCTGCTTTAACATAAATAATTTTTTATCAAAGCCTAAGAAAGGGCAATATTTTTTTTTGGAAGCATTACACCCTAGGGAAGTAAATGGCATATAAAAACGAACTTTCAAAGTGTTGGGCTATAGAAAAAGGAGCAGTATGTGATGGCAAAAAATGAATTTCTGTGAATTAGTACAACTCATTATTCGTGCTATACACACCTTAGTGCCTTACAATCACTGTACTTAGCTGGAATATAAAATAAAAAAACTGCAGCCCTTTTCCCTGGCCCTCAGTGGCGGTCTCTCTGATTGGATGCCACCTACAGCATGGCAGAGAGCATCAAGGAGTTAGAAGCTGGGAAACATGCAGAGTAACCGTTTCTTAAAGTGCATGTCACAAGTTAGCTTTATATGTATTCGGCTAACGTATTCTAGGCTTAGCAGACACTTCAGTGTCCACTTACTGCTCATTTAAGATGGGGAAAAAGATGCAGATCGAGAGAGCTGTGACAAAATGTCATTCCATAGTTGAATCCTTTTTAAAAACTGGAATGAAAGGTTTCAGAAGATAACAGATGGGTAACTTTTCAAGGGAGACGAGTGAGAGTGCTTAGAGAATTATGGCTTTTATAATGCTTCAATTCAAAGCTTTTGGTGGGCAGAGGCTCTCCGGGTTTTGTCTAGTACAGCGCCAAGCATATTGCACTTAACAAATAATAAAGATAGAGAAATGATTTCCTATTAATTTTCCTTCAGATATTTGCCCAGCAATCCACAGTGACCACAGCAACATTCACATCTGTAATCTGGTGTCAGGGAGGCAGACACTAACCAAATAATCTGCTCATGTCTCTGTTCACCAGCACTGTTTTAGAATGTACATATGCAAACCGGATGTAGGTAATTAGGGCTAGGGCTCACCCCTACAAAGTGTTGAGCATCCACTGAGTGGCTGAGAGTCCATAACTAACCCCGGCTGTAATAAGAGAATCTCATCATGGTGTACAGTCTTCATTTTCCCTCCGTGTCCTTTACATTGTGCTCATGGGAGTTCTTGTTGGTCAGTTTGAAAGATTTTTGAGTGTCATTTTTTTTGCCATATTTTAGCCAACTGATGGTAGCTAAGCAGCTGAAAGAGTTAACTGCTGACAATCTTGGGTTCCCATTTGTGCCCCAGTTCTCTATCATGGGGCTTGGGCAACAACATTAGGAACATCTACCAGTCATTAAAAATCTTCTTAATGTGTCACGTTTAGTTTGTTGACAAACCAGTCCAAAGGCTGAAAAAGGGATGTAAACAAAGAAGAGGCATTTCCTTCCCCCCCCCCGACCGCAATTCCACAAGGGATATTTCATGGAGATTAACTTGAAGTTAAGCATCAGATTGGAACCCCCTTGAATTCTGGGCATGTGCACATCTAGAAGAGAACTTGGCAGTTCAGGCTTAGCTCTTTGGCTCAAGGTGTTGCTAGAGAAGCCAGGCAAACTTTGGGTAGAGCCTGCCAAGCCTTGGGGCATTTTTGGTAACCAAAATAACTCACTACACTTTCCATTTTTAGTGCAAATGAAAGGAAATGTGTGTGCATTCTGTTGTGGAAGAGCTGTGAGTGCTGAGCTCACTGTACCTCTAACAATTCCAGAGCTCATCCTTTTATGTTTTGCTTTGTGATTGAGGAAGTAGATGAGACCAGAACCTCCTCACCATTAGAACATTAAAAATCCCCACTGAGGAGCCATGGTTTTCAGACCCTCTGTGTTACTTCAGTGTTACCATTGGATTCTGTAGCAGCTTAACACGAAGCCCAATTTTTAATTCAGCAGCTCTCACTGAAGGCTACTCAACTTTTCGTCATCACTCATCATTCACAGGGATAATTTTTGTCTACTTAATTTTTAAGTTACATTTAGATCAAGCACTTAGTGTTCATTGGCTTGGAATTAAGCATATTGTTTTTATATCTGCTTTATCATTATGACCACCAAATCATCAGGCTAAAATTTATCCCTGCCACTTCTTAATAGAGTACCTGCCTTGCAACAGTATCAGGAATGTTTTTTGGTTTATAGTGTGTCATAAAGCATCTACATGTAAGCATCTGTTTTTGCTAAAATGTGAACTTTTTATGACATTTGGGTTCAGTACACAAGGTCACATTTCAGTATTGGCTCTTGAATACTTTATTGTGACTTCCTAAATTTACCAGTATAGTTATCCTGTTGCTAGCTCTCACTTTCCCAAAGCTGCCCACCACGCTGCCCTGCCCTGCCTCTCAGAACCATTGTATTTTCTTGCCCATGACCCTTCTGTTTCCTTCTCCCAGCTGCACCACTTTTCTATGTGTGGAACATGTGCTCTGCATCCCCTTTTACTAAGCTGCCTTTTAATTCCCGCTTTCCCCATTTAGTTGAACTCACTTCTGCCTTGTCACCCGCAGGTTTGCTAATTTAAAGTAGAGCATGGCATGGAATATGACAAGGTATGCACATGCCAACATGAAGTTGCCTTCTGGTCCTGTAACTGACCCTTCTCTGCCTCTCCTCTTCCATTGGCTGCCCAACCCTACCCCACACTGTTGTACGTCATTCGCTTGTCAGTAATTAATCGGTGCCTCCTGGGCGGGGGGGCAGGGCAAGGTGGGGTTGGCTGCCTGCTGCCGAGTTTGAGGGGTACAGTGGGGCCAACTGTCTAGTGCTGAGGAGTGGTGGGTGGGGGTGAAGCAAAGCTGGATGCTGGCCTCAGTTTCAATATCTGGGACATTGTATTATCCGGCATCCCTAGTTCCCTGGGATGCTGGGTAATAAAGCTTACTATACTATTTCTATCAAAACAAAAAGCAGTCAAGTAGCACTTTAAAGACTAGCAAAATAGTTTATTAGGTGAGCTTTCATGGGACAGACCCACTTCTTCAGGCCATAGCCATACCAGAACAGACACAATATTTAAGGCACAGAGAACCAAACAGTAATCAAGGAGGACAAATCAGAAAAAAAGGATCAAGGTGCGCAAATCAGAGAGTGGAGGGGTGGTGGCGGGGGGAAGGTCAAGAATTAGATTAAGCCAAGCATGCAGACGAGCCCCTCTAGTGACTCAGAAAATTCCCATCCCAGTTCAAACCACGTGTTAACGTGCCAAATTTGGATATAAAAGACAGCTCGGCTGTTTCCCTTTGAATAGCGGTGCGAAATTTTTTTTTCAGTAACACGCATTCTCTTAAGGCATTAACAGAATGGCCCATTCCATTAAAATGTTGACTAACTGGTTTGTGGATCTGGAGTGTTTTGATGTCTGTTTTGTGCCCATTAACCCTTTGTCTAAGTGAGTTAGAAGTCTGTCCAATATACAAAGCATCTGGGCATTGTTGGCACATGATGGCATATATGATGTTAGTAGAGGAGCATGAGAAAGTGCCTGTGATTCTGTGAGTAACCTGGTTAGGTCCAGTGATGGTATTTCCAGAGAAGATATGTGGACAAAGCTGGCAGCAGGCTTTGTTGCAAGGAAAGGTTCCAGGACTGATATTCCTGGGGTATAGACTGTGGCTGTTTGTGAGGATCCTCATAAGGTTGGGAGGTTGTCTGTAGGAGAGAAAAGGCATGTCACCTAGGGCCTTCTGGAGCGTGGCATCCTGATTAAGAATAGGTTGTAGGTCTTTAATAATTCGTTGCAGTGGTCTGAGTTGCGGGCTGTAGGTGATAACCAGTGGTGTTCTGTTCTTGGCTTTTTTGGGCCGATCTTGGAGTACCTGGTCTCTGGGTATTCATCTGGCCCTGTCGATTTGTATGTTTACTTCTCCTGGTGGGTAATTCAGGTTTATTAATATTTGGTAAAGATCTTGTAGTTTTTGGTCTCTGTCAGTTGGATCAGAGCAAATGCGATTGTATCTAAGAGCTTGACTGTAAACAATGGATCTAGTTATGTGTGCAGGATGGAAGCTAGAAGCATTTAGGTAAGTATAGCGATCAGTGGGTTTTTGGTACAGTGTGGTACCGATGTGGCCATCCTTCATTTGTACTGTAGTGTCCAGGAAATGTATTTCTTGCATGGAGTAATCGAGGCATAAGTTGATGGTGGGGTGTAGATTGTTCAAATCTCTGTGGAATTCTTCTAGAGTCTCTATACCATGGGTCCAAATCATAAAGATGTCATCAATGTATCTTAAGTAGAGGAGGGGTAATAGGGGACGAGAGCTGAGGAACCGTTGTTCCAGGTCAGCCATAAATATATTAGCATATTGTGGGGCCATGCGGGTGCCCAAAGCAGTTCCACTAATCTGGAGGTGTAAATTGTCCCCAAATCGGAAATAATTTTGTGTGTGAACAAAGTTACAGAGGTCAGACACCAGATTGCCTGTGGTGACATCAGGGATGGTATTCCTGATTGCTTGTAATCCGTCTTTATGTGGAATATTAGTGTACAGAGCCTCTACATCCATGGTGGCAAGGATGGTGTTATCAGGAACTTTTCTGATCTTTTGCAATTTCCTCAGGAAGTCGGTGGTATCTTGGATATAGCTGGGAGCGTTGGTGGCATAGGGTTTGAGGAGGGAGTCCATGTAACTGAATAGTCCGGTGGTAAGGTTGCCAATATTTGAAATGATGGGGCGTCCAGGGTTTCCAGGTTTGTGGATTGTGAGGAGTAAATAGAATAATCCAGGCTGCGGCTCAGATGGTGTGCCTGAGTGAATGAGGTCCCGAGTAGCAGCAGGGAGTTCCTTAAGTTGTAGTTGTAATTTCCTTTGGAATTCCAAAGTGGGATCAGCGGAGAGAGGTCTATAAAATGTGGTGTTGGAGAGTTGTCTGGCTGCCTCCTGTTCATAGTCTGATTTATTCATGACGACAACAGCACTCCCTTTGTCAGCTGGTTTGATTATGATGTCTGGATCATTTTTGACAGCATGGCGTTCAGCATAGTTGAGATTGTGTCTCGTTTGGCATTGTTGGTGTATAATGTCAGCCTGAGCATGGTTGCAGAAGCATTGTACTTAGAAATCCAGACTTTCACTATGACCCTCAGGGGGAGTCCACATAGAGTTCTTCTTCTTTTGTTGTTGGTAGGGGGGGTCGAGAGAGTCAGACTGTTGTTCATAGGTGTGCTGGAAAAATTCCTTCAGACGGAGGCGGCAAAAGAAGGCTTCAAGGTCACCACAGAATTGTATAAGTTCATGGAGGAAGTAGGGCAGAAGGAAAGACCCCAGGATAAGAGAGACTCCTCTGCTGGGCTGAGTTGGTAGCTGGAAAGGTTAACTATATTGTTAGTTGAGCTGTTGTTATTGTGGTTGAAGTATCCTGAGGAATGAAGTAATGTAGAAAATTTATTCTCTTTTCTTTTTTGTAGAAAGTGGAAGTGTGTTTTATAAATTTCTTTTCTAGCACTGGTAAAGCCTCGTACTGTGGGGTCTTGCATGGATGCCTGTTTGGTGATGATGATTTCAAGTTCAGAGAGTTCATTTTTGATCATCTTTTGTTTCTTGTAAAGGATTTTGATCAAGTTGTTCCTCAGTTTCTTAGAGAGCATGTTGCATAGATGCTCTCTGTGGTCGGTGTAGTATGTTGATTGTAATGGGTTTTTCACTGTCAGTCCCTTGGGTACAATGTCCATTTTCTTGCATTTGGAGAGAAAGATGATGTCTGTCTGGATCTGGGCGAGATTTTTCATGTAGTTGATGGATCTCCATTCCAAATGACAAAATGTAGTGCCTTGTATGTTGAATAGTAACAGAGAGGGAGCCATGCTAGTCTATATACTATCAAAACAAAAAGCAGTCAAGTAGCCCTAGGTGACATGCCTGTTCTCTCCGACAGACAACTCCCAACCTTATCAGGATCCTCACAAACAGCCACAGTCTATACCCCAGGAATACCAGTCCTGGAACCTTTCCTTGCAGCAAAGCCCACTGCCAGCTTTGTGCACATATCTTCTCTGGAAATACCATCAGTGGACGTAACCAGGGTACTCACAGAATCACGGGCACTTTCATCATATATGCCATCATGTGCCAACAATGCCCAGATGCTTTGTATATTGGACAGACTTCTAACTCCCTTAGACAAAGGGTTAATGGGCACAAAATAGACATCAAAACACTCCAGATCCACAAATCAGTTAATCAACATTTTAATGGAATGGGCCATTCTGTTAATGACTTGAGTATGCATGTTACTGAAAAGAAATTTGCGCACCACTATTCAAGGGGAAACAACTGAGCTGTGTTTCATATTCAAATTCGACATGTTAACACGTGGTTTGAACTGGGATGGGAATTTTCTGAGTCACTATAGGGGCTTGTCTGCATACTTGGCTTAATCTAATTCTTGACCTTCCCCCCTCCACCACCCCTCCACTCTCTGATTTGCGCACCTGGATCATTTTTTCTGATTTGTCCTTCTTGATTACTGTTTGGTTCTCTGTGCCTTAAATATTGTGTGTGTTCTGGTATGGCTATGGCCTGAAGAAGTGGGTCTGTCCCACGAAAGCTCACCTAATAAATTGTTTTGCTAGTCTTTAAAGTGCTGCTTGACTGCTTTTTGTTTTGATAGTATATAGACTAGCACAGCTCCCTCTCTGTTACTGTACTATTTCTGTGGTTCAGATTAAAAACAAATAACCGAAGCCATCCAATTTTCTCTTTTTAGATAGTTCTTGCCCTTCTCTAAGACTAGCAGGGGAAATTAAAATCATGAGCTTTTCAGTCTTACAATAAAACAGCTAGGAACGTGCAAAATGATTTATCATAAAAGCTGAGAAACTCAAAAAGTTTGGAGTCTGGGCTTGGTAGGATAAGTACTCAAAGCTTTTACACCCACGTGTGGCCCACTGGGGCTCTACCTGCAGCTCACAGACAACCTCCTCCCCCCACTTTCCCATCTTGTCCCTTCCTCCACATGCCTCTCACACACTGGGGCACCGGAGCCCCACACTTCCCTCATCCTCCTGCTTCCTCCCAGAGCTTGGAACTGTAAATCAGCTGTGTGCAGTGTTCCAACTCTTGGAGGGAGGCGGAGGAGCAGGTGAGTGTGGCGCTCCAATGTGGGAGAGGTGTGAAGGAGAGGGGCACACTGTGGGACCATGGAGCCACAGATGGAACTCCTGTGCACTGCAGGCTGCTGAGGCCCACTGAGGCTGAGGAAAGTCATTCATGAGGTCCACCCTGCTATTCCTGGTTTCCCATCCCTGGCCTGTGGTGACACTCTGCTTACACACTGTCCTGTGATAGGGCCCCTCTGTCCTTTCTTCTCTCCTTGTGTGGAACTAGCAGCCCAGGTGCCCCTTGAGAATATATTTAGAATCAGACAGACAAATGTGTCTCCCTTCCTCTCTCCCTGCCCTCCTGCCTTTCTACCCAAAATCATGGCCTCACTCCTCGCTCCCTTCGCATCTACTAGCTTTCTGCGCTTCTCTTGACCATCACCCAAAGACATCAAGTGCCCTAAGGAGGGTTGAGTACTGCTGCCACTAGATGTTTGGCTTCTCTGCCTGACTCCTTTCCTTTTGCTCTCTGTCCGCCCTGCTCTCACTGTCGCGTTCTTCCCTGCTGTGACCCTGCAGTGAGCTCTGCAGAGCAGGGATGGAGGCAACCTGTATGAAGAGCTGGCTAGAGAAGGAAGCTGACCTCATTTCTGTCTCAGCAGCCAGAAAGCACCTGCAGCATGGGGTGGCAGTGGAGATCTGGAAAACCAAACTGCTCTAGTGATGCTCGGCAGAAAAACAGAAATCAGGATGCACCATCGGGAAAGGGCCCCAAAAGCTCACTGCTGTCTCCAGGAGAATGTGTCATCCTAGCTTTCTGGTTGCAGTGTGCTTAGGTTCTTTTTTTGTACATATAATGTGTTGGAATGACACCATTATCGCACTGCCAGAGAAACAGTCCTCTGTTCCCTACTTGAACATTTTGTAGAAGCAGGCTAAGATTTTCAAAAATGAGTGCCTAATGTTAGGCTCCAAATAAATGACCTGGCTCACACAAGCTAAGCCTGTTTTGTTTTCAGCCCCAAAGATGGATTTTTGCCACCTTTCACATGGTAAATAAGCAACTTGACTTTCACAATACACCAAAATTCAGGCTAATCCATTTCACAACAAGCCAATTCCTTAAAGAACCCAAACACTCTATATGACTAGATACCCCCAGTCTGGGACTATGGTGGGCCCACTGTGCATGCCTGAATGCTCTCCACTTTGCTCCCACATTCCCTCTTTGCCCTTACTTCCGTGCCAAAAGTCATTCAAAAGAAAACAAAAAATTGAACAAAAAAACCCAAAACAGTAGAAGAAGCAACAAGCTGCAAACATGAACTAGTCAGCATGCAACTCGCAGGCCAATTAAACCTGAAATAAAATTCATTTTTAGACACTCCCCTTACTTTTTGAAAATATTCTTGTCATAAAATACCACTTCATCAGTGTTTGACTGACACCATGATGTGTTGCTATTGTTCTATAAAGAGATTCCCCAGAGGTCAGATTTTATTTAAAAGCCAGCATATCTAGAGCGCTAATCAATTGCTAGGCCAATCCTTCTTTGAGAAAATGCCCGTGTGACCATGTCTGTCAGGAAATATGGATGTGGTGCCACAGTGGAAGGCCCTGTGTGAGTCAAGTGGGTGCTGCCAAACCCCTGAGTCAGAAACACTCTGTGATGGAGCATTTTGCTGCAAAATCTGGATGAGGGAACTGGGCCTGATAAGCCCCCTGGTGTCTTCAAAGCTGAAGTCACAGAAATTTGTTTTTTAAAACACTGAATATGGCTATAAACTAAGGGCATGGATTTAAAGGCATGCATCTTAATTTTAACTTGCCTGTCCTGTTTTCTAACAAAGCCTTTGTAGGACTGGTTGTGTTTTCTGTCATTTGCTTTTGGCTGCCGTTATGCCACCTCTTTATCAAAGAGACGTTTGAGGTCCCCGCAGCTGCTGATCCTAAGCACAGAGTGCTGCTGAATGGGATGGACCAGAGTACCCAGCATTACTTGCCTCGGTGGGGAAAATATGTGAATGCTCGCTCGCCCACTCTCCAAGTCAGTCCTGAAACATTTGAGTATCTAAAATGGAAGATCAGATATTTTTCTATGGGAATTATTGCTTGTGTCAACTGCAAAGGGGAAAGCTGTAAAAAATAGCCTCCAGAAAGGAAGAAAGTAGGTAATAAATATAGAACATTTCCCTTACTGAATTTTGAAGCCTTATGGCATGAGATTTTTTTCTTTTTTGGGTAAAAATTACTCTGTGTAAAGCAAAAATAATTCTGGATTGGTTGTAATTGATTTCAACCTCCATTTAATGTAAGTGCATCTTATCCTCCTGCTGCCGTTGAACCCGGAACTAGACAAGGCACTGGCATGAGGGCAAGCTCTAAACTACTTGAAGTGATTTCACTACAGGCAGTGAAACTCTCCATATGTTATGAATCCCAGCAAGGCAGAAGCCTGCTATAAAACTAGCACTGTGATTCTTGCACATTCATGCTCTTCTTATCAGCACAAACTTAATCTGAATAGGGTATGCAGGTAACATAGCGTTGTGAGAATTATAGGTATTACCCTGGTTATGCTGGTAATTAAAACATCTGTTTTTGTTAGGGGGCAGAGTATGCAACTATAATATTTTGAAAAGTGTATAATGTAAAATGGTGTGGGTATATATAATATAAAATTGTGTAATGATAAACTAATTCAGCTATAATTGAGCACCATCTGGTGGTGAAATGAGGGAACAACTGATAAATTATGGCACCGGCAGAGAAAGTGTGCTCAGATAAGAGTTCCAACCTTTTTTCAAAAGACTTAAGTCTTAAGTAATAAACATGAGGCTAATTATAATCATAATTTTAATCATAATATTCCTTTCTAATAATTATACCTTAAAACAATTGTCTGTATTCTTTGTTTACAGTGTTTTGAGTGAATACAATCTCTTGTGTAACAAATACAAATCAAGTGTCATGAGCAAAACTTCTTGCCTGTGTGACTTCAACTAGAAAGCCTTTTTACCCTCTGATCCAAACAAATACTGAGCAAATTGCTACATATTATAGAGAACAGGCTGAATTATTTGCCTGGACTCATCAGTGCAATTGACAAAGCTTGGCTATCACAATTTTTGCTCCCAGCTAATCTTTCACTTTCATAGGACATTTTTGCCCAAACACACGGAGACTGTGGATCTCACTGTCCCCTGAACTGGCTGCTAGAGGATAGTAGGTACCAGTCCTCTGTTAAAACCTCAGGATGCAATGCAGTGTACTTCAGTTATTATGACACAACATGGTTACAGTGTGCAGCCACGGGGAATAAAAGCAAGAAAACAGCCATAAAATGAAGCATAAGCCCAGGGTATATATGTTCACAAACAAGTGGCTGAATGTCTTCATCTTATTTCTTCTCTATAAGTAATGGAGATCTGACATCAAGGCCACTGCACTGTGTGTGTTTGTGTGTGCATGCACACGGTACACACATGTGGGCATACATATAATTATTGCCTATTGGAGCCAACAATTTCCACAGTGAGGTCAGGGATTCCACAGTTCCTTTCGGTTCTAATTGTACAAAAATCATTACGCATAGGTTGCCACAGAAGGGTGAATGTTGCATTTCTGTGCTGAGCTGTGGCATCTGAAAACAGCACAACACAAGGGTATGACTGAATGTTGCAAAGAAGAAAGAAGGCAGGTGTGGGAATGGAAGCCAGGCTATGCTATCTGCTACCCACGTGTGCATTCCCTTTGAAAGGGGCTTTTAGGGAGAATGGAGCAAGATGTGGATTCCTTTTACCAAAGCCATTGGGAAATGGATCCCCTTAGTTCAAGGGGCTGAGAAATTGAATAGATGATTAAATTTGCTATGCACACACGTTACCTTTTCCATAATTGTGCCCTTCAGCTAATATCCATCACTCAGTACTAGATAAGAGCTGGGTGGTATACCCTATTACCTAGTGCATAAGGGAGACCAATTGTATCAATACCTGTATGCTATTCAGCAGCTGTGGAGTCATTTCCTGTGAGCTGATGGGAATAAGGGGACTTCGAAGTAGGCGGGGTCCTTTAGAAAAGGAGCCCCGTCGGGACAAGCTGCGCGGCTGTGAGCCTCATCAATTTCGAAGTGCTGTGGCCGCCCGCATGCTAATGAAGAGCTGAATATGTATTTCAGCGCTTCATTAGTAAACTTCGAAATGGCCATTTCGAAGTTTTTGGCTAGTGTAAACATAGCCTTAATGTATTGGATAAGAGTAGCTATTGAAGTCTGTTCTTTGCTATATCCATATTACTAAATGACGTAATCTTAGATTTCGCATGCACAATTTGCCTTTAAAATTGATTGTTTGCATAAAGTCTTGCAAACTCCTTACTAGTCAAATGGTTTTTTTCTCCATACAGAATATATACACGAAACATATGCTTGGAAGTGCTTTCTGTTTGCACTAGCTGTTTTTGTCACAATGACCAATCAGATTCACAAGTGGTCACATTCCTACTTTGGGCTGCCTCCCTGGGTCAGAGTTTTGCAAGATCTGCACATCACTTTACTGAGGAACCACCACAGAATCCATCATGTAGCACCCCATGAAACCTATTTTTGTATCACTACAGGTAAATAAAAACCTCAAGAACCATGAAATGGCTGGTGCAGTGTCTTGGAGGGGAGTGGGAATTTGGAAAGTTGAACAAATGCGTTGCCGTTGGAAAGGATTGTTGTAAACTGGATATTTTCATTAGGTGCTGCTTCCTAATAAGATGTGTTCACTTTAAAACTGGAATTTTCAATAAATAAATTAAAAATCTGGTGCTTTCCAGAGTGCAGTTCTGAGAATTCTTTATCTTTCATGCAAAGTTAGACTCTTAGAAACTCTGTTTATAAAGGAAGGAGCTGTTCCAGTGTAATACAGTACTGTCATATTACAGAAACAGTTTTATAGCTGCCTTCAGCTATAGTGTGGTGTGTCTACCACAAATAATAACAAATGTATATATCTGAATGTACTACAAAATTGGCAATTTAATAATGCAGTAATGTAAAAAATTTTCACATGCTTTTATTAAAAATTGTACTCTAAATTCTTAGCCATAATTTCAAATTGACTAGAAATTCTATTAAAGAAAATCATATTTAGATTGCTAATGGCTTCAAGGATAGCAGCTACTTACGATTTAGGCTACACAGAAGCGTTATTTTGAAATAAACTATTCTGAAAGAGATTTTGTGGAATAGCTTATTTTGAAGTAGAGTGTCTACACACAGTAAAGCCTATTCTGAAACAGAGCAATTGGACACACTATGCTGTATTTTGAAATAGGCCCTATTCCTTGTCTACATAGCCCCTGTTTCGAAATAGGTGCTATTCCTCATGGAACAAGGTTTACCTGTTTCAAAATAGGTCACCTGCTATTTCTAAATAACTTTGCTGTGTAGACATACCCGTAGTGACTCTAGTTTGTACCAATTCCGTGTTGCTGATTATTTGATACTGTTTTAAATGAATTCACAATCGTCTCCTAAGTATTTTATTTACTTCATTATTGATGATGCATTTGAAAATGTGTCCATAATTTAAAAATGGATCTTAAATAGGGTAATTTAAGTGGAAAGTGTCTATAATCCTACGGGAGGAGTAGTGAGATGGTGGCACTGAACTCAATGTAGAGATCTGGAAGTACAGTGATGTGGTGCATAAAAGACAGCGAATGAAGCTCTGGAAGACTTTGATTCCCAGGCTAGAAGAAAACTTGTCGTCTTAAGGATGTGATACACAAGAAATATAAGTATGCATCATGAGGGCGAGCAGAGGGCATTAGCATTGCTTTGAAACAGCCATTTGACATGTGCTTTAAATGTTATCATTAATTTATGGGCTGGCAATGACTTAGATTATGCTTAAAGCAGTAACTAGCAAGTTATAATATTTTAACAAGGGGAGAGACAAAAAGAAGGACATAACAGTTACAAAATATTTTATCAACACTTTTTCTCTTCCAGGCTGGCTAAATTACCTCTTTGACAGACTTGGATTTTGGCGGAAAATGGAAAATATTACAGAAGCATTAACGGGGCAGAAACCTCGAACTCATGATTTACAGTGGGCGTGGAAGATGCCATGAAGCACTCAGCCCCCACCCCTAAAACTAATATGCCATCAGCATAAAATGAGCTTCTCTTTAGTACGATGGATTTAACTTCTGAAACAATGAGCTTGTCAAAACTGAAATTCTACAGAACGTTGTTTGCAATGTGGCAAAAAAATTTGAAGATTTGCTTGGAAATCCTTTGGAGTTGGAAACACAATGGTATTTGGAACACAAAACCATTGAATTTAATTGCTAATCTTTACTGGTGTAAGAGATTAGTATGCCTGGTGTTGTATTTTTTAGGACTTGTGTATTCTATTACTGTACTTGGGTGGATACTCACAATGCATCTGAATTCATATATGCACAGAGAGAAAAACATAATGTACCTTTTGGCTTCAGTATCAGATATATAAATTGGCTTTGTGCCATTGTATACTGACGAGTTTGTATCATTCAATCTGCATGATGCAGCATTTCAGTATAGGACCAAGGAGTAAATGTCATTGACTAGGTCTTTTATTTTTAAATAGCGAGTTTTAAAATTCTATGTTTTGCTCATGGTTTTTAAACTGAGACTACATTTTTGTTGCCACAGTTTTGCAAATCCCTAATGAATAACTCAATTTTTCCCTTTAATTCATTCATTCACCTGTTTTCCTGCAGGTATAAAGTGTGGAGATAATCTACTGTAGGTACAAAATTACACCAATAGAAATGAAGCTCAGGTTTGAAAATTATCCCACTTACGCTGTTCAATACTAGGAAGTCTTAACTCCGGCTTTTCACTGTTAAATGTGTATATTTCAGAGGTGCCAGTCCAGATTAATGGTTTCCATTTTGTAGGCACTGCGCAAGAACATGTTTCCCACCTCAATGATCTTATGATTTGAGGAGACAAGTAGCATACTAATAATGGAGTCTAAACTGCTGTTCAAAATTCTTTATAATGAATGAAATCTTAAATTAATGTCTTGATTATGAAAGTCATATTTCAGTGAGAGAATATCCTAGAGCTGTTTGTAATATACTTATCAAATTAAAGCCTCTTACCAAGGTGCTATAGTGGGACATATTGGAGTTGGGGGATTAACTCAAAGAAGCAGATTTACAATGTGTCTTTATGGTCTAATTCTGGTTTCACACTTTTATAGGCTTGAGTAGCGTCATTCATTTCTATGGAATTGTATTTGACTGATCACAGATGAAGTAATGAGATAAAAATCAACCCTCTTCTTAAACTTGGAATCTATCTTTCAGCTGCCGTCCCACCAAACAAAATGTCAGATCTAGTAACTAAGCACTTGAACTCCAGTTACTACAGATGGGTCATCACCTGTGCCAGTCCTGCTCAGCCAAGGCCTCTTCCATCTCTGCAGGTGAATCCCTCTTGACCTCGGAGGGACTGTGGCAGGAGAATATGGAGTGATGGGGTAGGGAGAAGCAGATGGGGTGGGGCCCAGGATAGGTTCTGGCACTCTGCTGAAGTGCTTGGCTCTGACAAAGTGAGGAAACTTTACTAGGATTTAGAAATGATGAAATATGGTTGATTGACAACTGTAGGGGCCTACTCCTGGGAGATGCAGAGCACCCAGGTTAAAGCCCATAGGAGACAAAGGAAAGGTTAACATGTTCCAAGAGAGGCCCTTGGAGGGTAATGGAGTATTGTTCCTTAGACAGTGTGGTTTGATGGAGATAGTTTTGTTTTCTTTAGTTATTTATCTAGTATGCTATCAAACGGTTCATGATGGCTTGTGTACATGTAGCAGACTGAACATGTTGTATCACAGGAACCATAATTCACATTTATAAGGAAGTGGAAGATTAAAATAAAGAAAAAGAAACTGATCTTGTAAACAATCTAGTTTCATTGTGTAAATGGGGCCATGTCCTGAGCTTAAGGAGCTGCAGCTATTCTGCACCTGTCCTGATCAGGCCACGGGTGTGTTGCACTGTCTTTGTGAAAGTGTGATGTAGTGCACCATTGTACACCATTCGTACAGTTATCTTTAATTTTCTCTTGTGTGGCTTGATGGTGCTAATACAGTTCTGTTTCTTACTAATGTATTGATCAGGGATTCAAATGTAGTAAGAGGGGGTTAGATCTAATGACAATCAATTGGAATCCCTTCTGAGCTAGTGGGAATGAGTGGAATGCAATATTACAATAAGTGGATTTAATTTTTGTAATTTGAGTAACATCTTTTGAGTCCAATTAGTCTTTAGCTAACCATAATATTTTGAAAACTGGTGTAAGTTGTTTTCTTTTGAAAAAATCAAAACATGAGAAACTTCAAAGGATAGCAACAGATGGGAATTCATTTAATGTGCTGTTGTCATAACTTCAGATAATTACAAACTGGTCTAATGACAGTAGAGTTTAGGGTAGAGAATTTAAGCTCTAGAGTGCCCTACTGAGGTTTGAAGAGAGAACAGTATTGATGTCGATTTCAGATTCCTTCATGTGGGGATGAATGTCTATGTGAATTCCTGATTCCTTACACAACTGTAGCAATGTGTTAACATTGCTCTGTGACAAACGCAGGTATCTGTATAAAAAAGAAAAGAGAGAGAAAAAGTTGCTCAAAGACTTTATGATCAAAATTTCCATACGTGGTGTATAACTGTAGGCGCATAACTCTACCTCTAGAAAACAAGGTGAAATTGTTTGAAGGCAATGGGAGCTTGGAGGTGTTCAACAACTTTGAAAATCAAGTTGCCTATTAACTTCCCAAATTTAGGCATTTGCATTTTTAAATGTTGCTCTGTATTTTTATTTTTATTCAGAAACTACAGAATTTTCAAGCTGTGTGGCCATGTCTATACCGTGGATGAGGGAATTTGACATTGCAAATGAAGTGCTTATTTACAAGTCTTGCACTTCATTTGCATAATCTCACATGATCCCGTTGTCTGGAGAGATTTTGGTAGAAAAAAAAAGCTGTGTAGATGAGGCTCTGTCAGGGAGAACCCCCTTTTTCAACAGAAGCCTTATACCTAATTATTTTCAGGGATAAGGGTTCTGTTGAAAAAGTGGGGTTTTGCTGACAGAACCCTGTTCACACTGGTTTTTTTTTCACCAAAATCTCTCCCGACAAAGCAATTGTGCAAGATTATGCAAATGCAGCACAAGATTTGTAAATCAGTGTTTCATTTGCAAAGTTGAGTTGCCTCATTTGCATTCCTCTGTTGTGAGGGGAACACCGTGTGGACATGGCCCAAATGTTTACAAGTTTTTGGTCTCAGTTGTAGCAGTATGTAGCAGCAAGGGTATTTGATATTTCAAATGGTTCTAAATGTAAGTAAGCATTCCTAATTTTCATTCATTTTCATTTTGAACGAGCCCACATTACTAGGCACCCTTAAAAGATCATTTGCTAAAAGCTAGCACATAATACAACATGCAGTTATTTTCTATGCAAGCCCTGTGCAAGCATTGTATGCAAGCTGTTGTTGTGAGATGGTGACTTCTTACTAATACCCATTATACCTATTTTCATATCTATAGGCTGTGGGGGAGTTCTCTTCACTATTTCCACAAAACGTTTTCTAACCTGCAGCTCAAAAATTCTTCAGGTCTGATCTGAGGCAGAGTCACTGTTTGTTTCAATTTTTCCTCTTCCCACGCTCTGTCAAGCATGCTCTTCAACCGTCTTTCAAATGCTGGGGATCCAGAGGCGCTTTCCTGCAAATTAAGTTTAGAAAAAGAGAACTTCTCTCCTGTTACTGATAGCTTTTGCAAGGAGGGAAATATGGATATTTCTTCTTGCATAGAGAAACTGTTGTTATCTGTGTAAAGTTGTCTTGCACTACTATTCTTCTTAGAGACACTAGCAGTTGGGTGAGGATTATAAAAGCTGCCTCTTGGGCCATAAGAGATTCTAGCAGAAACTATCTGTGTGGGCAGGTCAGTTCCACTGAAGGGTGTGAAATCCTTGGAGTGTTTCTGGTCTGAAAAAGATTAGAAATATTAAATAGCTTCCCTCTCCTTCTCCACCCCATTAGGTGCTGCTATGGGCTCGATTACCATAGAATCTGAGCACCTGACGATCTTTAACATATTTAGCCTTTCAGCAACCTTGTGAGCTATGGAAATAAGTTTATATCCATTTTACAGGTAAGGAATTGAGGCATAGAAAGACTACATGATGTGAGAGCAAGAAATTTAGGTCAGGGCTCCCCAGGCCTAGATTAACACTCTAACCCTGCTAACCATTAAAATAAAAAAAGCAGTCCAGTAGCACTTTAAAGACTAACAGAATAATTTATTAGATGATGAGCTTTCATGGGACAGACCCACTTCTTCAGATCATAGCTATACCAGAAGAGACTCAATATTTAAGGCACAGAGAACCAAAAATAGTAATCAAGGTTGACAAATCAGAAAAATATTATCAAAGTGAGCAAATCAGAGAGTAAAGGGGCAGAAGGTGGGTGGGGGAGGTCAAGAATTAGATTAAGCCAAGTATGCAAAAGAGTCCCTATAATGACTAAAAAATTCCCATCCCAGTTCAAATGGAATGTTTAGCTGTTTAAAATTTACAAGGCAATGAGTCTTAAATATGTCCACAATTTCAAACTTGGGTGCCTGTAAACTTAGACACCTGCATCCATGTTCAAGTATCTCAATAAGAGAGCTGATTTTCAGAGGTGCTGAGCACCCAAATATGAAATTTTAGCTGATACAGTGTAACCAGTTTGGAATTTTTTGTTGAAAAATAATAATTGTTTAACAATTCCAGACATTTTCTTGGTTTGGGCCTTAAAGTGTCACGGTTTCCTAACCAAGTCCCAAACATACAACAAGAAATCAGACTTCAGATAAAGTGCAAATCTAGAGCAGTGCCAGTGATAGCCTGTGACAAGACCATGTTCAGCTTGGTTTAGCCAATCCCTAAATAAGCAGGATTGGTGCTGTGCAGTGCACATGTGGAAGACCTCAGTGCAGTTGGAAACAAAGATGATCCAGTAGATGGCAACTTGATCTCAAACCAGCACTGAGCCAGTATGTTGGTGGAGGCTAACCAGCACCCTGATCCTGTAGGTGGGATATTAGAGGAAATGGAAGTACACTTGTCAGTAAAGATTCCAGGCCATTTTTTCACATAGGTGTTACCCCCACAATGTCCTGGTCACATTGCAGTTTGTCTGCTTAAAATCCTGACTGCGTTCCACCAACCATGCTGGCAGGTTAACTGAAAAGGAGCAGAGCCTTGCAACCTGAGCAGCATAAGGAGCTCAGGAAGGTGGCTGAGGTGAGGCAAGTGGGAATGTGAGAATGGGGTTTTTAAAGTGTCCTATAGTCTCTGGCAAGCTAGAAGGCTCTCATTAGGAAAAAGAGAGGGCACTTTTGCCTGGCTGTACTGAAAAAAGGAGATATTAGATGTCTAGGACTACCTGGCAGGTAACATGTACAGTGCAGGTAACCTTCTTTGGTTTTCCCCATTGTTAACTATGTGTGCAGCTTAAGATGCCAGGTGGGGAGTCTGATGTCAGAGGGAGGAGGTGAGTTTGTTGGTCTGCCATCCTGCAAATTTGAACTCTTGGGACTTGTCTTGGTGATTTGAAACCTTTGCAAAATATCAATAGTGATCCCCTGCCTCATTGGGACTGTCTGTATCTCTGCTCCACCTCTCTGAATTGATGTGTTAATCTGTCTCCAGTCCTGTCTTCAGTAGTCAACCATACCTCTTCACCATCAGGATCTCTGCAATTGTCTTCCTTTTACCCTGCAGGTCTGGTTCTGTTTTGAATGGACGCAGGTGCCTTTCTAAGTCTGAAGATATTTCCTGTTCAGTGCACGTGACTTGTGGACTGCTGCCATCGCAAAAGTCAGGATGAAAGAGAAGATGATGACCCAAATGCCTGAAATGTGATCTGTAGTGTGGCATGAATAGAATCCTCCTCATCCAGGCTCTTTTGCAGGACAGAGGGCTGTTTGTATGTCTAAGGATGTGTGGAGAGGGAGGAATAGGGTGTACCTCTCGTTGGAGGGAGAATTCATGATGCTGTGTTAGCACAGTTTCATATGGTGAATCCAGCTGCGTACACTGTCTTCATTCTTCATTTAGCTCTTTGTAAAAAGCCGATGTTTTCTTGCCCACCTGGAGTAAAATTAGTTAATGTCATATCAAAGATGGCACCTTGGTGAAGCTGTTGACTCTGGCAACAGAGGTAAAGTCTGGAAGGACTTTGCAGTGATTACTCCATCCCTTGACAAATTCAGAAAAGTGTGGGAATTTGGGCATGGAGGAGGGGTGGTAATGTGCATTTCAGTTGCTAGAACAGTTGCTCCTTACCACAGTGAATTCATCCACTGAGGCTGAGGCCAGAGTTAAGAACTCTTCGCTATAATCTATCTTACATTTTTCCTTTCTTAGCTTCAGGCCATTGCTCCTTGTCCTGCTATCTTCTGAGACTATAGAATTCCCTTTCTTCATTTATATTACTATCTTGGAGGTATTTATAGACTCTGATCAAATTCCCCCGAGTCTTCTCTTTTTGAGACCGTATAAGTTTAGTTCCTGCAGTCTCTTCTCACTTCTCTGATTGTATAATTCTTCTATCACTTTTGTTGCCTGCCTTTGTATTTTTTCTACTATTTTAAACACTGTTCCTAAATGCTAAGTCTCTGAACCAAACATGTGGTCTAGAGAAGCACTGTTAGGCTACAACTACACAGCAAAGTTTTTCCTGAGATAACAGCAGTCATTTAGAAATAACTTTGCTGTCATCTACACTACACATATGTTATTTCAAAATAAATTCACAATAGCAGGCGCATTGGGTCAAAATCTGTAAACCTCATTGTGGAAGGAATAGCACCTATTTTAAGGGCTGTGTTTACACTAGCAAGTTCTTTCGAAAGATTTTTTGAAAGAAGGGGGCTCTTTTGAAAGGTCCCAGAGAGTGTCTATACACAAAAAGCGTTCTTTAGAAAGTACATTGAAAGAATGTGGTGCTCTTTCAAAATTGCTCTTCCTTTCCGGTTACAGGAGCGCCAGTCAGACACTCCACAGGCCAGCTCTTCGAAAGTGGCATGGTAATACATGGCCCAAAATATGCTAATGAGGCACGGATGCAAATTCTCCATGCCTCATTAGCATACAGTCATGTGATTTGGAGTCCGGAAGACCGTTGTTCTGGACTCCAAAACGCCATGTAGAAGCGTGACCCTGGGGGAGCTTCCGTAAGCTATTTCCGTAAGCTTCCGTAAGCTATTTCAAAATAACAGCTATTCCCTGTCTTAACAGCACCTAGGTTACATCTACACTGCAGAGATCTTTTGAAAGAAGCCCTATTTTAAATGGCATTTCAGCATGTTGCTTACAGCACACAATCCCTGGTGTTATAGACCCCTTTGCTGTTTGGTATGCTGTTCCTGTGTTGTGCCTTGTCCTCTGATTTAGGCATCCTTGGCCAGCCTGGCCATAGGTTGCTATGAATCACCTGCTGGGTGGTTGATGATAACCTAAACTCACATTTCCCCCCCCCACCCCGCCCCTGCAAAAATGTAGTGTGCAGAAGATAGCTCAGTTCCCTTTAGATGTAGGCTGAACACATTGAGCCAGATTTCAGAAATGACCTGGGTTTTGGGTGCAGTGACCCACGGGTAGCTGAAAAAATGTAAGCATGAAAACCTGCCTATACCAACCCTGAAGGAAGGTGTTAAGTATTCCTACTGCACTCTGGTGTTGCTGCTCGAAAATGTATGTGCAGATGTAAGAATGAACCAAGCTACAAGGACCCAAAATAGGTGTTCTAAGTCCATGAGTATTCGGAGCAATTCTTATCTTGCAGGATCAGACGTTATGAGAGAACTGACTGAGGTGATGGTGAGCAATGGATTCAGATTTCCTTTACTGGATCTGAATGGCATAAAGGGACCTGCAGCATTTTGTAATGTACTCATAGATGAGTGAATCCAGTAAAAGAGAGAACACAATGTGTTCATACTGGCATATTGAATAGTGCACCACTTTTTATAAGAATATCTAAGGTTCTTTGCAAGGTGGATTTAGCAAGAACGGCAGTGGACCTGGTGAATAAACTGAGTTTCTGAGGAAAATTAGCTGTCAGAAATGTGTAAGTGTATTGAATAATAAAAGAAGCATCCAAAAATGTGAAAAGAAGACCTTGTAATTTTCAGCAAACCTCAAGGGCAAAAAATAGAAGGAAAAATATATTTGAAAAGCATTCCAGCTCATGCTGCTTCACTTACTTGTGAATGGTGCATAAAGATTGTGATCCTGCAAATGGAGTAAGCAGGTTAGTCATTCTGTCTGACATGCCTACTTCCCCATGTAGACAAGGCCTCAGGCACCTGTCATCATGATGTCTGTCTCTCCTTTCAGATTTTAGAATGCACACAATTGGGAATTGCCACATCAATTGCTTGGTGTTTAGACTCTTAACTAGTGCAATTTCAAAGTGTTCATTTATAACGGTAAAACGGGAAAGATTTCTCATTGGCTAGAGCATCAAGAGTAGCTTATTTTCAAAGACAAAGGAAATGTCATTTTTCTCTTTGGAGTCAACTTACTAGCACCACTTTAGGCTTTGCTGCATCTGTCTGTTATGGTTTGGATGATAATCAGTAAGTATAATAGTAATTTAAATCACAGAATATGTATAGAAAATATAATTTTCTCCAAATGCTTCCTCACTTTGCCATTTGCCTATCAGCAGAAAATCATTGTCCTGTAGCCATATTCTGTTCCATTGACAGTATCTCTTAATTATATTTAAATGACAGAAAGAAGAAATCTGATCCTTTATTGCTCAGGGATGTAGTTTGACAACAGTCATTTACAGGGCTATCTCAATAAAGCAAGCAGGGAGTTTTGTTTTTAGGAGACTCAGAGAAACATTAATTATTGCAAGAAGAAAAACAGATTATACTGCTTAAAACCTGGAAAGTAAATCAAGCTTCATGAAAAAGGCATGAATGTTTTCTTCCTTACCACAACCTGGTCTTTTTGTTGGTAGTCGCAGAAAGCTGACAAAGTTGGGCAAATGGTCACCAAACTGGCTCCAGGGAATGTCAGTGGAGCCTCTCTCAGAGACTTGTTGCACTTCTTGGTTTGCCTTTTGGTTCATTTCACTGGATGGTATCTTGTAAAATAAATGTTTATTATTCATATTAATTGCTGGTGCAAGCACTGGTATATTTATTTTTCAAAAAGGTGGCTGTGACACGACACAGGCACTTTGGAGACGGCTGTTCAAAGGAATTAAAAAGCATACTGGGAACAATTTTTGAATTCTATCAAGCACTCTGGTTTAAATCAGAGATGCTGAATGATGGGCCCAGGTATGGGTCTCTCTAGCTGTAGTGTCAGGACAAAGCAGGGATGCAACATGTTACCTTCACTATATGTATCTTCAAAATATGTATCTTCATTTTAGTGGTGCCTGAGTAATAAGCATGTTTTAATTAAAACCAGCAAGAAGCCTTGTGGCACCTTATAGACTAACATCTGGTGAAGTGGGTATTTTCACATCAAATCTTATGCTCCAAAATATCTGTTAGTCTATAAGGTGCCCCTGGACTCCACGTTGTTTTTCCCCTCTGATACTTGTCACATTTGTTGATGAGCTCAAGCAAACAAAGGTTCACATTCGCCTGTCAAGGACAAATCTCAAATAGAAGCAAATTTTAGAAGGGTGTAAGCTGCTTTTGTACTATGGAAAAGGTTGTCCTTGGCTAAAGGCGGGTTGAATTCTGCAGTTAAAGCTTCTTGTGTATGAAGCTTGCAGTGTTTCCTACTGCAAATAATAGAACTTAACTTTTGAGCAGAGAATGAATTTAGCTTACAAGTTGAAATTAATATAAAATCATTCCTTTAAGAAATGTAGCACCATGTGTCAGACCATTTTTTGTTTCTAGTGGTCTTACTGGTAATCTAATGTAGAACCTTCAAATCTTCCATGCAGATAAAACTCACTAAGATCTTGTGCACTGGCAACATTTAAGGTTTTTTTTAAAAAGATTTTCCAATAATTATTAATAACTGAAAGATTTTTTTCTGCAGAGACTGGCAAATAATTTTTTCCACATGGAATTCCATGAGGAATTGTCCCTTTTAAAATGGCTTCCATCACCTATTGTCCTCAGTGGGAGTGAGGCCAATGGCTGGTGACCAGCAAAGATGCCTTTTTCTGAATGGTCAGCCCCTCACACTGCTGATACTGTCAGTGAAAACAAGTTGCCTTATCTCTTATGCTCCTATTACTTATCATAACTGTGTGGATATTGCTTGGTGTCACTAGAGGGCAGAAGTAAAAATAGTTGGTTGCCAACACTGTACTTTTCCATTCTGTAAGATGTTTGGATTTTTAACTTTAACCCTATATCTGAATTTCTTAGTTGTAATGCGTGGTTTGTTAGATAATTACAACATCCTTACATTCTTAAGTTGCTGATATCTCCTCAACCTGAACTCCAATTTAATGTTGGTGCTATGATTAAAGAATAAATGCAGTCTTCCTTGCGACAAAGGTTGAACAGAAGATTTATACAATACGCAGTTGGCATTTTAATTTTTCAGGACTTGGGATAGCCAGCTTCTGATTAAGCTACTTATTTTATTCTTAATGAAAATTCATCCCAGCCACTCACAGTTAACAAACGGGACTCGTTTAGTTAGGTTAAACATATAGAGTGTGTATCTAAAATATATACTATCTGGTACACAGTGACTGTGCTAAACTTGCCAATATCAACTATGATAAACATAAGTGTAACAGATGCATAATCCTTATTAGTATGCATCTGAAATGGAATAGCAGGATAAATAGGCCCTTAAAAGCTGTGTAGCTTATTGGCATGTTCTTCCTTTCATTGACAGAAGGTGGTTAGACATATTGTATAACAACAACCACAAAGTTCTTTGCTTCTGTGTTTGCAAGAGAGTGTAGGAGACAGATGCCAGACACAGTTCCCAAGGGATGCTAAGCTACCATATAAGGACATCATGATCTGAAGTGTGAAAAACTCGAGATCCAGATGAAATCCACCCCACAAATTGGAATGGGGAAAAGGGGAAAATGTTATTTGTTTCTTTAACTCTTTTGCAGTAAGAATGGACTCAATTACAGCTGGAGCATTAGGGGTATGAGGAGAAAGAAATGTCAATTTATTTTAATTGATACTTATAATAGCCTGCCATCGCCTCACTATTGGTTGATGACAAAGTTCAGATGGTGATAGTCTTTGCTTTTAAAATCTTCTCCAAACTTTCTTCTCATGCAAATCTTCCAATGCCAGAGGGGTTTGTTGATTTATATCCAGTTTTCATAGATCTGTCTTATCCTTCAGGTGCCTTACAATAAAATGCATAAACTCTATCAAAGTACAGCTGATAAACTGGAGATCCACCTAAATGACTCTCTCAGGCTCCTCTCCACAAAACAATAAAATCCTTTTGTTTATATATAGCTTTTCTGCATGATGTCCCTTGGAAAAGAAGTGCATTACCTTGTATAAGTTCTTATATGATAATGACGATGATGGTGATAATTCAGCCTGTTTTGTTAGCCATCTTTTCACTTTCCTTTCTTCCTGCTTCATGAGATTATCATTCATGCTCTTCATAGTCTCAAGTGATCTTCGAATCTTTTTCAGCTGAGTGACAAGAGAGAAATTGCACAGCTCCTAACAAGTTTTCTACAATTGTGTCAGTGGTCAGTGAACATTTAGGGAGAAGAGCTGACTCAGTATCTGACTCAATGGAGAGGTTAAATCTTTTATTTCCTAGACATAAGAAATCAACAGCAGCTTTCTTTGGTATAGAAGAGAATAAGAATATTGTTGTTGAACTGCTACCATTTTCACATGGCTCTTGTTTAATTAGAGCTCTCCCTTAATATTTGTTTCTGTTGCAAATTTGAACCACAAACTGCCTGGGCATTTAAGGGAAATAAGTATCTTATTTTCTTTCACCATACCTGAAATGACTCCCTGTCAATGGAGACCCTCAAGGTCTTAGCTCTTTTGTTGTCCAGCCAGTCCATAACACCACTGTCCATAGTCTTCCAGCTAGTGTCAGCCATTTTTTCTCTTGCTGGGGGGAGGAGAGGAGCCTCCTCTAGTGTGTGGTAATGGAGCCTGCCAGTGCAAAGAGATTCCCTACCTTGAAAAAATTTTACATTTTGATCCTACATTTTATTGTAATGTCAGCAAGTCTGTGTAAAAGTACCTTGTACTGGCCCACGTTAATGAGGATGTAGAATGAGGGTACAGAACTGTGAGGTGGCATTGTGAGTTTTGTTGCACAATGCATTGGAATGATGTCCTGACAACCAGAATGAAAACATTAAGTGGACAATGACCTCAATAAAAGAGCAAAGCTAGCTTTCCCAATTGGAGTTTTGTAATGTACTCTTGTTCATCTGATTGGTACTGTCATAAAAACTGAAGGTAATTAAAACCAGAGTATCTTAAACAAGGGAATATTTCATAGAACAACACAGACTCTGTTTAATAAAGGGTACTAGTATGTGTTTTACAGACTTGAGGCACTATAAAAGATCTCAGTGTGTTTATAGGATCATAAAACCTTTTCCAAAATATATTAATACTGTGGGTCCTTTCTCTTACCTCTCTCTTGCTGAAATATTGCAAGTCTGGAAAATGTTTCTCCCTAATGTATACACAAAATTAGAAGGATTTTCTCTCTACATCCATCTGAATTACCATAAATCACCATTTTGCTGGAAGAATATCACCTCCATCCTTGAAAAAATATATATGCTTTCTTTTCAATCACTTGTGTCCACAAGATTACAAGATGAATTTGTCCTTTGGATGTGATAAACAATTTTCTTAATTTTTCAGGTCCAGTTTTCAGACAGGTTTTAAAAGTTGCACAACTGGGCACTTGGAGACACATCAAGTTGTCAGCCAAACAGCTGAATGTATATGGTTGGCCAAGAATGCCAAGTGAAGTTTCCAGATGCAGCTTAGGAGATCTATTACAAATGTTGATGTTGGAATCAAAACTTAAACTTGAGAAGCTGTGGCATCAGAAATGCATTCCCATTGTCAAGGATGGAGAAACTAGCCCACTCCATGTGTATTCCTTGAAAAAATGTAGGGAAGGGTGTGTGTGTGTGTGCACATGACCGTTGAGGGGGAGGGGTGAGATTGTATTGTCTTCTATGGGAAAAGGCAGAAAGATGCATCCTTAGCTAGTCCTGTAGGCTTTAACCCTCTACCTTTTAGTGTTGAAGTCATAGCTATAAATTGATTATAATGTGGGTGAGATTTGATGGGGAAGCGAGAGAGAAGAGATTGTAGGTAGCAAGGGAAAGGTAGGAGCTTTAGTAGTGTTCACAGATGGTTACTCCTCTGGGAAAGGAAGGAGGCTGAATCTGTTTTCAGAGTAGCATTAAATTAAACCTATAAATCTTTCCGAAGGGTGAAAGTCAAGATTAAAATACAAGAGTTCAAATTGGCTAATCTAGGACTCCAAGGGATTTTAGGATTTACAATAACTTAATGAAACAGGGTGTGTAAAGGAAAGTGTTTCCAATGGGGGGTGGATATCGATAGCAAGTGGCCTACATTAAAACTACTGAATGAGGAAATTAGCTACTGATTGGTGATGCAGTGTACTGAAAGCAGGCTTAATGGAGAGACTTCTGGTCATTTACGATTTGAGGATGTACAAGATACCAGGCTGGGACATTAAGTAATGTTTTTGGTATTAAATAAGGATTTAATCACATTATCTGAGCACAGTATTTCATAATATAAGATGTTATCAGTTTTTCTAAGCAGTGCAAGTGAAAGGATTTGGACATGAATTTCTGTGGCTTTAGCTGAAGTGACGCTTAAAGACAAGAATGATCATCCTGGGGAAATTAATCATAAGGAAACTACAGAATGACACTTCCCTGGAATGTTTTCTGATTTACAGAAATTACTAGAAAAGCCATGTTTGAGAGCTCCAGGAGATTGTTACAATTTGACACACAAGTACATACTGTGATGCTCAAATTGCCATTCAGATGTATTATTGACAATTTGCCAACATGAACACAAATCAAGTACTCAGCACCTTAATAAATGTGCTTGTTAATTAATTAAACCATTTGGCTATGTCTACACTAGAAACATCTGTCAATAGAAGTTATCTTGAGGGAACCTCTGTTGACAGATTGCTGCTACACACAACTTGCTCTGTCGACAGAGAACTACTACAATGCACAGCCCTCTGGTGACAGAAAGTGGAATGGCAGCTCTGCAAACGGGGCTGCCCGGCAACCGGAAGCCCTACCCTGTGGATAGAGTGTTATGCCTCAAATTTTTGAGGGATAACTCTGTTGAGGCAAAAGCACAGTTCTGTCAAGACTGTGTCAACAGAAGCTTTTATGAATGTAGACACTCCCTGAATTCTGTCAACAGAACTCTCCAGTGTAGACACAGCCTTTGAGTCTTAAACTGTCTGGTTATGAAACAACTTCTAGTAGATAGTGAAGGAACAAAGTGTGGAGAATGCACCCTTGGGATTCTGTCAACAGTAGAAACTTCTGGCACTAAACGGTATCACCGTCAAGTCCTGTGAGAAAAGCTTAATGGGCACGAGCAAGAGCTGAGTTTAAGACATTAGAGTTGAGAGACTTGCCTGATCTGACTGCTAGGGTAAGTCCTCAGAATAGCTCTGCGTATCTGCAAAGTGTTGGAGTCCCTGAGAGCTTATCACATACCCAAATTCCAAGCCTCTATATTCAGATCAGCACTTAGGTGTTAAAATTAACACACCAATATCTGAAATTATTGCTTTCCCTCCTTGCCCTCTCACACCACAACTCAAGGACTTAAAAATGGTCTGAAATGTTGCTTCTGTGATTAGTGTGCCTGGCTGTTAGTACAGAAGTGCCTTTTAATTTAATCTATAAAAACAGCATGATGTTTCAGAACCAGCAACGTCAGAAATTTAAGTGTATTTATCTCCGCCCAAACACGTAGTTCAGACAATAATAGTGCAGACTTCTCCCTATTGTTCCCTCGTATGATATTAACCCTGGCTGGGAGTAAAACAATTGTTTTGTGGACCCACTTCAGAGCAAAGACTATCTATTGTATGCAATTGGGTTTTGTGTGTAAAGGCCTGGATGCAGCCAGGGACCAAGCTGAGGCTGCCAGCTCTGCTGTTCTCAGGACTTTGGTTACCTTCACGATAAAATATCTGCATTCATTATTTTCTAGATGAAATGAGAGAGCTCGTGTAGCTTTGTGGCTAGGTGTTTGCTTATTGATATGTGCTGCCCAGCATACAGTGTGCTCAGTTACTCCAAGAATTACATTTCTTGAGATATCCTGGTAGCACAGTGTCAATGTTTACTTGTGGCATCCTAATAGAAACATTACAGATTGCATCATAATGGCGATATGCCAACATGGACCACATTTAGTTTTCTAGAAGATATTATATGTAATCTAGATTTGAAAAGCCATATTTTTTAAAAGGCTTCCATCCAGCCTCCAATTTTTTCCTTGTAATCAGTGGAATCTTCCTCCTAAGTGTCACTGGTAAACTGTTCGCTCGTGTCATCCTTGGCAGACTCCAGAAGATTGCTGAGAGGGTGTACCCTGAATCGCAGTGTGGATTCCGCACAGAGAGGTCTACCATTGACATGGTCTTCTCTCTAAGGCAGCTGCAGGAGAAGTGCAGGGAGCAGAGAAAACCACTCTACATAGCCTTCATCGACCTGACCAAGGCCTTTGACTTGGTCAGCAGGGATGGTCTGTTCAAACTGCTCCACAAGATAGGCTGTCCTCCATGGTTACTCAAGATGATCCAGTCGTTCCACGAAAACATGAGAGGAACCATCCAATATGACGGCGCATTATCGGATGCTTTCAGAATCAGGAGCGGCGTCAAACAAGGATGCGTGCTTGCTCCGACATTGTTTGGGATTTTCTTCGCACTCCTCCTGAAGCATGCCTTTGGATCTTCAACAGAGGGCATCTTGCTGCACACAAGATCTGATGGGAAACTGTTTAACCTTGCAAGGCTGAAAGCTAAGTCTAAGGTGCGAGAAGTCCTCATCAGAGACATGCTGTTCACAGACGATGCTGCTGTAGTGTCTCACACAGAAGACCAGCTTCAAAAACTGCTGGATCAGGTCTCCAAAGCGTGCAAGGACTGGGCTTACCATCAGCCTAAAGAAGACGAACGTACTCGGTCAGGATGTTGCTGAATCCCCATCAATCAGCATTGACAACTATACGTTAGAGGTCGTCCATGAGTTCGTTTACCTCGGGTCCACCATCACTGACACCCTGTCGTTGGACACTGAGCTAAATAGGAGGATCGGAAAAGTGGCCACAACTCTGTCCAGACTCAGCAAGAGAGTTTGGAATAACAACAAGCTGTACACTGACACCAAAATGGAAGTCTACAGAGCCTGCATCCTCAGCACCCTCCTTTATGGCAGCGAGACTTGGACCCTGTATGCCCGCCAGGAAAAGAGGCTAAACGTCTTCCACTTGTGCTGCTTCAGGTGCATCCTTGGAATATCATGGAAGGACAGAGTTACCAACACTGCCATCCTCGAGCAAGCTGGAATCCCAACCATGCACACCCTCCTCAGGCAGCGTTGACTCCGCTGGCTTGGCCACGTCCACAGGATGAATGATGGAAGGATTCCAAAAGACATCCTGTATGGTGAGCTAGCCTCTGGCAAAAGACCTGCCGGATGCCCCCAGTTGCGTTACAAAGATGTCTGCAAGAGAGATCTCATAGAGGTAGACGTCGAGCTGGACAACTGGGAAGAACTAGCAGACGACCGCAGCAGATGGAGGCAGGGGTTACACAAGGGCCTTCAGAAGGGTGAGTTGAAGATCAGACAGCTAGCAGAGGAGAAACGAGCACACAGAAAGCACAATAAGGACTTGCCAGACACCCACTACATCTGCAAGAGATGCAGCAAGGACTGTCACTCTCGTGTGGGTCTTTATAGTCACAATAGACGCTGTAAATGAAGTCCTCAATTGAAACTTTAAAGGGTGCGATCCATAGTCTATGCAGACTGAAGGATGCCTACTAATCAGTGGAATGTATTGCTGGTGCATGACATGATGGATTTGATTTTGTTGGCTCAAATATCAGTATGTGTCTCTGATTTGCAGGTGAAATTAATCCCACCTGTAAAATTCCAGTCACGAAGTGAATATTTTTGAGCTATTTTATTTTACGGCGAGTAAGAATGGTGCGCTAAGTACCAATACCCTAGTGAATTATTTTTACCTTTGCTGCTATGCCACATGCTCTCTTTACTATGCACTAGAAGTCTGTTGCTCCAGTGGTTTGCAAACCTTGAGGCTGATCCCATTTTGGGAATTCAGGTGGGGGGAAATTCCTTGGAATTTTTTGTCTCAGATTATGTTGTCATTTTAATGTAGGAACTGAGTTTATATATGTGTCTGGAACCCCTTTAACTTAAGCTTTGTTTCAAATACTTGGAAACTTAAAATCATTATTGAATCAATGCAACATATTATTAAATAGCCAAACAAATGGGTCAGGCAGTGACCTACTTTCAGCTGCATGAATTTTACCAACCTTGAAGTGGTGATTAATTTGATTTCTCAAGGCTTGGATCTGTACGTTTGCTGGAAGTTTGAATGACACCCCATTCCCCGCCACACACAGACATTTACCCACACTTCCAGTTAACGGAAGGCTGAGTCTTGCCTAGTCCAACTCTAAATTAACCGTAACTACTTCTGCATTTCTATTTTGGTAAATTATAACCATTGCAATTAGGTACGTTACTAGAGTAATAATGAGGATGTGGCTAGATCTCGTTCCCTGACTTGTTTCATTCCGGAGAGGGCAACTAGGGAATTATTTACCTTTTAATTGTAGTTCTCTGAAGGTGGGACCCTCTAAGGATTTGTGCTCATGGGTCAACTGGTGTGACCTTGGGTACTGAATAACTAGATTAAATTGTAAAGTTTAGAGCTGGTCATAATGAGTTAGTACAAGAAGATGCCTTGAGGGGTCTATACGGTATAACATAGCCCCCCCAACTCCCAGATCCTTTTCAGACTAATTATAATAATTATAACTTAAATAGAACTAAAACCCCAGCTCACAAGAAGTGGTGAGAGGATGAGTGTGGCTTTAATAGCGGACACCATATTCCGAGAACTCAATTATGAGCAAGTAATTTCCTTTTCTCCAAAAGGTAATTGGCCTTTTCTAACTCCTTGTTCTTACAGATGATGGGGAAGTTGTAGGTTTCTGCTGAGGAAGGCACTGCATTGCCAACAGGAGATAGATTTGTAGAGTAATACAGAGAAATGAAAATTAGCATTAGACTTAATCTCTTTTTTTGCAGTAAAAAGAAAATGACCTGAGCCACATGAAACACTTAGCAGGATATGTGTAAAAACAGAAGTTCTTTCAGATCAATGTGGCTAAATGGGTGCTTCAGCAAGGTGGTAGATTTACAGCCCTGGAAATAAGAGTTTTTCATTCTCCCCAGGAAGGTACAACATAGGCTTATTATAACATTGTTGCTTGCGATTGCATCTTATTGTCCTGTTGTTGAGAGACCACCTCCAGAGGTAAGTGTGTTATTTGGTTTTAACCTCTTGGCGGAGACTGTCAACAAGTAGGCTAATTAGTGCAAATCGTGGCAGCAGATTCACTATGAAGAATTTTATCTTTCTCCTTTTACAGTCACACTCAAATTATATTTTTACTGCACAATTTCAGTAGTTCAGCTGGCCTCAGAATAACCCCACCATATTGTGCAGAGTAGCTTGTGGAATTCTTCTTAACGGCAGTTTCCCCCAGTTCTTAACTATCAGATGTGGTGTCCAGTAGACCACTCACAACATGAGCTTACAGCACAATAACATTTTAAAGAGAACTACTCTGCTGACGTTCATTCAGATTCAAGAGTGACTTTTCATCTGACCGTGTATGTGATCCTTTCCCATAGATTTTCCCTTAATATTTGAGAACTCAAGCTGTATTAGTACAAATATCCACAAATGGCAAATTTTAAACTTGGAGGCGTGCCAAAGGAGAGCTGTCTGACTGCGTACTTGATTGTAAAGACTTTGCAGTTCGTGCTGTGTTGGCTAGTTGCAGAACTCAGCCAATAAGGTAACAGAAACAATACCATAAGGCTTACACAGCTAACCAGCATAATTAGAATAGCAAGCGTTAGCAAATGATTTGGAGTCCTGCAGAGAGAAGGAGTTGGTGAAACGCTGTGGCTTCATTCTTAGGTACTTTTGGAGATTTGAGGTTTGGAGCGAGTAGGAAGTGTAAATCCATTTGCCCCTCACCTGGCACTTCTGGCTTAATTAAACTATTTGTACTGTGAAACTGGAAGGTTTTACCAGTCTCAGTGTGGACAGTACTGCTGATAATAAAAGCGGAAGCTTCACACCGACATCCCTTTTACATGCCCACAACTCTTCACAGCCAGCTCACATCAGACTCCTTTTTCAAAGCATTCCTCTGGTGTGGAACCAAGCTAAATGCAAATTGTTGTCCTCACATACCAGTGGGCTCTTCCCAGCTATGAGAGAATCAAAATTCTAGCTCTGACAACCCACACAAGTTGAGAAGATCTTGTTGCACAGGTAGTAGTTGTTTGCTTTTCCTAAAACAATTCTCTAGTTTCTAATATAATTGCAATATGAGAAAGGTCAGGGCTTTGGTCTATTTCAAAATGCTGTACTGTTTAATGCCATTAATGAAAGTCTTGACATATCCTAATAACTTTACAGGTTTTGAAGGCAAAGCTGCATTATACATTCAAGGGTGACTATTTTCAAACTCTAAGGAAGGGTCTAAAGTGGTTTGCTACTCTGTGTACCTGAAATAGGCTTGTTGCTTCTGCTTGCAACATATGTTTAACTAGCAAAATCTCCAGCTCACGTTTTTAACATCTTGGTCAGTGTCCTTCAATAGCAGAGCTGTAAAAGATGTAGTTACTATAGTAACACTTTCAGTTGCCTAAGTGACAGTGTTCTTTGTCATCAGAAAACAATCTGTTCCAATAAACACCTTGAACTCAGTGTGTATAAGTGCTGTGTCCTGATCTAGTTCAGACAAGAAACAACTGGAAAGCCATGTTTGCTATGTAATTTCTAAACACTTCTTTTCTGTCGGAAATGTAACATTTTCCCTATTTTTAAAAAAATATTTTTTAAAAGAGAGAATGCTTAGCGCTGCAGTTCTCAATGGAGTTATTTATGTAAAAATGGCTTTAAATACGGTCATTTATGTCACAGTAACCAAAATGGTCTAATACCGACGAAACACACAGGCTATCGAAGCCCTATAGTGTTTTATTATACAGTACAGTAAACATACCTAGCGAAACTCCACTCCTTAAACATCTCTTTTAAATATCTTCATAATGTCTTCTCTTTCTCCTGTTCTTAGTACTTGTGATGCCATGTCAGTGTGTCTCCTGCCTTCTGATAAATGATGGAATATGTGCAATATGGAGAGAAGCAGCAGCTTGTCTTCTGAGTCCTTTCCTTGGGCCATGCTCAGCCCTGAAGAAAGTGGTGGTTAATGGAATTACACCTCTTCTCAGACCGAATTCAGAGCTGCTTTGTATCTGCTCTGAGCTGGAGGGAGTGGGACAGCATGTTGGAAGAGTTCAGTTCAGCAGGTAGGCAGCCACAGTGCTCTGATTCTGTGACTGGTTCTGAGCTAGCCGTGACCCACTGGTGAGTCCCACCACAAAGGAGATGGGGACAGTTTCTGCTGCCTTGCACCACCAGAATCTGGCCCTCTATTTCTAGGGGAGAAAGACAAAGTTTGGTTTAAGTTCCCACAAATCCCTGGTGCCTTTCAGACTTCCATTAAGGACCAGTTATAATTTGGATGCTTGCCCACAAGACGATGGACTAACATTTCCTCCTGTCCCCTGCCTCACCCCTTGCCCATTTCAGTAATGCCAGCAACTAACCACAGCCAGCTCTTACGCTACTACTTAGGGTCCGATTCGAACCAGACCTACAGGTATAGTGAAAGTCTCCTTATCTCATTATCTTTCCCAAATCTTCATTCTCCAAGTTTTGCCATTTTCATGGTAACAAGTATGAGAGAGGTAGCCACAAAAACAACAAGAAGTCCTGTGGCACCTTATAGACTAATAGATTTTTTTTTTGGAGCATAAGCTTTCATGGGCAAAGACCTGGGTTGCAGCTGACAAAGTGGGTCTTGCCCACAAAAGCTTATGCTCCGAAAAAATCTATTAGTCTGTAAGGTGCCACAGGATTTCTTGCTGTTTTTGCAGTTTTCATGTTGCCTTTAAACAAATATATGCTTTCTTAAAACCGCTTCTTATTCATATCATTTCCCTAGCTGTTTACATCAGGATTGTTGTGGTGTGTGTTTGGAAACAAGTGTCCTCATTTTTAAGTATACCCTCAAAATATGCCAAAACAAAAGAGCAGTCATGTAGCACTTTATTTTATTTTATTTTGTTAGTCTTTAAAGTGCTACATGACTGCTTTTTTGTTTTGATAGAAGACAGACTAACACAGCTATCTCTCTGTCACTACTGAAAATATGCCTTAAGTGTACAAAGATGATAGCTGAAGCTGCCGGAGAAGTGAATCCAGCTGAACCATGTGGAGTAAACTCTCTCTCTCTCTCTCTCTATGTATGTATGTGTGTGTGTGAGAGAGAGAAATGGTTCGGAGGTTGGCATATTTGTGAACAGTTGTCTTTGAAAAAACAGGTTTTCCCTCATTTAAAATTTTTGTTTAGTATTTACAGAAATTCAGTAATAAGAGGAAAACGAAAGTATTGTTTCACTCATTCCTTTTTCCATTACAAAAGCTGGACCCCCTCCAAAGTCAAAAAAGGTTTTTTACAAATTTTTTTTATTTATTGAAGGGTTTTTTTTTTATTTTTATTTTATTTTCCCTTAAGAGAAGCCCTTCTACTACTACTAATTTACATTTTAATTCCATGCCGTGTTCTCTGGGCATAAGATCTTTTGCAGCAGGGAGAGCTGAAGAACGGTGCAACAATTGTATTATTGAAGAGCTCCATAACCACAGAGTGGGAAAAGCAAGATCGGCTGTGATTTTTAGAACAGATGCCCAAGCAGAGTTGGCAGTTAATTAAAAGCACCATCTACTTAATGATTAACTAATCACAGCATGATGGCGTTCAACAGAGATGCAAGAAACTTCTCTGCTGGATTCAACAGAGAAACTCCTAATGTCTGCCTTCAGGGTACCATACTTACAGCAGTTTGCTTTTGCATTACCAGCAGAGACAACACAAGCAGTTAGTCTAGCAAATTTCATTAAACATTGCTTAGTTAAAACTTCAAAAATGGGACGGATGATTCAACTACTGCCTGAGCTGTAAATACCAGGATGTTTGTCCTTTGGAATAACAATCCATAGCCCCTCCTTCCAAGGATTTCAAAGCACTTTACAGATATTTAATTAAGCTTCACAAATGAGTTATGCAAGTGTTTCCACTGTTACAGTAAGTAAATTAAGACAGGCAAAATTACTTGCTTAAATTTATATTCATAGTCTATGGAGTAGCGGAGTGTTCTGATTCTCAGTCTTGGACAGGCCCAATGGTGGGCAGGGCAATAGAGGCAGTGTTACCCTGACCTGGTGATTTAAAAGGAGCTGCTGGAGACTGGCTGAGGGAGGGAGGGCAGAGCAGCATGCTCAGGGTGGCTCTGAGGACTCACTGCCCTGGCCTCACTCATTATGAGAGAGCAGAGTGACACCCCTCCCTTGCCTTGCCAAGGGGCCCAACAAGTCTGTCAGCCCCGGTCTTTGTCTTGAAAAGATGTACTATGCTTCCCTTCTTTGCAACGGAAGTGCAGACTCCTCTTTCAGATAAGTCATGTGGAATGGATTAGCTCCATGGATAACTGACTCGAACCTTAGCTTGGAGTTCAAACTGAAAATGTTTGGCTAACCTTATTATATGAGTTTGGTTGTAGCCTTGTGAGGCCCAGGAAGTTAGAGAGACAATATTGTGAGTGAGATAATATCTTTATTGAATCAACTTCTGTTGGTGAGAGAGAGAAAATATTTAGAGCAGTCGTCATCAGCCAGTTTCGGCTTTCCCTACCATGCTTCATGCTCAATCCGTGAAGATTGCCAACTCCTCCCAAGACTTGTTTGTTGTAGGTTTCTTTGTTTCCAGAGACGATAGTGGGGATGGCTAGGCCACACTCTCAGACAACCAGCATCCAGCATAGTGTGTCAAGCTCTCACATGGAATCCGCAAGGAAAACACAAAACAGGAAGACCTTGGACAACGTGGAAAAGATCTACTGAGAATGACGGACAATGACTGGGGTGCTCCTGGGGTCAGCTAGAAGTTTTGTCTCAAGACAGAGTGAAGTGGAGGAGACTTGTAGATGACCCATGTGCCACTCAAAGTACAAGGGTTTAAGTCAAGTCACCAGCCAGTAGATTGGGATCTGCTGGTAGATTCTGGAGCTTTCGATAGGTGATCCTAACTGGGTTGGCCAGGAGGCTATCAATTGCTGATGCTGCTCTTTCCCTTTGCCTTGGGGCTGCTTTCTGGGAGCCTCCTGATGGCTGTTCAGGGTGGAGGAGGCAAAATAGGGGAGCACTGATGTCAGGGTGTTGCCCATGTACTCCATCTCCACAGAGTGCTGGCGGACGTGACCGGGTTTGGGATGGAGGGAGTTTGTTTGAAGCTGCTCCTATGTGTGGCCATGCTCAGCATCCTTACAGGAGCAATGCACATCTCTGTCACACACGCCCCGCCTGACCCACCACATATGCGTGGTGTTATTGTTACTACTTATTTCGAAAAAGTGTGTACTGCAATCTAATTCAATACTAATGAAAAATACGTCTCTGTATTTCAATCCCGGTTGGGTCTGGAGAAATATGGACAAAATACGATGGAAAAAGGTAGTCTTGTGGCATTTCCATCCTAGCTGGAGGCAAATAATCTCACTGGGGGGAAGGGAGGATCTGTTCTATTAGATTTCTACTCAGGTGGTGTGAATACAATCCCAATGCTCAAAGTGGGTCAGAAAAAGGGGAGGAAGTGTCATTTGCTTTTGGAAAAATGTTCTGGGGTTATGTTAATGCCTCAGTGAAATGTTGAATTTTAATTTCAGTTAATGAACAGCAAAAGAATTGGCCGGCTGTCAAGCTAACCATTCCGTTGTAGTGGGAATGATTCAGTCTCAGCTAGCTTTTAGAGTATGTGATCGGCAGTCAGGAAATGAGGGTGGTGTTCTTGTCTCTGCCATTGATTTGCTGTACAGCTTTGGGAATTAAAGTTACTGGATCTTTGTTTTTCAGTTTCCTGGTCTGATGCATGGAGGTAACCCCTGTCTATTAGAGCTGTCTGTTAATGTCAGTAAAGCACTTTGAGATTCTTGGGTGATGCATCCTGTCATTCTAAACCAAACCTCCAGATACAGGCTACAATGCTTAGTCTTCTGTTACATTAAAAACAAAACAAAACAAAACAAAGCAAACCTTCCCTGCAGGTAGGCAAGTCTAGTTTAGGAGAAAATAGCATCTATTACCTCCTTTGTCACTATTATCATGGCCAGCTGTGTAAAATTAGCTTTTTTGTTAAGCGACACTCTCATGGAAGGAAGAGAGAGAAATATGAATGTTGTGCTTCTGAGACAACCGCGGCACTGGCGACAGTCTGGGTGGTGGTGGTCTGCGTTCTGCATACTTCTTTATATAGCAGTAAGACAATGCCTTCATTGACTCTTGATAATCCACTCCACTTTCCTTTGTTCCTCTGCTTCAGTGGTTCTCAACCTATTTACCATTGTTGGTCTTATATGGCGCACACTGTGTGTTATGTGGGCTGCACCCACCCAGTATATGTACTACCTGTATGGTCCTGAGTCTTTTGTGTGGGCTGTAGCCCTGTGCTGATAGGTTGAAAACCACAGCTCTACTTGTTCTTGCTGTGCTAGCCACTGATGAGCTAGAAGAGCAACCCTTGTCCAGCCAGTGTCATGCTGAAGTGCCTACAGAGGGAAAGACCAGCCATGCCATCTAACTGCAGTGTCACATAACATACTTAACTTGTGACCCACTGGGTAATTGTTTCCATCAGTGTCAGTACTGGAGTGAGATGCAATGTAAAGTAACCATCCTGTCCCTTTCGTAGTCTGTCCCAAATAGTCCAGTCCACCAACAATAGCACTACCTATTGGAGGGATTGATCGTTGGGTCTGTTTTTCTTTAGGATAATTTGCTGAATCTGCTGCAGACAGAATTAAGTTTGTTCTGTTGTGCTTGCCACCTGGCGGTCACAGCACTTTAACTAGACTCAGCAGAGTTGGGGTGCCACCCACTGGGTATGATGTATGGCCCTCTGGGAGCACCTATGTTGCTTTGGGTGACTATTTTCCTGCTAGGTGAGTTACTTGTGATGACAGTCATCCTAAGGGAATGAAACAAAGCCTCTCTGAGCACATTGCCCATGGGAGCTACGCAAAGAGCTTTTCCCTTTATTCCTACAGTGAGATCGTTAATAGTGGGGTGATCCATGCTGCTTTCAGCAAGACGTACTTGCGAGCCTAATCCTGCAGTTTTTATTCACAGGCTTGGATCGAGACATTGGCATTACAGGCAGAGCTGTCCCATCTGTAGGACAGCTTGGGGCAGTTGCTGTCAGCTTTACACTCTTGGGGGGCGGGTGGGGCAGCCTGCAGCAGCCACCTCAGTCGTCCTATGGAGGAGTCCCAGTATGGTGCAGGGGATTACCACAGTGACCTGCCAGCCTGTTCCACTCCACCCTGCCACACTGAGCTGCTCTCTCCCAGCATGCTGTGCTTGGCTTCACTGACACAGCGGAAAGCAGGGTCCCTGGTCCCTTCCCACCTCTGTGGAGAAGTGGGGAATGGTGGGCTGGGAGAGGGTGGTGCAGAGCAAAACAGGCTGCCAGACTGCTTGAAACATGGAGCCATATGTATCACATCTCGTAGTACTGGAACATGCCCTGCACTCATGGCAGGACCTATCACCATCACTGGCCATTATTTTTTTTTTTAATCTAACCTGCCCCAGACCCTTGAAAGTCCCCCTCAAGGATTGAGCTCACAACCCTGGGTTTACAAGGCTGATGCTCTATGTGTGGAGGTGGGGGGGGAACCCCCTACTGCCACTGCCCTGTGCCAGGCCCCCCCAGTAACCTCCTGGCTGATGTTGCTTGGGGGAGAGGGCTTTGGGCAAGGGAGTGGCCCTGGGGCAGAGCTTGGGGGAAAGAGTGGAGTGGGGGTGGGGGTGGATTAGAGGTCGAGTGAGGTTGGAGTAAAGGTGGGGAGGGGCCTGTGGTGGGGGTTGGCCCTGGGCCCTGCACCAGGGGCACTGAGGGGCGGTTGCCTGGCCCCCTAGAAACAATTATGCTTACAGGCCTATGCCAAGAGCTTGGGAGTCCTGTAGACACACCAGAAACTCAGCTTTCAGAAAAAAAAATAAAAAAAGCAAAAACACAAAGTAAATGCCCAGCCCTCAGCATCGGTAGAGAAGCCTGGAAACGTGAGTGGAGTGGGACAGTGATGTCTGCCCAGGTCTGAAGACAGCCTGGAATAATAATTGTGAGTTTGGGTGAACTGTGCCATGTATTTCAAAGGGGCTATTCCCCCCACCCCACACCGGTCGGGGCACCGCACCATCACCATCACCATCACCCCCACCACTCGGTGTGACGGGACAAGAAGCATGACCCGGGTCCAGCCTCTGTCCACCTGTAGAAACTCCAGCAATTAGGATGGAGATAAGAGCCCCCTGATGCTCTCATCCTGCCAGTGCAGACTCCTACATCCAGGGATCGTTTTCTTGGGGAAACTAAGAACATGGGAGTGTTTCCAAGGAAGAGCGGAAACCCTCGCGGCCACTCCTAGGGGCCCCCTTGGCATTGCCACTACTTCGTGGAGAAGGGAGAGAGAGCCGAGCCACTTCCCCTCCAAGAAGCTGTAGGGCCATGGCATGATGGTGAGGTCATGAAAGCAGAACCACAGTGGCTTAGCAATGTGGTAAGCCTGGGTTTGCTTGAGTAGCCCTGCTCCAGACAAAGCTCCTATTGATTGTACTGAGAATTTTGTCTCCGTGAGCCTCCCCGGAAAGAGAGTGTAGTGCAGCAGTTCTGTTTCCTGGGTACACATTCATGCACACGCACACACATAGTGTTCCAGGTTCTGCCAGGGAAAGGATGTGCAGCCACATAACTCACATCAGAAACTACATTAGCATCTGCTGCTGCATCCCTTGCTCTTCTCTTACATGTCAGACAGGGTATTTATTGAACAACGGCTGCTTGGAAAAGCTACCCAGACCGAACGTCAGGTAAGTCTAATAAACTCAGCGTATACGTTGTCCCTGGGGTATTCTTTGTTATCTTCATCCTTTTGGCCACCTTCTGAGAACTGCAGCTGTGTTCACCCCAATCCCTTGTAAGGATATAAAAGTTGTGTTTTGGGCACTGAAGTGTCATTTTTGTTTTTAAAATAGTTCTCATTACTTGGCCTGTGACTGGTAGGTCCAGTTTGTTCACATTCTAATTCTACTTGCCGTATGTCTGATTGTGACAGCTTGTCCAGTGGGGGGGTCATTGATCTATGGGCATGAAGGATTACACTTTTCATAAATAGTCAAGATATCACATGTCACTGGCAGCCAGCGAGTTATTAAGGATATTGTGTGAGTTAAAGAGCCCTTGCAGTGAAGGCTTTCAGCTGGCTTTGTACAGCAAAGCAGCTACCCAGAGGGAGAGTAGCTCGCCAGGCTCTTCTTTCCAGGCCGTGTGATCTCAGTGAGCAACCTTGGACTATGAGTTTCTGAGGGGTTAAATCCTCTGACGGGGGTCGGAAGAAGAGGCTGTGCATTAAGCCGTAAGGTTTGGTGGTGGGATTTTTCAGAGACCCAGGAGAGAGTGAGGAGCAAGACAGCCCTTTCAGCGGTCAGGAGAACAGTTGTACTTGCCTTGAGGTTTCCATAGAAGGGAGTTGTCTGTCTGTTACTACCTTGGTTTTTTCTCAGAACATTTGGTAAATTAACAAATTACTTGAGAAAATATTTGATTCCTTGTTACACATTGCTGTCGCAGGCTGGAAGTCCACCTTCTGTTGAGTATTGAGAACAGTTTTAAAATGTAAACTGTTGCTTTAAATTCAGTGCTTCCCCCCTCCGCGCCCCCGCTGGTTGTGCTTATGGGCTGGAGGATCCTGTAAGGAACCCCGCAACCTGGGTCTAGCAGCAGTTAGTCTACAAAGAACCAGCACAGAACAAGGTGGGTTAAGTTATGCCTCTCTGCATGTGCTCGCTCCCTCTCATTCATGGGTTCTTGTGCTTTAAAGTCTGGATTTTAAGAAATAAAGTAGTGTTGGGCTGCAACCTTCCAGACAAAGTATTTTCTATGTTTAATCTGACTATTGGAAGTATTCCTTCACACAGTGCACAATCAACCTGCAGCAACCCCTGCCAGAGGATGTTGTGAGGTCAAAAGAATATCAGGTTCAAAAAAGAGCTAGATAAATTCACAGAGGATAGATCCATCAATGGCTGTTAGCCAGGATGGGCAGGGTGGTTGTCTCTAGCCTCTGTTTGTCAGGGCTGGGAATGAGCGACAGGGGCTGGATCACTTGATCATTTCCTCTTCCGTTCATTCCCTCCTGGGACACCTGGAATGGGCCGCTGTCAGAAGACTAGATACAAGGCTAGATGGACCTTTGCTCTGAACCAGTGTGGCCATTCTGAAGTTATCTCCTCTGTATGTTTACTCTGAGTGTAATACTTTACAAGGATCCAAATTGTGCTACTGCTTGGCAAAGGACCAACATTGTATAAATAATTTCTACCAGCAATTCTTCATCCAAATAACTTCTTTGCTCTTGGGGAGTAGTCTGATGGGCAGGAGCGTCCAAGCAACTTGTTAATCAAGACTTACTGTTTTTAGGGCTACAGCTAAAACCCTTGGATCAATACTTTGATCCATCAGGCTATTTAGCAGGTCAAGTGAAGACATGCCAGATTGACAGATGATCACTGTCCTGTTGACCCCGTTATTCTACCCTGAATGAAAGAGTAAGGGAAGTTGATGTGGGAGTGTCTCCCATCGACCGTGCATGGTGCAGAACCTGTGATAACTCAACTTGAGGTACGTGGACTCCAGCAACATTTCCTTCCTGCATAGCGCTCTGTAACTATGGACTGCTGGGTCCTCAGCAGGGTGCAATAGGGCAATATGCTCCAGCTCCCCACCCACCTGCACCCCCATTGCTGTCCCTCTTCAGGGGCCCTTCTCATGAGAGACTCTGTTTGAAAGAAGTCAAAGGGTTACTACGGACTGGGGCAGTGGAGTGTGCTCCATGGTACTGTTGGAACCCAGTGTTTTATTCCTGCTGTATTTGATCCCCAGAACCAAGGGAGGGCTCTGACCCATTCTGGAGCTTCATGGCCTAAACTGATACCTGCTAAAGCTCAAGTTCCATATGGTTTTCCTGGCCTCCATCATCCCTCTAGAATCCAGGAGATTGGAAAAGGATGCATACTTCTGTATTGCTATATTTGAGGGGCATAGATGCTTCAATGGTTTGTGATGGGGGGAAAGCTACTACCAGTTCGTGGTTTTCCCATTTGGGATAGCCACAAATGTATGTTGGTGATGGCCACCCATTTCAGACAATAGGGTTCAGATCTACCCTTACTTGGACAATTGGCTCATCAAGGATGACTGCCACTTCAAGGTCCACAGGTACATGGATCTTCTGCTGTACCTGCGTTACCCCCTCGGCCTGTTGGTAAATACTAAAGAGCTACAGTTAGTGCCCCTCCAACTCACTGAGGTCATAGGTGTGGTACTTGACTCAAGCCTGGCAAGGGCATTCCTCCCTCCAGACAAGTTCTGTGCCCTTGCGGACATCATAGCCTGGCTGAGTGCTTCTCCTGTCACTACAGCCAGGGTTTGCCTTCAGTTGCTTGGACACATGACAGTCTCCACTTACATGGTCAAATACTCCAGGCCTCAGATGCACCCCCTCCAACGGTGGCTGGCATCAGAACACAAGTCCTCCAGACATATACTCGACAGGGTGGTGACTGGTCTAGCCCAGACCATTCTGTCACCTGGTGGATGAGACCCAAGAATATTCCAGCGAGAGTTCTGTTCTGGGCCACTCTCTACTCCCTGAAATGGGCATTGGATGTATCAGACCTGGGCTGGAGCACCCCTCATGGTGATCTCCGGACCCAAGGTCCATTCAGGAGGCATTCCTCCACATAAATGTCAAGGAGCTGTGGCTGGTTCGCAAGGGGTGTGAGGTCTTCTCCCCTCACCTAGTGGGCAGTGTGGTCTCGATCTTTACAGACCATACATTCACAAGGTTCTTTGTCAATTCTGTGGGCGGCTCAATCCAGCTCTCTGTGTCAGGAGGCTGTCCATCTGAGGGACTTTTCCATCCAGCACGGCATTCACCTGGAGGCTTGCCACCTCCCAGGAATGCGGGGTAGCTCTTAGCTGAGCAAGCAGTTCCCTCCACACAAGTGGGCTCTCCTTCTGCAGGTAGCTGCTACACTCTCCTGGAAGTGAGGCATGCCCCAGGCGGCTCTCTTCACTACAGCACAGAATGCAAAGTGCAAGTGTATGTTCCTTGGCAGATGCCGTCCTCATCCCATCGGTGGGTGACTTGTATGCATTTCTTCTGATTTCCCTCATCGCCAAAGTTCTGGTGGAAGTAGGAAGTTTGTGCTGCGTTTGGGCCGCACCACAGAGGGGAGGGGAGTGACTGCCCACACCCTCATTGGAAGTGGGTGGGGCAGCACTGGGAGAGTGTGAGAGAGCACTGGTGGTGTACATGGTTCTCTGTGCACCCCCTCTCTCCTTGTTCTCTGCTTACATGGTCATTGATGAAGCTAATTCCCAAAGATGAAACTGAAACACATCATAGCTGTGACAGTGTTGGCTGTCCCCATTAGTTGATAGCTAGTTAACACTGTCCAAAGTGGGATGAGCTAGCAGGAGCTGAGGGTCTGAAAGTGAGCTGCAGATATTTGTATGTTTGTTTTTCCATCTTTCTGAGTGTGACCTCTTTCTTTTTTTCTTTACTCTCTTCGTCAGACGTAGCAGCTGACTTGTGCTCTGAAAGAAACACTAACAGAAAATCAATATTTGCCGAATGGAGAAAGTGGAAACTGCCCAACTAGCAGCAAAAGGATGTTTATAGTTTAAATCTAATAATAATGGAAAATAAAATAAATTGCAAAAAAGGGATTTGAATTTCCCTTTTAAATTCTGAAGACTCAAAGGAGAAGAAATTGTCTTGTACTGGAAGCACCGAATTGGGATTAGGGATATCTGAAGTTGATTTCCAAACTGCCACAGAAAGTCTGCTTTGGACAGATGTATGAAAACTGATAAAGGTGCATCTCATTTGAATACAGTAGATTTTGGATTTGGAGATTTTCCCCTGCTGTTACTCTCTCATACTATGGATGAACCTGATTTTAGCACTCCATAAACAAAGTTTTCACTAAATCTTTCTGATTTGTCATGACATTTCTCAGGGTAGCTGCTTATAAAAATAGTTTAAAGCAATTCTTTTAACATATGTAGCTGCAGGTATAAGAGAAATGTGGGATTTTAGTGCTACTACAAGAAATTACACTGAGGAAGAAAATAATGCAGCACCAAGGACCTGGACAGTGTTTTCAGTGTTCTGCTGCAAAGTCCTTTAATAAAAATAAGTGAAAAGACAGAACGAAGGAAAAAAAAACATATGTATTCTAGAGCCTAATCCTACAAGATTCACATTAGGGAATCTTCCACATAGATTTGCCTAATCAGGCCCTTAATTTGCAAAAAATGGACTGGATTTACCTTGTTTAAAGGGTGGGATATGTATTTATCCTTCACATAATAAGTTATTTTACAGTTTGTCTACCCACTTCACAAAGAAATGCTATAGTATTCTATATTCAGCACACTTTAGCTAATGCAGTATTCTGAAGTGGAAGTATCTCAGATTCATACCATTAAAAAGTGTTTGCCTTTCTTAATAATAGAAAATTCCAAAAAAGGTCACTCTGTTTAAAACAACCCTCCTGAGAACGATCTAGTTAGATGAGATAAAATAAAAAAGACATGTAGAAGTTGAATTGACCTTGCACAAACTTAGCCAACCTCGGCAGTTGCCTGCCAGATGTGTGTTCCATTATTTAAGTGATACTCCAGTGTCAGACTCCTTCTGCAATGTGTGGACGTGCTGACCCAGGCACTGGTGTTCACGTGCTTAAGTACTGCACACAAAACCAAAACAAAAACACAAAAATCCTCTGTAGAGACAGATTGCCCATTCCAGTCTCCAAAGAGATATTCATCTTTATTTGAATAGTCAGTTGGTATGGTCCAAATTTCTCAGAGATGCGCAATCATCTTTAGGGAAAAGATAGCACTTCAGAAGATTTGGCTGGCTAACAGCTCTCTCTCTCTCTCTATAGCTATCTATCTATGCAGATTTTAATTAATCATTAGGCTTTTACCATATGAAAAAGCTTTTAACTATTTTCATTTTCCTGAATTTCCTTGTAGTTTAGGCAGCAAATGCCGTAATAACCAACAGACTCTGATTATTTATTAAAAAAAATAAAAGATACTAATGACTCGTATCCTAGAACATTAACAAAATATGAAGCAAATGTAATGTTTGCCAGCTGGCTTCTTGTTTATGAAGCATTCTTCCAGCACTCAGGATAAATGCCAAAGGAAACCCACTCAGCATCTACCTCTTTGCCTGGAAAAGCCTGAGGAGACAAAATGGTCTTTCAACATGCCCTGTGTGACAGTTAATGGAGTTGATACAAACAAGGGGGCTGTGAGAAAACTATGTGCTTGAGTCACCCTCCACCACAGTAGATTCGGAGAAGAGTGATGTGAATATGCAGATGATATTTATTGAAAGTAAGCCAGTGGAGAGTTCAGAACTGAACATGTTTTCTGTGTCTGGTAATGATATCTTGAGAGCATTGTGAAATGTTCTACCAGGCAATGGTAAGCAAGGTCCTTGGTAGATTCAAAGCAGCGTAGCTCTGTTGGTGCCCTATTGAGGACTGGATTTGTCATGTGGAGAAGGTGAGCTGAAATAGCTAGATACAACCAGTTCAATCTACATAATGAACGGTTTCAAAACAACAGTTAAAAACATATTGTGGATGGTACAGAGATCAGGGATTTGTACTGTGCTGTGTTTTTGGTAATTTGTAATTGATTTCTTTCACAAATACAGCTCATGTGCTTGAAGGAAGTGTGGTGGCAGCTGCTGCATGACCTCAATGTCTTCTTTTTTTTTTTTAGGAGCCAGCTTAAGAATTTCACAACTTGCTTAACGCCAGATTTAATTTGCAGTTATGTAAAAAGACTGCTTGCACAAAGAGAGGCTGCTGGTTGAAACAGGGCCTGAAAGACTTGGAGCATTTAGTGTGTGCAGCGGAGCATGTCAAAATTAAGCTTGTTTTCTGAGGATGGGCAGTTTCTTTGATTTTTCTCCCCCCCCCCACTTACTAATGACGTGTGTAATTATTTAAAGACTTACACATGCAGCTAAGGGGGGAAAATAAACCCTTGAGTTGGTTGGAAAAACTCCATTTAGTCTTAAACATGGTGCACAATGTGAGAATTATTTGGACATTAGTATGTCTGGTCACGTGAGTGACAGTCAATAAATTTCTGTCTCCATTAGTTTTTATTCTGGGGAGTGCCCCTTAAATTATGATATTTTGAGCTTTTAACATCTGTCTAGACCAGTTCTGGTCTGTAACGTAGACACTTGTTTATAAATTATTTTATTTATTTTATTATTAATTATGATTGCTCTTTATTTATTTATTTATGTTCTAGAAAGTTGGGGCCTGAGCCACAAACCAGGCCCCCTTTGTGCTTGGTGCTGTACAACATAGACCTTTCCCCAAGGACTTAGCATCTAAATCTAAGGTAAGAGACAGTAACCCTTTTTCCTCCTCCTCACTCCATTCACTTTGCCATCATCTCACATGTAATAACATGGTACCTGTCTACCTCGGAGTGGTATTGTGAAGACGGCTGCTTGAATAACCATAAGATACTCAGATACTATAGTAATGGGAGCTATAGAAGTACCTGCAATCACAGGGGTGAGCAAGGTATGGCCTGTGGGCTGCTTTTGGCCTGCCAAGACTTTGGATTCAGCCCACAGCCCTCCGGGACCCTCAGGCAGGCTTCTTGCCTGACACAGCCCCAGGTCACTCAGAGTGGCTGGCTGTTGTGTGCTTGTGCATGTAGGCGCCTTGTGCCCTTTGTCGGGTGGGACACCTCACTCTGAGACCCCAAACCCTCTGCTGTACCCCAGTCTCCTACCCTAAACTAACCTCCCTCGCAGACCCTACACCCCCTCCATAAGTCAGTGCAGCCTTTGATCACTTACCAAAACCTTGAAGTGGCTCGTCCCATCAAAAATTATTGCTAAGATGAGGACGATACAAACTAAAACCCATCTGTGTGCATTTGCCAGCCAAGCCAGGTTGTTCAGGCGCAAAGAGGAGTGAGGCAAGCATGAGTTGTGCTCCTTAACAGCATTGTCAAGTACTCACATCCCTACTCCTTTCTTCAGCAGTGAGGTGAGCTGAGGGGACAGCTGAAAAGAAAAGCCACTTGGCTGGAGCAAAGGGTGGGGAGGGAATGTCAACCCTCAGTTGCACTTTAGCAGTCTGTTATACCGCATGGCTTGAATTCTTCTCATCCCACAGTCTCTCTCAGCTCTTTAAAAATCCAAACTCAATATGTTTAGTTTAAAATTATTTAACAATAGTTTAGAGTTGTGTGAGGATTTTTTTATTTTAAATATGAATAGAACTTAGTTCTTATCTTGGCTGATGGTATCTGTCTCCCCTTCCCCACCCCACATGCTTGTGGTGCAAACCTTCATTTAAATGAAGTTCACTTCCTTCCCCCATGTGAAGAAAGGCATACACAGTCTCCCCATCATCACCACAAGGTTAGCAATTACAAAAACTGGGCTGTCTTGCACACAAAAAGTAATATTATTAATGATCAAAAGTGTATTTTAGTAGTCAGTGGTAGCAAAACCAACAACATAAGTTACTTTACTAAGAAAATAATACAAAGCACACGAGCTAAGCTGGAGTCGCTAAAAACTGGGTACTTTTACCCTAATTTTACACAAAAGACCACCCCAGGGTTATGCTCATATACATTTTATTACATGTCACCCTTAGATTAAATGAAAAAAGGGGGAACTAACTTTCAAGCTGTACTCCGGAGCTGTCAGTGCCATCCATCCTTGGAAGACAAGGATGTGGCCAGGGCCCTGGGCTGCCTCCTGCCCTCACCAGCCAGCCAGCCAAAACCAACTCCTCCAGAGAGGTGATGGCTAGAAGCAGAAAAAGAGGAACTCGTAGGCTGTGGCCACACTACCCAGGGGCCACGTTCATGAGGCAGTTTGGAAGATGCTAATGAGGGGCTGACATGAATATGCAGTGCCTCATTAGCATAATTGCAGTCAGGGGCTATTCGAAAGTGCTGCTTTTGGAATGCACACTGCTCATGTAGGCGGGGGAGGTCTTTCGAAAGGATCCTCTGACTTCAAAAGCCCCTTCTTTCTATTTGGTTTCAGGAAGAAGGGGCTTTCGAAATTGGGGTCCTTTTGGAAAGCCTCTGTCTACACAGGCAGCATGTGTTCCCTTGCAAAAGGGAGGGGTAGTGTGGCCAAAGCCTTATAGTTTTGCCCCCATCTTTTATATGCTTCAGTCTAGTCCCACTGCTCCAGGACTCTGTATGACTGTGAGTCTTCAGTTAACAGCAGCTGGGACTTTGATCTTCTCTTGATGGGGCATTTCTCTTTCCTGGGTGGATTCTTTTGCAGGGCTCAGCTCCTATTATTCTCCGGCCATCAAGGTGCTGCTGGCAGCTGGTTATCCAGTCGGGATGGCTTCAGGGACTGATTTCCTTGCGCGCGCGCGCACACACACACACACATGCACTCACAATTCCTTCGCTCACAAAAAGGAAAGCTCACTTTAGAGAAAGCAGTTTCTTTCACAAAGAGGAACAGCCAGGATTTCTTACCAACTTATAACACTTAAGATAGACTTAGCAGCTACTACAAAACAAAGCTTACGGAAAGTTACAGGACTTAAAACCAGCAATAACTGAAAGTTACAGAACTTACATCTGCATTGTACTGAACTGAGCCGAGCCTTAATAGTTTCTCCCCTGAGATATTATTTCAAATAAAGCTCTTCACAGGCCAGAAATGCCTTTTCTGATTTGGGCCTAGCACCTCTCTCCTTTCTTCCCCCGTGCATCCTTCAATTACCGTCCTTTTGTTTCCAGGTGTTTCCAAGGTCTCTCTTTGGGGTGGGAGACAAAGGTACAGCAAACTTTATATAGACTTTCCATAATTACTTATATAGAATTTCCCTAATTACTATTACCCAAACCTTTATTAGATTCCCCAGCTCCCTTGTGGAAAAGTACAGAATTCCAGATGGGTTTCAGTATCAGGTGACCAGATCACCTGACTTTGTAGCACCCCAGAGTCCCTGCGTCAGTGCAGTATGGCACATCTGCAGGAAGGCCCAGCCTACTCACAATCAATTATCCTCATTGATTGGCCATCAAGCCGTTGTAGTCCCTGAAGTGTCAGCAGGGAGTGTACCCCAAACCAATGAATATGAAAGTAAAGATATATAGGTCAATAGTCTTATCTTCAAAGATAATCTTCATCCATATAAATGGGGCAATCCTTTTCTGGAAATCATAATCTTTGCAATGATATGTTAAACTTTATGGAAAATGGCTCATGTATCTTAGTTATATCATACTCTTAGCATAAGCATATTTTCAGAAAGCATACAAAATATTATGTAACAGTCACATAAACAGTTACAACTTGAACTGAAAGAGGTTTGACAGAGGTGTGGGAATTACCTCGACATGAATTCTCCCTCATGCTTATTCCATTGGGAAAAAACAAAATATTTCTATGCCTCTGAAGAGCATCATTCCCACCTCTGAAAGAGCATACCGTTTTAATGCCAGTAATTGCTCCCCCTGTAGATTAGCAGGGCCTGAATTTTAAAATGTTATATACCGAGCTGGGCGCACACAGTGTGAAAGTCAATCGAGTGTGAATTCATCCCATAAGAGGCATATGTCCCACATAAAATCTGGCACAGAAAATATAAATTTCACCCACGTATTGGCCTAATTTGAGCTGGCAAGTACCATGACTATAGATGCAAACTGTTTATTACGTTTCTGTTTGTGGCCTGGGGTTTGGAATTTTTTGAAACATGGGCCCAATAGTTACATGTTGGTATTAAATTAAATTTTGGCTTCTTTTAACAATGTGTCAAGTTTCAAGACTTTTCTCTGTAGACGACTGACGCCTTCACACACAGTCCTTCGTACGCTCCTATCTCAATAGACTCAGGCTTCATTTTCATTTGAGACTTCTTTGATGCAGCACTTTCTTTACCTGCATGAATTAACACACCCATGATGCTTAATTATCTTTGACAGCTACTGTTACGTAGCATCTGATCATTGCAGGATAGATATGCTGCTTGTAGACTTGAGCAGCTATGATGCAGCTGAAACTGATTTTTTTTCTGTGCATTTTTCTCATGCCTAATGGTGAAATACTGTAGTTAAGATTTTACCTGCTAAATCAGTAAAACTGCAGAGGACTGAAGAAAAATGCTGGGGAGAAAAATCTGGACACATTGTAGAAAGTATGTTTAATTTGGATCCATTATCATCAGTGGCCAATACAATTCAAATAGAGTTTTCCTGAGCTATGTCGAAAGAAGTGAAAAAAGAATTGGGCCAAGTATATATGAAATGGGCCTGGTCATCTTAGTAGCATGTAGCAACATTAATATGTATGCTACCTTATTTAAATAAACCAGCCCTTTGTAGATATCAGTATTTCAGTTGCTGCTGCTAAGAGATTTTTCTCTGGATCTTAACGCTAATCTAGAGGCCTCTGTTGTTGAGCAGTGATTAAGGGGAATATATTTTCCATGTACAGCTCATGCACTGAAATTTTTGCAGATTTATTAATTGCAAGGGTCTCCTGCTGTTGACTTTGACAAAGAACTTGTTTGTTACTAACATGGACTCAGAATTCCATAAATTTAAATCTCCTTTCCTTTCACACCAAATGAAAGTGGAGTAGTTAAGGCTCAGCAACTGTAAAGCGAATGTAGACCATCAAGAGCAGAGCCTGGGTTTCACAGTAATTAGTTAGAAACCAAAAATGCAGATTCCAATCAACTGAAATATTTTACCAAGGCATGCCAAGTTTTGGCCAATCATTTCAATTGAAAAGAAAAGGAAATTTTTGGAAATGTCAGAACTGTTCATTTATATATTAACGTGCTATTTTGTTTTGATGTTTCAGATGAGATTCTTACAGTGGAGATGGCTCAGGGGCTGCTCTGAAGCAGGTCAAACCCAGCGTTCCCAGGTGAGTTCTCTAACCACCAAGCTGCAGAAGAGCTCACTAAATCTCTCCTGTTTAAGCTGTTCGACTTTGTATAAATACTTCAACAAGTAATGAATCTTGGATAGAAATACAGGTGAGTCCCCTAACCACTAGGATATAGTCATTCTAATTGTCTCGCTGGCCCAACAGCTATTCGTGTGTTTCCTACCAGACTTGGCTGCTCTAGGAGCACTGAAAGCCTGGCGACTGTAGTCTGAGAATATGAAGACTGGGTAATTTTATGCCTGACGTCTCCCCAGCAGTAGCATCAAGGTCCTGGACAAACCAGCCAAAGTCATGGGAACAGATGGCATAATGTAGAAATGCCGAGATGATATCACTATATTTAGGAGCAAGTGGGACTCAAACATCTTATTGCTCTGGAAAAGCAGGGTTTTCAGCCATTGTTTTTAAAGTGTCCGTGTGTGGAGAGAGCAGAGAAGGATTAAAGCGTATAGTCAAAGGCAGCTGTAAGAAGCCACCCCAGCAAAGCCTTCAAACAGGAAAGCCACTACAGGGATGACCTGGCTACACCCATCTGACCTATCCGAGTTTTGCCTTTTACTGGCAACAGGAAGAAGGATTAGTGGTATCTAGGGTTGCCAATCTTCCCAGGTAGTCTTGGGGTCTCCAGCAGTGAAAATATTAATATTTTAGTCATAGGTTATGTCATGTGATGATGAAACCTCCAGGAATACATCCAGCCAAAATCGACAACTCTACCTCATAACAGCTTCAGCCAGCTTTAATACAGCTCTGAGCTAGCGCAGTTCTGTTAAGCTGTCCTAACACGAGTATGCCTGGGCCCAAACATGAAATTGTGAAAGCAGGCTAAATCGGAGACACGTGATGTATGAGCTTTAGCAACATGTACTGTTCCGAAGAAGTTACTGGAATGGAACGGAACTGTACGGCACAGTGTGAACCTCCTGTGCACTACCATATCAAGAGAGATCACAGAAAGTTTGTCACATAGTAAGAGCTGGTCAAACCTGGGAATTTTGACATTTTAAAAAAAATTGCTCTAAACCAAAACAGAAAGTTTGAGATTTCCTACTAGATGACCTTTCCAAAAATAAATAAAATATTTGTGAGGTCAATAAATACATGTTTTGATGCGAGTTTAACTTTTTATTTACTATATTTGATTTTTGATTTTATCTTTTATTAAATTATAAAAAGTAAATTTCAAAACAAGCCGTTCTAAAATGACAAATGGAAATGTTTCATTCAAATGTTTGCTTTATGAAAATGCTTTCATTCAATTTTTTTCCCCACAATGGAAGGATGACAAAATACATGTGTTCCTGCAGAATATTTTTATATTAGTTAATATGCATTTTCTTTAAATAAAATGTTCTATTTGAAAAATTTTGACTGCCTCTTCATACAATGTTCAAGGGCGAGTCTGTGCAGCCAGAGAAAAAGAGACAACATTGTAGCTTGCTTTGTGCAATCTCTTATTTTCCAATCCTATTCTTAGTTAGCTCCCTTAGGTGGCAGTAAATGCAGTGTTTTAGTTGAGAAATGTCAGTTTTATTAATGCACACCACCAAGTACCATACAAGCAAGTCAAATGCAGAGTAAGTGATATCTGTGCTTGTCCTGTGGTGGAGCTTAGTGATGATTTGAGAAGAGAAAGCATGGTTCAGTCTTCATGCTGGTGCAGTCCTGGACTTTGTGTGAAAAGGGCAAATGCAAAAATTGCAGAGTGTATAATGAATGTGATATGTCTCATAATAAAATAGCCTGGTAAGAAACTACGGGCAACAAGAAGACAAGTTTTGGTTCATTCAGTACAGTTTTCTGCACATTTCCCCAGAGGTAATGGGACAACATCCAAGTAATTAAGTGTTGCGTAATTTTGCAACTTGTTCCTGTCCACAAGTGCTTTTTGTTCAACCTATGGCTCTTGTACTCTATCCCAAGCAAGTCTATACCTATAAAATCCCAATCCAGACCTCAAGGTTTTTAGGGCAACCAAATGTGTTTTCCTGGCTTTAAATTATTAAAAATATAATGCTTCATCCTCTAACCTCTTTTATCCTGCCAGTAATTTTAAATCACAGAACAATTCTCATGTAGTAGCTATAAGAGCAAATGAAGAGTTCTAATCAAAAGCTTCCCATTTATTATTTATCTGTTTTGATTGTTTTAATGGAGACTAATATATCAATGCAAACAAACACTGTCTGTCTCTCATACTGAACTCTAAACACAAGGGTTATGGTTACTGACCTGAACTGCCAGCAGCGATTTGCAAATAGGCAGTCTCAAAAATGCAAATGGGCACTCATTTGCATATTTGCTTACAAGCAGGCACTGTTGCTGACACAAAAAAAGCTGGGAAATGTGGTTCTGCCAGTGAAACCCCACCTTTGTCAGCAGTCTCTTATGCCTGATGTTTTCCAGGCATAAGAGGCTGCCAACAAAGCGGGGTAGTTTTGCTGGCAGATGCACTTTTACACAGGTCTTTTTTGTGCTGGTGGCAGCATCTGCCGGTAAGCAAATATGCAGATGAGTGCCAATTTGCATTTTTGAGCCCGTCCATTTGCATACTGCTGCCGGTGGTTTGGGTCAGTGTAACCATAGCCACGGTAATTCGAATATTTCTGTTTCTTTGCAAGAAATCTATATCCTGTTTTGTAATGTAGTGCCCATATGAGCTTACTGAGGTTATTATTGGCTTGTCAAGTAGGTTGTGTCACAATTCCATTTCCCTCATTCTGCCATGTTATGTAGTATCTTCAAAGAGTCTCACTGATGTCAAATACAGTGTGAATGAGGTTAGTAAGAATCAGGCCCTTTACAAATACACTATAGCTGTAGTGGAAGAAGAGGTCACAACACTAGACAAAATTGCCTCAGTGACTGGACTGAGCATTAACAAGGGAAGGACCAAGACAAAGAGGATCGTCCAGTCCAACAACATCATCATCATCATCATCACACTGAGAGGGGATGACCTAGAAGATGTGGAGCAGTTCACCTACTTCGGTAGTATTATGGGCTGAGACAGCGGAACAGATAAGGATGTCAATGTAACAACTGCATTCAAGACTCTCAGTCCCATATGGAGTTCACAAATAATATCTGCAAAACCAAAACTACATATCGTCAACACAAATGTGAAGAGTGTGCTCTTGTATGGACGTGAGACCTGGGGTACTAAAAAGTCTTCAAATCACAAGCTACAGACATTGATAAACAGATGTGTGAGGTACAACCTTCACATCAAGTGGCAAGACTTTGTCACAAATTAGCTTTGGAACAGAGCATGACAAGAACCACTTGACGTTCAACTCAAGAGGAGAAAGTGGGGATGGCTAGGCCACACTCTCAGAAAACCATCATCCAACGTAGTCCATCAAGCTCTCACATGGAACCCACAAGGAAACACAAAAGACGAAGACCTCAGACAACTTGGAGAAGATCTACTGAGATTGAAGGACGACTACTGGGGTACTCCTGGAGTCAGCTAGAAGAAGATTTTTCTTGAGACAGAGTGAAGTGGAGGAGACTTGTAGGTGACCTGTGCTCCACTCGGAGTACAAGGGTTTAAGTAGTTAAGTAGTATAGCTGTAGATTCATAGGAGAAAAGCCTCAGTCTTTTTCCAGCTGTTTCTGTAACCCACACACCTATGGATGGTTAACTGTCCCATGTAGTGGTACCTAGATCACTTCACAGAGAAAGAATAAGTGTCCTCTACAGCCTAAGCTGAGAGTCAGATGGCCTTTCGCTCGAGCTGTGGAGGCACCTGCACTAAGTTCCCAGTTCTGCCTAGGGGCGTTATGCGTTCGACACAAAGACTTCTCATGAGCTGTATTAGGAATTTTACTCATCCATTTTTGTGTCAAGCAACCTGAGGGCAAATTCAAAATGTTGTTGTTTTGGCTAGAAAATGTTGAAGGTGAAACTTTTCTCATAAATGGTCGGTTTAGATGAAATGTTCCTTGGGAAAGTGCAGACGGTGGGGGGCAAAGGTGATACCTTCCCACTCAGCACCTCCCTGCCATTATCCAATAGTGTGGTGGTTCTGGTGCTCTTCTTCAATGCTGGAGTTCTGATTAGCAAGCTGTTTTCTAAATCAGACAGAGCAGGGACTTGTACCAGGCCTCCCGTGTCCTGAGTGCCTTAGCCAGTTGTGAAGTGGATCTCGGTCTCTCTCTCTTTTTGTAAGATATTCTGAAAGGTCTTGAGTTCCTCCCAGAGCTTTTTTTTCTGGTGGTATGTGCTAGTACTACATACCAGCACCTTCCCACCAGGGTTCCCTCACAACAGCAAAGGGACCATGAGCTGGAGCCCCTGCCCCATGGGAGGCTGCCATGGGGCTGGGAGCCAAAGCCCCTGTTTGCCCTGCAGCAGCAGGGGCCAGGAGCTGGGTTGCCCACCACCTTTCCAGCAGTTCCAGCCATGAGAACCAGGGGGAAGGAGGGTAGAAGAAGAAGAAGAGCTATACTGGCTCCTCATTTTTTTACCCAAAAAAAAAAAGCCATTGGTTCTCCCTCATGCAGAATGGGACAAGTTTTGAAATTTCATAGTCTGAGAGGAGAAAATAGTTTCCTGTCCAGCTCTGTTTGTGGCTCCCTTCTTACTGGCTCGCACACACTTCAAAAACATCCTTAACTTCATAATTACTTTCTAAATGGGAGCTGCAGGGTAAATGGAGAGTAGCTGTGTCAAGGCTGTTCCCCGCTCTGGCACGCCAAGCGCAGGAAGTGGAGGTTTGTAAGAGACCTTAAAAACACTCTGCCTCTATAGGCTTCTGCTTTAAAGCTTCCCAAGGTCACAGACTCCCTGACCTTGGGAGGTAGCTGCTACCACCTGAGTGAGAAAACTTTACAATCCAGAAAGAGACACTTGGTAACCCCAAGCTCTTAACCCTCTCTTAGGAGAGGGCTTGAAAACAACGTGGAAGAAATTAAAGTGCAGTCTCGGATAGCTGACCTTCAGTCTTGGGCAGGCACACTGCACAGAAGCTCCTCAGCCTCTCACACAAGCACAACCCCCACAGCCTAGCTGCCACAGGGTGCAGTGGGGCAGGAGCTGGTGCCAGCACTGAAAAAAAGAATCTCAGCCTCTCCCGCTATGTCCTGTGCAGGGAAGTAGCCACCACTCTGTGTTGGGGCTAGTTTTAATGGGTAGATGCAGTCGCCTCACTGATAATACAGAAGGAGGTTTTCTGGCCTCATACAAGCATGACCCCCCAAGCCTAGCCACCACGGGCTTCCTGGTGCCAAATTCAAATTCGCAGGCTTCCTGTCACCTAATTCCTGTGCACCCGGAGAGCAGCAGAGATAGAAGTGGACAGAGCAGACAACCGTGGGGCATTGTGAGATACACACGGGACACCTCTGGAGGCTAATAAAGTCGATTTAAAGACATGGCTGCCACACTTGCCTTCATGTGAACTTTTAAATTCAAACTTGATGCTACACCGACTCGCTTTCCACGGTGTTATATCGAACTCCGCACTCCCTAAAATCGACCTAATGGTATTTATGGTGAAGACAGTGACATTGTAAAATCGAGCTAACTGCCTTAAAAGCAACTTTATCATGTACTGAAGACGTAGCCTCCGGAATAGCCGAACGCTCTGCACTCTCTTTTCTCTTGCAAAATGCAGAGAGGCTGCTCCTCAAATATGTCAGCAGCGGTGGTAGCAATTGTAAACAAAAGAAAAGGGCAGGAGGCACTTGCAGGTGAAATGGTGCAAGAGAGATAATGGAGCATTTGGTCAAGCAGTTGGGAAGGGAGGTATTTCAAGCAACAGAGGGTTGGCTATAGTGTTTCAGAACTGGTCACAGCACGGAAATGGAGCTCGTGGTAAGTCCCCCGATGATGAGAAAACATCAGTGAAAGCCTAGTTTGAAACAGTTGTTCCAGGACTCTGTTAAATAAATGTGATCTCAACAACATTTCTAATGCTGATTAGAGTGGACATTTTTATAGGGCTATTCCAGGCACCATTTTATGTTTTAACCATGTTAAACCTTCCAGTAGCAGGGAAATAAAGAGCTGTTACTCTGCTTCCTCTGTACAGATATGACAATGTGATAAACTTTGGCTTCTGCCAATTTAGAATTTTGGAAATACCCAGGGGTTTTAAAGAAGAGAACGGCCAGTGTATCATCATGGATGATTGCCTCCATTTTTACTGGTTGTCGTCATCCAAAGGGAGAAAGGAGGAAAATTGTCTCTGCAATGAATAATTTACTGGCCATCCATCCATTGCATTTAAAACCTTTACGTGGTTTTTCTACTCCCTGTTTCTAATAAACATAATTTCTTGTTTTCATCCACCCTGCCTGGCACTAGAAGACCCTGTTTAGACATCTTGCTATGGATTTGATCAAACAAAATGAATCCCTGGTGCCATAAGAAGCCTGCATTGAAAACTTCTCCTGTGGCTGTACCTTTAATCATGCACGTATGGGTCTTCATGCCTCAAAATGGTTGCCAACATGCAGATTTCCGCCACGGCATCACACAGATAAGTTTGGGAAAAATCAGCTTTTAATTAGCCCATGCCACAGTCATCAACTTCTTCCACTGTTTCCTGAAACTTTTAAAAATGTAAGCGCAGGGTCTGTGATTGTACCATCTTTATGATGATGAATGCAAGCACACCATTGCATTCATTTGTGCTCTGTTCTATTTGATGCTCAATTATGAAATTGATATCATGAGATACTATTATTCAGTACTATGGTTTTACTTCAAATCTGTGATGAATATTGACAGCTTCTTTTGTAAGATTTTTGGATTTAAAATGAATAATCTTTTTTTTTGTTTTGTTTTTACTACTTCCTCACACAAATAGAAAAGATCAGAAAAACTGAAAGACATGCTTGAAAGCAAACAATGGTATTAACTGCTGAAAATCATATTCAATAAAATTAAATCCATCTGAGCCCACAATGCACAGTAGCAACAAGGAGGGTTTAATTGGGTGCCCAGCCAAGAAGAACATGGAAGAGAATGGAAGGAGATTTTCGTGGATATTACCATGATAGACCCAAGCCCTGATTGTGTGGATCTGAACATCTCTGAATTTGCGAAAGCTTGGATCTTGACCTGAACTTTGTGGCTTGAGCAAACCTCTATGTTTTTCTCTTTGAACATTATATAAGTATTTTTATTTCTCATTTACTCTTCCAAACACTGTGGGCTATTTTCTTGAGTACCTGTAGCGTACAGTGCGTTTGTGGATTGTGCTCTTCTCTGTCTGTAATCTTCACCAAAACAATTTAGGAGCAAAACTGAAAGCAAAAGTTGTTAGAAGGTCCTTCATTCCATCCTTATGGAAATTACCATGTTCTTTCCTTCCACTTCTTTATCCCAATTCACAACCATTTCCACTGAACGTAGTTGCACTTTGCATTTATGGGGGTGACTTTGTTAGAAAATTAAACCAGAAAGAAATGTGTCACTGGGATTTTTGTCCATAAGAGAGAGATCTACATTTGCAAGGTTTTCCCCTTGTAATTGCAAGACAATACAAAGCACATCTAAAATGAACAGGATATTGTGTAAAATGAATTAGGAAATTAAAGCAAATGGTTGTGCCTCAAAAATAGATGTGTTCCCATAACCTTTCCAGAGCAGCACGCACTTCTGAGTGTTCTGTGGGGCCAGAATAAATAACAGTTAAAACTTGTATTTTTTGCTATCACCACTGTGGTGTTTTTCCTTTTAATATGCTGATGGAATCTAATATACTGTTAAACGAAAAAAATAAAATATACTTCAACTTTTTATTTAATGCTAAAGCAACACAAAGAATTAAATTCTTACACAGCCTCTGCTTTACTGGCTTGCTGAGATGTAACTGACAGCAGAATGTGACCAAAAATATTTTGTATCACCTGAAGAAAAAACATGGGCACTTTCTGTAGTAGGAAAAGTTGGATGTGTTTTTTGCAACCTACAGCATTAGCTCCATGTAAATGATACCACAGCTATGTGAATCGTGATTCTTCCAATTTGATAAGGCAGGTATCTAAGAAACCATCCATTGTGTGGGGTTTCCATGGCATCCTAATTAAAGTTCCAACTAGAGATTCAATGGATTTGGGGTGCCTTGTTCCCCAAGGCTGTTTTGAAAATCCCAGCCTAAAACAAGTTGGATGTTAGTCAATATGCAACATGCCAAGTAATTTACTGAACTCCATGGGGTGTCCAGGCAGTTGCTCACCTGACTCTGGTAATTATCATTTCTCAGCCAAAAAAAAAAAAGTACAGGGAACAAAAGTGGTAACTCATTGTTCACCTGCCTAATTTGTACATGAGCAAATAGCTGCATCAGACCACCTTCCCACTGGTTGGTTTCATCATCTGTGCATGCACAAGGTCCATTCTGGAAGCTAAACAACAAACACCTATGTATCTCAAGCATGTAATTCTTCAGAAATGCAAAATACCCCATTTCTCTCCCATTTTACTGATGCAAGTATGAGTCATTCAACTGTTGAGGAATTTTTCTGTGTGTGGTGATTCATTACTGAGACAAAAACAAGTGCACTGGCCTCTCTGTGTGTGGAAGAGAAACATGCTGGTGAGGACTTCACCTTCCTTTTTCTATCACGCAGGAGTTAGCTTCTTGAATGTATTCCTAATGTTTTAGGGTCAGGTCTGACCTTGTCTAGGATTGTGAGTGTGCTTGGTCATTGGCTGCAGAGCCATCTTTTAAGATGGGCCCAGTGGAACTCTGCTTCTTTATTCACTGACTATGGTTTCTCCCCTGTTTTATTCTAGGCATCTAGAACATGGCTCTCCATCTCTGATCAGGACGTTGCTTGAGCAGACTCCTGTACAAACTGCCTGATGCAAGATACTCAGGCAGTGAATGCCCACTGTGCTCTCACCTTCTCTTGGGTGTACAGTCCCACCAGGAGATCATGTCCTGGAGCTGCACTACAGAGCAAAGATTCCCGGTTACTGACTTAACCCATGAGGTTGGTGCTGTATCAAGTGGCATGCTTGCTTTGCGCCTGTTGCGCTCTCCTTGGCAAATATATAATGGGTACATTTTAATTCTATTAGCTTTATTAAAGTAGTGTCTAGAGACCCCAGCTGTAGTCAGGACTCCCTTGTGCTAGGCACCATCCAATTGTACAGAAGGAGACAGCCCCTGCCGTTGAGGGCTGGCAAGCTAATTAGACAAGACTGATAAAGGATAGGCAGCTGTGCAGAGCCCCGTCACAAGCCCCAGGGCAAGTCGGGAAGGAGGCCCAGCTCTGCACCCGGGAAGGGAAGGGCCTAGGGCAGTGGTTCCCTACAGGGGGTCTGCGAGGGTGCTGCAAAGGGGCCATGAAAAAATAGAGAATAAATAAGAATGATCATAGAAAATAAGTTTTAAATAAATTACAAAGTTACAATCTATTATTATTTTTAAATTAAATATCTTCCAGTAATGTTGTTAACTGCGGTCTGAAAATTTATGTTGGAGTTTCCTTTGTCATGTAATGCAGCGTGCATAGTGGCTACAATTGGCTTTGATGGGGGCCACAAACGGTTTGGGGGAGATGGGGGGACACACTAGTGAAAAAGTAGGGAACCGCTGCCCTAGGGCATTCGGTCCTCACCGATGCTGGGACCATGTCGTTGCCCTCGCCCCATTCACAGCCGTGCACAGCGGTGCTGCCATGGCACTTCAAAGAGCCCAGTGCTCTGGTCCCCTTTGAAAGCCAGGTCTGGGGGCAATCACTCCCTCCCACAACCAGTGGGGCTGAGGATAGCAGGGAAGACAGAATATCTGACTGCTCCGTCATGCAGCTGGTGAGTGGCAGAGAGTGTTCCCTCTGAGCTGAGCACTTGGGCAGCCACCTGGGAGAGTTTCAGGCTGCGCCCAGCTGATTAGCAGAGCACCCACAGTCATCCACAGTGGGCTGCATGTGTTTGTATTGGTGGTGCACATTTGCACATGCCTTGGTGCACATCATAACATTTATTCTGCTCATGGATGAAAAAAATTGGAGGGAACACTGGTGGCACAGTGAGACCCAATCCAGCACCCTATCCACTGGACCACACTAATGCTGATAAATTGACGTGTTGAGCTATAATATAACTGTGTAAGAGCTGCAACCTTCTGTAAAATGTCTTCTTTCTGAGCACAGGACTACAGCAGGAAGGCCGTGTTTCCACAGAGGATGCTTGAGCACTGTAAAATTAGCTCTTAAAAAGCATTTCTGGAAGCCTCTTTTTGGAAGGACAAGTGCTTTAAAAATGGGATTCGTCATGGCAGGGAACGTGTTGTTACTCCTAGAGCGTGCTGGGACAGTGGAAGCAGAGTACAAACCTAGCTTGTTCTTGGGTCAGCGTGTACCTCCTCTTGGGAAGTGCTTTAATCTTTGTGAGGTTTCAGGGATGTCTCTGTAAAAGAAATTCATTGCAGGCAGCTCTTGATTTGGAAGGGATGATTGTGGTGTAATAAAATGTAGCATACACATTACACGAGATGTGGAAGGCTCTATCCTGCCTTACACAGTTGACTTCTAACAAACACGTTTATATTTATCTACTAAAGGAAATGTGATCAGTACATGTTGATGTGACAGGATTTGTGTTGAAGTTTAGCCACTGTAACTTAAGCACCAATTTTCCTCTGCCTCCTGGTAAGTGTGTTTTTCTGTGCGGATGTATGTCATTAAGTATGCCAAGTGTTCGGTGACACACACTGTCAGGCCACTGACCTTGAGCTGATAGGTTAATATGAAATTCCAGTCTGAACAAACAACACTCAGCCCACTTGGCTGTCAGACGCTGCACTATCAGTATAATCTAGGCCGGCGGCTCCCAAACTGGGGTCGGTGGACCCCCCAGGGGTATTGAAGGTATTGCAGGGGGCCCATGGGAGAAAAAAAGATAAATAAAAATGATCATAGAAAATAAGCTTTAAATAAATTGCGAAGTTACAATCAAGTAGTATTTTTACATTAAATGTCTTCCAATAATTGTCACAGACAGAGGTTGTCCGAAAAGCTGTGTTGTGGTTTTCTTTTTCTTCTAGTGAAGTTTATGTAGCAGCTAGAAATGGCTTTGATGGGGGTCTCCGAATGGTTTGGGGGTAGGGGAGTCCATGCTATTGAAAAGGTTGGGAACCACTGTTCCTCTGTTTTAAGGATTTCTGGGTATCTGCTGATAGATGTATTGTGGGTTGAATTATGGCATGAGGCCCTGCACTGAATGTCATGGGATCATCCCAACTTCAGCAGCACAGTCTTCCAAACCAGCTGCCTGGTTCTGGCCAGTTCTTTGGAGACCAGTAAGTTGAGAACTGCAGTGCACTATGGATACTCAAGAGAGGGGAGGGTCTTGGGAGGAGACACAATTATTTCCCAAGAAACCTGCTTCCTGTGGGGCTTTCTCAGGTCAGTGTTGTGGGTTGTGGTGTTTGTAGCCCCGCCTCCCCTTGTGGTGCATCAAGACACTTGCCATTGGACAGGTCAGGCTTGGACTGCATGAGAGGGTGCAAGAGTTATTACAAGTTCTCCCCGCTGCAAACCTGCTGAATCACCTGTCACAATGTGGCCCTGGGAGAGTTGGTGCTCTATATTGAGGACTTTCAGTGGAACCCGCATTGGTCAGTTTGTAAGGAACTGACTTGCTGGTTAAGAGAGCAAATGTCCATGTTCTCTGCCAGCTGCCACTAGGATGCAGGAAAAACAATATCCACTTTCAATGTTGGGGACAGCTGTTCCACATCAGGACGTTAGTCTGTGGCTACCTAATAAGTACTCACACTGACCGTTCATAGCTAGCTACAGTTGCACATGCTAAGCCAGATTCGTGCACACATGTTGAGTTTGCAGTGCAGTTTAGCCAATGATACTGGAAAATGTGACCCTCAAAGACTATTTAGCTCAATAGCTCTAAGGCCAGGACTTATGACTACATGAATATCCTCCCTGACTCTAGATTCCATCCACTGTTCTTGGTCCCTCTGTGCACTTCTCACAGTGAAATGTTGGTGACTCGGAAAGACACTTTGGGTTTGAGGTCTTATTGTTTAGCAGTGGTGTAATGCTGTTAATTGCTGGGATGTGATAAAGATGCTGATCTCCAAATGGTTGGTTGGGATCAGTCACCCTGTTTGAGGCACTGCCCAGATGGGGTTTGGGATGACCCCATGACATTTAGCATAAGTGGAACTTGTTGCATCTGTTCCTTTAGCTACTTGGTGGATAACTTTTAAAAAAAAATCTATCTCTGATGAGCTTCAGGGATGGAGTAATGAGTCCAGCATATTCAGCAAGCTGGGTTTAATATGGCAAAGGTTAAATGTTCAGAAATAAGGAGGCCCCCAAAATTATGAGAGTTACTTCAAGTTTTCTTCTCAACCTAGAGAGTTAGAAACTTTACTTTCAAAATGGAAGCTTGGCTTCTCCCCTACTTACATGCTTCTTGGATCTGAAGCATTGAAAAATACCCTCTCATGAGACTTGGGCTCAAATGGTGAGAGTTGGCAACAGTAAGGAATCTCTTCTTTGCTGCCTCCTGTCATTTCAGAGACCTTTCACTTGCTAAGTTATGCCTCGCACAGAAAGCAAATTCCCAGTTGTTCTGTTATATGTACAGCAGTCCCTTGAGTTATGTGAGGGTTGCATTCCCATACACCCTTGCATGACTTGAATTTCACATAAGTCGGGGGTGGGCGTTTGGTTTCTTCCCCAGTGGAATGCACGTTCTGCAGCTGGGGAAGCAGCAGGAGCACCCAGAGCTCCTTTTGAAAGGAAGTCCTGGGGCTGGGGTCGGCAGTTGGGGTTAAGCCTGGCGGTGGGTTGGGGCCATGGGAAGGGGGTTAAGCCTGGGGTGGGTTAGGGCTGCAGTGGGGTGGAGAGATGGACTTGAGCCAGGGCCACGTGGCCCGTGGGGGTTTGAGCTGGAGCTGCGTGATGGGGTGTTGACCCAGAGTTGCAGGGGGTTGAATATGGCTGCGTGGGGTGTGGGGGTTTAGCCGGGACCAGGGAGAGTGAGATTTTGAGTTGTGCGTGCTTAACTCGCATTAATGTGAGTTAAGTGCAACTTGAAGTTTCGCATTCCAAGGGAGCACCGTAATTACTTCTGAATAGCTGCTGGTTTAAGGTAAGAAATACGTTTTGACCTACAAAGCCGTACCATATTTGGGACCTAGCTGCCAGGCAGAGATGCTCGAGAAATCTGCCCCTGTTTAACAGCAGGCGTGGTCATAAGTTCACGTGGGTCAGCCCCTGAGGGGCTGCCAGCACATTATTTACTTGCATGGCCACATGCACAGCTGCTTGCACCTCCCATTGGCAGCGGATTGCAGTTTCCAGCCAATGGGAGCTGCAGGAAGTGGCACAGACTGGGAGACCCACTGTGGGCTAACCTGGGGAACAACATCCATCTTATTGTCTGCCCCTGGTTAAGGGGGACAGGGCTGGCAGCAGGCAGTTGCCTGGGCTCTGAAGCTGACTCCTTCATTGTTCGGGCAGAATTTTACTTTGTTAATGATTGGTCCCCACTGTAATGGTCATCTGTTTCCCTGGGCATTTGTTAGGGTGCTGGGTTGAGGTGAGGGGTACTCAGAAAGGAGTGGGATGGTTATCATTTTTGGGTGGAGGTTATACTAGTCTGGGTTGTTCTGTTCTGGTGAGATTCACGCAACCAAATGGGCCAAGGCAAAGAGGGGTTTGTATTGCCTCTCAGTGTATTTGTTTAATGCCTCCTGTATCTTACATTGCAGTCCATGTGCTGATACAGCAGAGGTTTCATTTTCCCCTGCATGTTGCCTAACAGTTCTAGGATGCTGCTGAGATCTACCCTTAGATCGTACGGGCAGTTTCCAGGCAGCACACATCAGGACATGAAATGAAGGAAGAGTGCTTTCCCAGGCTCTATTTGATACCATTGACTGCTTTCCTAGTCAATGAACTGTGAAGCATTACCTATAAAGGAGGCTATTTGCACTTCTGCACCACTTTTCAGGCAGATGGCTGAAAATATTTTCCTAGGCAGGCAAGGTGGGATGTGACTGGGGGAGGCTGTACTCATGGGTTGGGTGTGGGGTGTCTACCTGGGATTGAGTTATTGTTTCTTGTGTTACTTGCTTTGCAGAACTGCAAGCTGTCCATGACAATAAATACAGTAGGCATCAGTTCACACAGCAAGGAATATGCAGAGAGCTCAAACTGACATTTTAGTGTAGGGAAAATATGTTGCTAGCATTCAGTTTTTAAAGCTTTTCTTCAGAATTTGGGATGAACAGAATGACACATTTTGCCCAGTTGCAGTTAGTGTGGCCAATCCAGCAGCATGCTCCCTAAGCTGTATTCGTTCCAGCAGAGTTCTCCATCCATGGGACATTCGTTATGTTGTGGCTTGTACACTGATCCAGTGAAGTTATATATGGTTTTATGGCTATGGCTCCACTACACAGTTATTTCACAGCAGCTGTTTTGAACTTATTTCTAAATAACACAGCTACACACAAATGCATTCTGAAAGAACACTTCCAGACACACACCACTATTTTGAAAGAGTGTTACTGGGACCTTTATGGCTTATTTCAAAATAGCACTATTCCATGTCTTAATAGCGCCTATTTCAAATGATATGTCTCTTATTCCTCCTGCAATAAGGGTTACCAATTTTGAAATAACATACCTTCTATTTTGACTTTATTTTGAATAGTGTGTGTGTAGTGTAGACACTAAAAAAGTTATTTTGAAATAAGTGTTATCTCAAAATAACTCTGTAGTGTGGACATAGCCTATCTTACTTTTAAGGCAGAGAGAAAGAAAGGATGTAGGCAATCACAAAACCCTGTGTCAACATCAGTGTGAGAGTTTTTGGATGAGAGTCCAAATAATCTTGCAATAACTGAGAGACTGCTGGGAGAGACACCTGGCCACATCTCTAGGGAAGACTGCCTAGCTGTGCAAGCTGATGTCCTCAGTGAGTGCTGTCCAGCAGATGGTGGCTGTACATGTTGCTTCTGCTCAGAGAAGCAGCAAGTCATATCCCATGGTGATCATCCCGAGGTTGCCTTTTGGCAGTCTGCCCTGGACCATCAGGGTCTTTTTGGACAGGGTGCACCTGCCAGTGCAGTTCTTGTTGTGCTCTGCTGTCCAAGATTGTTAACGGCAGGGCAGGTTTTGGTGAACATTTGTGCTCCGATGATGTGATTTTTGTTAATGTGTTGGAGCAGGTTCCCACTCATTTAAAATCCTTCTTTGTGTTCTTCATTTCTATCCAGCCTGCGTGAGGGGAGTCACAGAGGTTGTACACAGAAAGCGCCCTCGAAAAATAGTACAAGGAGAAAGGTCTTTGAGGTGAGAAGTTCCTTGCTTGATCGGATGATCGGAAAATTAAGGCACAGGTACTCAGGCACCTCTGGACTACAGCAGAGTTCTCTCAAAGCTCTCACTAATAGAAAAGTAGAGATGTTTAAATAATCATCAAATCATTTATTTTAAGACATTTGTGACATTTTTCGAGTACATTATTTGACAAATAATTTGTTTTCACCCTTTTCCCAGCAGAAAGATGGGTCTATATACTATGCAAGTAATCTACTTTTATCCTGGACCTTGTATAGTCATTCACATTTGCCACATGGGTATGTAAATGCTACTCTTCTGGCCTGATAGCATTTTATACCCCACTTATATTGGTGTAAATGACTGTGCAGTGTGCAGGGCAATGAAATATCATATAACCCTTAAGAAAAACCCGATACGTGGCCCCCCAAATGCAGGGCTCGAAAACAGCACTCCATGAGTTTGCAAGGTTGGCCAAATGAGTCTAGTTTCTAGAGATGGCCTCTCTGGTGACACTCACTATTACTTTAGCAACAATCAGTGTTAATACCCAAAGTAGTTGTAATTCATTTGCCTTTGTGGCCGATTTGCATTTTACGAATTACAGAGTGACCGAAACATTTTGTAATTTTGTGGTTTGGTTTTGCCTTTACATCTCAACAAGCACTTAGCAGTGACAGCTGAGCAGCACTGAGGAAATGTTCTCCTTAGCCTGCCAGTATGTGTATGTTTGGAGAGGCCATTATCAAGTTGACATCATCGAAGGCTGGAAGGAAATGAGTTTGAGATGTGGGGCTAGGTGACTGCAGCCCTATGTTGGAGGGTAACTGTGCCTGAAATTCAAAGCCAGCTTCAGGGTCTGAAAAAGACCTAAGTCTGGAGGTTCAGGACTGAGGTGGCTTTAGATGTGAAGTCACCAAACTTTAACTAAATAAAAGTAGACAAATCATGTTTTCCTTCCTGGTCATATAAAAACATCACCACTCCAAATGCATCACTTGTCACAAAAGGTTATTTCATTGCATTACCTTAGCATTAAACTTCAGAATTAGAGTAAATTGTCAGCGCTTCCCCCACAAAAATAAGGACCAAGGCTTCAGCCCCGTCTGTGTGCAAACATGCATTAGCACAGCTAACAAATGCAGACGTAACAGCATTGGCTTCTGCACATGAAAACAAGAATGTTTGATGCACCTACACTTTGGCCGTGTCTGTGCTACAAAAGTTAACTTTGAAGTAGGGAGCCCAACTTTAAAGTCCTGGGAATGGAGTAGTGCCCTACTTCAAAGTTTAGCTTTGAAGTAGGGTGTGTGTAGATGTTCAACTTCAAAGTCTGTTACTTCGAAGCTGAGTGTCTACACACACCCTCCTTCGAAGTTAAACTTCAAAGTAGAGTAAGGACTTCGAAGTTGGGCTCCCTTACTTCAGAGTTAACTTTGGAAGTAAGAGAAAACGTGTGTAGACTCTGTGCAGGCTACCTTGAAGTAGTGCCTAACTTTGAAGTTAACTTTGAAGGTAGTTCCTGGTGTAGTTCCTAGTTCCTTTGTGTGAATGGAAATAATGTCTCTGCTTTTAAGAAATGTAGCTCTAACTTGGGGCTGGGCAAAATATAGCCTGTGGGATGGATCCAGCCCACGGGAGCCTCTGCCAGGACCCTGCCTGTTCTGCCCTTGCTTGGCACTGAGAACCGCTGGCTGCAGAGCCACCTCTGCCTCTGTAAATGCTGAGAGCCTGTGGAAGCAGAGATGTCTCATGCTGCCCCAGCCCCCAGCAGCTCTCATTGACCAGTTTCTGGCCAATAGGAGCTTCCTGTTTGCAGGACAGGCAGCAGGTAAAGTACTCTCTCCTGAGCTTCCAGCACACATGGCCCCTGCAGCTTCTCTGAGTACATGTGGAGGCAGGGACCCAGCAGAGGCTAATGTACCTGCTGGGCTGCTAGCCAGGAGCCACCCAGGTAAGCGTCTCCTGGCCAGAGCCTACCTCTGGCACCCCAACCCATCCCTCCTCAACCCTCTGTCCCCAGTGCTCTGCACCCCCTCCTGTACCCATACCCCATGTAATCCAAACACTTCGCATCCCAACTCCAGCACCCATAACCCCTTCCCAGACCCTGCACTCCCTCTTACACCTCTCCTCCAGGTCACAGCCTCCTTCCAGACCTTGCACCCCAATCCCCTGTCTCCGGTCACAACCTAAATCCCTGTAACACACCCCCCCACACCTCTCCTCTAGGTCAGACTCGTCTCTTGCACCCAGAGCTCCTTCCCAGACCCTGTACCCCCTTCTTCAACCAAACTCACTTCCAGATCCCACACCTCTTCCTGCACCTCAGTCCCTTACCCCAAGCTCTCTTCTGCACCCAGCCTCCATCCCAGACCCTACACCTCCTCCATTCATATCACAGAAGAGTGCGTCCATTGAGCACTTCCCACATTATTGGAGTGCCCACCCACCTTCAAAAATGATTGCCCACTCCTGGTCTAAGTGGTAAGTGCTGAGTGCAGTGTTTGAAGGTGTGGAGTTACAAATGCACGAGTGTATAAAGAAGAAGGTCTAGACCAAGAATGTGTATGCAGTAGACTTGGTGCTTTTAAAAGGGCCAGTTGCACAAAGCTGAAAATAATTAGGAGCCAAATCAACTGGGAGCAAAAATGTAATCAGAAAAATGTGAATGAGAACAATTGGGAATTGCTTATGAGCACTTGACTAGAGGCCCAAAAGAAGTCACAGTCCTTCAATTGAGGAAAAAGGTCGTACTGGGTAAAATACTGACCTGGTTTAGAGGAGAAGTGAAAGCAGATTATGTATAAAATGAGTGGAAGAGAGGAGAATTTGATGGTAATTGGGTGTAACCATAGCTAGAGGAATCCATGGAGACTGATCATGCAATGTGACTGGAGCATCACCATCTGTTACCCTGATCCTTGTTATGCAGGGGACAAGGGGGGTCAGGAAATAAGCACTGGTAACAGAGTAGACCACGTGTGCCACGCTCATCTTACACAGTGTCAGGAGAAAGCTAAGCCTTGGCCAAAGAGGAGTGAATGAAACCTGCATCCCTCGGTCTGGGGCTCAGATTGTGAAAGTTGGGAACTGTGGGGGGATCCTCGCTTTGCTGCGTTGTAGATGGCTGTCCGTTCGATAAGTTGTACTTCACGCAGAAAGTGCCTTCCCTGCGTTCTGCCCTCTGCATTTGCTTCGGAATAGCTTCTGGCTCAGTGTAAGGCGTACCTTCTGATAGACATAGCCCCCAGCTTGGAGGCCAAGAACTAGAGATGGTGGTTATGGTGGCTCCAAACGTTCCTGCCAGCAATGTGAGTGAAAAGCAATCAGAGATGTTGAAATCATCCACTATATTGTGCCTGGCAGATCCAAAGTCAGTTGAAGTGTACAACATATTCCAATGGGAGTATGAAGGAGACTGCAAACTGCTAGTCGAAGCCACTTACAAACTTAGAGAACCCGGCTGCCTACCTAAGGGTGTCTCTTAAGAAAGGCACTTTTTGTTTTTATAATGAGAAACCAGCTACCAGAGAAGACCACGGAGCATTTAGGTTACAATAAAGCTAAATCTTACGAGTTTAAACAGTTAATGGATTAACTGATTAAAGAACTGAATTATTTGTGATATACTTGAGTAGTACCAATGTCAAAGCAAAGTTACTGCAGGAAATACTAGCTTTTGTTGCTGAGTTATAAAACAGCTTTAGTTCATTGTATTGTGATGTGCATTATATGAAAGCTACCTTTGGTTTGCTTCCTTATTTGCACTGTATTGACTTCATAGGTTAAATGAAAATCTGTGAGACTATCTAGCGAGTAATCAGGTCTGTCTCTAACACCTCAGATGTTGTCATCAGGTTTTACAAGTGAAGGTGATATTTTTCTCATAACCTCCTGAAACAATTCATCTTAATTAGCACCAGGGTAAACTTCTGCATGAGATTAAAATACATTTAATTATTGAGAACTATCACGGTAAATGCATTTGCTTAGTATTTTTACACAGAGTTGCAAAAACAGTTCTCTCTGCTGGTCTGAAAGCTTTGTTTGTTCAACTCATTTTGAAACTGTTACAACATGATGAAAGATTAATATCTCTTTCTGAGACTCTTCACAAATGAATGCAGGGCCAGAGGGTAAAATCTGACCCATAATGCATAGGTTGACAATTTTAATTGCTACTGAGCCAAGCACACACATACTAACTGGAATCATGCAATCCTTGATGCCCACAGAGGGCTCCAAAGAGATTATTCTGAGTTATTCTGTTTCTTCTCCTTTGCTGAAAGTGCCATGTTTTCTTGGAGTCTCCTTGTTTAAACTGAGCTCTGTTGTCCCTTAGAACCTGATCCAAAAAAGCTGACAGGAATCAGTGGAAAAACTCCCTTTGAGTTTAACGGGCTTTGCTCCTGCCCTTTATGAATGTCAATTCTTGTTACTAAGTCATTTCCAAAATTGCAGGTCTCAAAAGAAAAAAAAATACAAAGAGATATCTGATGATATTTAGCACATGATGAGTTCCTGTGGTGGCCAGAGCTGACAGGTTGTTGCGTTCAAATCTTTCAAGGAAAAAGGAAATATGGACTAAATACAATAGAATGAGGTGGCATTGCACTTGTGATGATTTGTCCCAGTATGTTCACTGGTGTTGTGTTACTGGCCTTTCCTCCCACTCCCCCTACCCCATCAGCAGTAGCATAGCTGGTTAGGAATGCCCTGCGGGGAGAATTGTACATCCAAAGGCCATCCTAGGATGCTACAGCTCTCCCTCGCCCAGTCTAAGGCTATGTCTACACTATGAGATATATTCGATTTTGTTTTTGGCTCGTTCTTATGAATTCAAATTTAAGTGTCCACATACCTGCTGGAAATTTGACCCACCATTTCTCCGTGTCAAGTTTCCGCATCCCCCATTGCCTTATCCAAGTTTGACTGCATGAGCAATGCATTGTGGGTACTTATCCCATAGAGCCTTAGCTCCAGTTGCTTATGGGTGTTTGATGTCACTATCCCAGAATACAAAGCACTGTCCCAAAATTCAGAGCACCCAGTAAACATGTGAAAACAAATGGGAGATCACACCATTTTCTCTGGCACAGCTCTATCGCAAACATGGATACCCAAATACTTCAACTCATTGCACACACTGTTATAGCAAATTCCCGGACTGTCGTGCAATTTTTCTTTCATTGAAAAGGGCAATGATGGTTGAGGATGATGATGATGATGAACGTTTTGAAGAGGAAATATTTCAACTGTGGACCAAGAACTCTCAAATGCTGGCTGCCCTGAATGCATTGCTGACAGTAGAGTGGCGGTTTTGGACTCATGAGATCAGCACACACTGGTAGGACCACATTGTTTTGGAGTCCTGGGATGACCAGAAGTGGCTGCAGAACTTTCGTATGTGCAAATCCACTTCTATGGAACTTTGTGATTTTCTGGCCCCTGCCCTGAAACACAGCGACCCAAGAATGACACTGGCTTTAACAGGTCAGAAGCAAATGGCAATTATTCTGTGGAAGTTTGCAATGCCTGACAGTTACCAGTGGCAAATCAATTCAGGGAGTGGAGATCTACAGCGGTGGTCATGGTGATCTACAGTGGGGGATCATGGTGATGCAGGTAGCCAATGCAGTTTGTCAGCATCTCTTCAGGAAGACCGTGAGCCTGGGAAATGTACAGGCCATAGTGGATGGCTTTGCTGCCCAGGGGTTTCCTTACTGTGGTGGGGCAATAGATGGCATGTATGCCCTCATCATGGCCCTGGCCCACCTGGCCTCTAAGTACATAAACAGAAATGTTCTCCAGGGTAAATTTTCCGAATGGAGGTGGGTAACTAGTGGTGTCCCCCAAGGGTCAGTCCTAGGACCAATCCTAGTTCAGTTTATTCAGAAATTATCTGGATAGGGGGGTGACCAGTGAGGTGGCAAAGTTTGCAGATGACACTAAACTGTTCAAGATACTCAAGACAAAGGCAGACTGTGAACAGCTTCAAAAAGGTTTCATCAAACTGAGTGATTGGGCAACAAAATGGCAAATGAAATTTAATGTGGATAAGTGTAAGGTAATGCGCATTGGAAAAGATAACTCCAACTATACTTCCAATGTGATGGGGGCTAATTTAGCTATAACTAATCAGGAAAGAGATCTTGGAGTTATCGTGGATAGTTCCTTGAAAACATCCATGCAGTGTGCAGAGGCAGTCAGAAAGGCAAATAGGATGTTAGGTATTATTAAAAAAGGGACGGAAAATAAGGAGTACCTTACTGCCCCCATATAAACATATGGTACGCCCACATCTTGAATACTGTGTACAGACGTGATCTCCTCACCTAAAAAAAAGATATCCTGGCAGTGGAAAAGGTTCAGAAAAGGGCAACTAAAATGATTCGGGACTTGGAACAGGTCCCGTATGAGGAGCGGCTAAAAAGGTTGGGACTTTTCAGTTTAGAAAAGAGGAGATTGGTGGGGGGATGTGATAGAGGTATATAAAATTATGACAGGTGTGCAGAGGGTGAATAAGGAGAAGTTATTTACTTGTGCCCATAATACAAGAACTAGAGGACACCAAATGAAATTAATGGGTAGCAAGTTTAAAACTAATAAAAGAAAGTTCTTCTTCACTCAGCACATAGTTAACCTGTGGAACGCTTTGCCAGAGGAGACTGTGAAGGCTAGGACTATAACAGAATTTAAGAAAGAGCTAGATAAATTCATGGAGGTTAGGTCCATAAAAGGCTATTAGCCAAGGGTAGGAACCGTGTCCCTAGCCTCTGATTGTCAGGAGACAAATTGCTTGATCATTGTCTTTGGTCCACCCCCTCTAGGGCACCTGGCACTGGCCACTGTCAGTGGACAGGCTGCTGGGCTGGATGGACCAGCTGCTGGGCTGGATGTACCTTTGGTCTGACCCAGTATGGCCATTCTTATGTTCCATGGTTTTGCAGGCATTGGTAGATCACAGAGGTTGTTTCACTTACATCGATGTGGGATGATCGGGGATTGTTCATGATGTACACATCTTCAGAAATTCTGTGCTACACAGAAAGCTCATGGATGGGACTTTTTCCCCCCAGAGTGGAAAATCAAGATTGGTGACATGGAGATGCCTATTGTAAAACTGGGCAACTCTGCTTACCCTCTGCTTCCTTGCCTTATGAAACCCTACACAGGAGTCCTGGACTGCAGCAAGAAAAACTTCGATCAAAGACTCAGCAAGTGCAGAATGGCGGTGGAATGTGCCTTTGGCCATTTAAAATCGAGGTTCAGATGCCTATTGACCCATTTGGACCTTTATGAAACTAATGTTCCCACCGTAATTACAGTGTGTGTTATTTTGCATAATATTTATGAATCCAGGTGGGAGAATTTTCTGAACTCCTGGAATTTCGAGGCTGAGGCCATGAGGCTTACTTGCAGCTGCCCAGGCGGCCATTCATCGATAACCATGCAGAGGCAGCAGCAATCAAGGACGCTTTAAAATATAGCTTCATTAGTGATCTGCCATGCACATGATAGCTAGTATTTCTCTGTTGTAATACCAGACAACCCACACGCACCAAACTGACTTGTGCTCCCCATCAAAAGTGAACCAGTAAATCAGACTATCTTAAAAGAAAGAATGCTTTTACTTGGTGGGAGAGAGTTAGATTACAGGAAAAAGAATGGATGTGGAGGGAGGGTTATTTTCCCAAAATAAAAGGGCCCCTGTGCTTTCAGCCCTCTCCACCCTCACCCATATGCCTCTGCAGTGAGTCCTCTGTGGCCCTTGCCGTAGCGGCAGGCAACTGTGCTATCGGCCCTCTCCACCCCCGCCCATGTCCTTCTGTCACGAGTCCTCTGCAGAGCTTGGCATAGTGGCAGGCACTTGTGCTATCACATCTCTCCACTCCAACCAAGGTGCCTCTGCCATGAGTCCTCTGCAGCCCTTGTCACAGCAGTGGGCAGCTGTGCTATCAGCCCTCTCCACCCCTACCCAGTTCCCCCACTATGATTTGTGCACCCTGCCACTCTTGCATACAAAAAAAAAAACAACCCAAAAATCACACTGAGCTCAAAAGAGTAAGTTTATTTTGTGCAGGGAGAAGAGGTTTAAGTGGCAGGGAAAAGAAGCATGATCAAGGGTGGTGGAATAGCCTTTTGCAGTGGCTGTTGGAGCTAGAGTGGCAGGCTGTCCTTGCCCTCACTCTCCATGTTTGGGGATTGTGATGACTGGGTGTGGGCAACCTAGAGAGAAGTGAGCATAGCCCACACTGCTGCACTGGGAGACCCTCTGCAGCTTCCACATGGAGCTCAAGACGTCCATTTGGATGCTCACTGCTGTTATGGGCTTTGCCGTGTCCTCCCTCTGGTTTGCCACTTGCTCCCTCTGGAAGTCAAGCATTCTCTGCTGCCACTGTGCTGTGTACCTTCTCGTGTCACTGGTTTCTGCTTCATACTGCACCATGTGCTGCTGGATCAGATCATGCTTGGACCTTTTGCGCTTCCTCGCCTTGTCTGCCACGCTGCGGATGCCAGTTGGAAAGTGAAGATCAAAGCTGAGATGCAATTCATACTAAATGCTTACCCATGGAATGAGTGGGTCTCTGTCTCTATTATCAGGGAAAGTTTCTTTTTGCAAAGCTGCTTCAGGCTTATTAAGGATGGAATTCAAAGTGGGCATTGCACAAGCCATCATTTGCCATCCTTTATGCAGAACATTTAGTTGTGGACCTGGTAAGCTATTGTCTGCTTTCTGTGAGGCAGGTGGTGCTGCAAGGTAGGGGAAGCCATCCAGTGTTCTGGAGCAGGGGAAAAGTGTTTTTGGACGTTCCTGGCACAATCCTCCATGAGGAGCAAGGTCCACAGAACCTGGCAGCAGTGTTGCGACGGGATGGTGGGGAAGGGTTTTGTTCCAGCAGCACTGAAGGCTGGGTGGGGAGGGATCCCTGTAAAGTGAAAATAAGTGCTGTGGGGGTGGGTTCTAGCCATCTGCCAGATAGGGGGTAAAAAGTTTCTCATTGATCACCTCAGCAGCCCTCATCAGGGAAGAAAGGCCATGTAAAGGAGGGCAAACCCACCTGTGCTGCACATGCTGGTTTGCAATAGCAGGGTTCTCAGAGCCTGTCAGCCACATGGTGAGGGGCGAAGGTGGGGAAGGGTTTGATTCCAGTCACAGGGACGGATGGATGGGGCAGGATCCCTGTAAGTAAAAGGAAATGCAGGCAGGGGAAAGGGAAATGGGAGGGAAGAAGGCCCGGAGAGCTTGCCACCAGTGCTGAGGGGGAAAGACAGAATGCCTGCCAGCCAAGAAGTGTGACAATGTGCTCCAAAGAAATGTAAAAGGGCAGGAAGCATTGCAAAAAAATCCAATCCAAATTCCAATGCTTCTTCAGGTTGCGAAAGAAGACATCACCCTCCTAAAACTTACAGATATTGACAAAGAAGAGCTGCTCATCCTGTGTGACCACAAGCCTGGAAAATTTGCCAAAATGCTTTGTGGTGCCGTGACACCAGACTGCTATCTGATTGCTTGGTGTGGCAAGGTGTGCTACCGTGGAAGATGCAATAAGTCAGGCCTGCCCAAAAACCTGGTGCAAAGAGTGCCTGGATGAAGCCTTCAAGGAGATCTCCAAAAAAGAGAAGCACTCCATCCCCAGAAATATTAACCTGCTGTTCTGAGGGACACAGATCCATAGAAAATCTATACCCATACCTATATCTATACCCACCTGCAACCCACTTCTAGCATTCCAAATAAAAATACAAGAACAGCTTGGTCCTGGGGGCTCGGGGAGTGGTACCAGCTCGAGGGTGAAGAGCTCCAAGCTGTCAGGGAGAACTTCCTTGAGCCCCTGCTCATTGCCCCCATCCTCATCTCCACTGGCATCTTTCTCCAGGCCCCCCAGCTCCACTTGGCTCACCCCGAACTCTGAAGCACAACTGTTGTAATTAATACTGGGCAACATGGTGGGGTCCCCTTTAAGAAGTACGTGCAGCTATTCATAATAGTGGCAGGTCTTTGGCGATTACTTGCAATGCCAGCTGGCTTCCCGGACTCCGTGATAAGCCTACTGGATTTCTTTCACCTTCACCCAGCATTGCGTTGAGTTCCAGGCATGATTTCTGGCAATCATTAACTGTGAGATGTTATCATATATGCTTGTGTTGCTCTTGAACACATGCAGTCTGCTCGCCACTGATTCATCTTCCCAAGCTGCAAGAAGTTCCAGAATCGCCTGATGGCCCCATGCTGGAGCTCTCTTGCAAGCCTGAGAATTAGTAGGCAGATCACTAGCCTGGGTGCTCATGATTGCAGGAGATGGCTACTGAAGCGGTGTGATGGCTGCCCATGCGGTTCAGTGCGATGGGTAAAAGACATTTTTCATGGTGGGTGCCCTTTATATTTCCAGGCCTGAGGGCTGATGAATTCAAATTCACATTCGCAGGCTTCCTGTGATCTCCTTCCTGTGCACCCGGCGAGCAGTGGAGAAGGAAGTGGCCATACATGGCAGGTAACTGCATAGCTTTGTGAGATAGGTATGGAACACTTCTGCAGGCTAATAAATGTGATTTTAAGACTTGGCACTTCAACACTGGCCTTTATTCAAACTTTTAAATTCAAACTTGATGCTACACCTGGCCGGTTCCAATGATGATATGTTGACATTAGTGCTCCCTAATTCAAGCTAATGGTATTTACAGTGAAGACAGTCGCATTGTAATATCAGGCTGCCTTAAATTTGAATGTATCTCATAGTGTAGAGGTAGCCTCAATTCCTTAATTCATCTTTCTAGCCACTGTGCCACCTCCACATCCAAAAGAGCAGGTTCTGATCTGGGGAATTACAAAAACCAAAACAAGCGATCCTAGCACCGTCAAGACTAACAATTGTATTTATTAGGTAGTGAGCTTTTGTGGATAAGACCCACTTCCTCAGATTTGGAGCTCAAATGAGACTGCAGGGTCTAGGTATAGTCGGGACGGGGGAGAAGATGAAGGAGTGGAAAAGGGGAAGAGGGGAGTCACTTGTCATTAATAGGAGCTGTGGCAGAAGTAAATTTAACTTAAGGGGGATGGTCCCATTCCTGTGAATATCAAAGGTGGGGAACTAGCCCTTGTAATGCATAAATTAATTGAGATCTCCGTTAATCTCCACGTTAAATGTGTCAAACTTGCAAATGAATTCCAATTCCACATCCTTTTGTAACACGATGGTCACTTTAAGGTCCATTATTGCGTGTCCAGGGAGGTTAAACTGTTCCCCTACAGGTTTATGGGTATTCCAGTTCCTGATGTCTGATATTTGTCCTTTGGTGCAGACTGCTCGGTTTGTCCAATGTGCATGGCAAAGGGTCATTGCTGCCAAATCATGGCATATATCACATTAGTGGATATGTGGGTGTATGAGCCCCTGATGCTGTGGCTGGTGTGGTTAGGGGAATGTTGCTCCCTGTTGCTTTATGCCTAAACCCACCTTTCAGCGCCTGTTTGGAAAGGAACTGGCAAACAGAAGACCCTGCATAAAATGACTTGGCATTTGTTTTTGGATGTGGTAAACAATGGACTGTCCCAGCCGTGCTTAAGGCTCTCTTATTCATCCGTAGCCTTAAGCCAGCTGCTCTCAGTCATTATGAAACATTGCAGATATTTTATTTCATCACTTGCAAAGCTGAATGTGACAAGCGAGATACTTGGACAGCAATATGTGTCTTGTCCATTTGAATAGGGCATTTATAGATTGTTTTTTGTCATCAGTTTCTCCCCGGCAGCTCACTCTATAAAACTCTCAGAACCACTTCATGCTCAGTGGACATCATCATGAGATTTGCTTTTCGACCAGCTTAATCCCTTCACCCCTGAATTGTTTGTGACCACCTGCTGTGCAGGATGTGGCTTTCCACGTCAGAAAGGCTAAAGAAGTCCCACCACGCTCATTGTCTGAAGACCAGGGCCCAGTTCAGCACTGCAATGCGTTTGTATATTCTCCTCAGCACCCTGGCTGTGCCCAGAAGGCGGTCAGTAAATACTTACAATGCACTTAGTTTTCCATGTGATTCATGAATGGGGCAATGTTGTGGCTTGCTCAAATGCAGTACGTCACTGATTATATAGAGCAGCTTGTCTTTGTTATTGCTGAAAGCGCTGTCCTTGAAATTTCTGCTAAAGTGCAGACCCACTGGATTTTTCCATGTATATTACAGCATAAGGATGTACTTTGAAGCTCACAAAGGCGCGCGAGCTGTAATCTCATTAGCTTGCTAATCAGCCGTGGGGACACAGCAGTGTGGGCTTCAGCACAAGCTAGCAATGTGAATACACCCATGGGAGGGTGGTGCAGTGGGCTTAGCTCACATTCCCCATCGCCTCCGCTATATTTACTGAGGTATCTTGCTTAAAGTTAGTGCTCTGCAAGCTGAGGCAATCACAGCCCCAGCCCCAGTGTTCTATTTCACCAAGGGTGAAATAGAATTAAAAAAGCCTTTCAGGAGAATGAAGATAGAGTTATTTCCCCCTTTTAAGTTACAGTTTCTCTGCAAGGCTTTGGGAACATGTCTGGGTTATTGTCTGATCAAGGGGTGGAATATCTCAAACAAGGGGAAGTTGGAATGTTAAGGTACAAATTTGGCTACTGATAAAGTGTGATATTTATTTGTCGAGGTGGAGAAATGGGGGCAGTGACATGATTTCCCCACCTGTGCTGTGAATTGCTGGTAGGGCCGCAACCAGGCCTGGGGACTCTGTACTTCCAAACTCAACTTCTCTACTGGTGCAATTAAAAAAGCCTGAGAAACAAAGCACTGCCCGTATTGTCAGTGCAGTGAGAGGACTGGAAGCAAAAATGATACCAGTTGAGAATTTTTTTCTACTTATAGTGTCCCAGAGATGGTGTTCTGGGATCAGCAACAGGAGCATCCAGCAAAGGAGGTTAATTTGTAAAAACAGTAATGTTAAGAGGCAAATTCTACATAGCAGAAATAGCAAGAAGTGGTGTAGAAAAAAAAGCAGGTACAGACTGAATCTCTTTTTCTACAGGGATGTAAACATCCATATGTTGGGAATGAAGAAATCAAGATATGCAATGTGAAAATGTACAGCTTGCTTTCAGACAAAAGACTGTTGGTTTCACTGCACTGGCTTCTAATGATAGTGTCTTCACAGGATACTTCAAAAGTGATGGATGGAGGCATATATATAATGACCTGTTCAAGTCAGAAATTGAGACGGTCTCAAAGGAAGGTGCCGAACAGATCTATTGAGTGAGGCGCGTGAGCATGTTCAAGAGCAGTGCCAGTTCAATTTTACATATATATCTTCTTGACAACCAGGGGGAGAGACAAGATTGCACATTTTCTCAGGATTAATAGTTTCGGGTATTTCTTTAATTTATTACTTTTGGGAATAATGTTGACTTTGTTTCCTTTTTAGCAGGGCGCACACACAGCCTTTAAAGTTCAGAGGCTCTGTGCTCCTGAAGCAGCTGTTTACACAACAATATATTTCATCTACATACACTTAATCAGTTCCTTTTGTGAAACTGTCTCAGTTCATCAACATATTTGTAAAATGGTTCAGCTTCCAGTGCTGGAACTCGCCTCTGCTGGCACAAAAAAGAGACGGGGAAGACTTATACCTGGTGTATGAGGGGAAGTGGGCAGGGGGTTGGGGAAAGGGATGTCAAAAACGTATTTTCCATTCCAGACTGAGCAGCTCCAAGTCCTAAGGCATTTGCCAGAATGATTGTGTGGAGCTGGCAATCTCACTTAGCGGATGCCGTGTGCCCAGGGAAAGAAGTTTCATTTCAACAGATACATTTCGCCACCACGGCACGTGTATTCAGAAGGGTAGTGCAGCTGGGCAGCTACCCCACTCCAGCCAGGAGAGGGTAATGCAGGCCGGAGGGGGCCTGTGCAGGGGCCCAGCCAATGAGGAAAAGGCGCCAAGGGAGCCAATCAGAGAATGGCTTGCTGGAGCAGCCCAGTTTGCAAGGAGTTTCTCAGCAAAGCCGTTCAGTCCTGCCCAGGGTGGGTGCAGAACTGGTTGCCTGTGAGAAGCACCTTAGGGGGAGCAGGGCTGGGCAGGCTCAGGAGAGCAGAGAAAGAGGCTCCGGCCTGACACCCGCCAGACTGTGGCCTTAATACCAGGGCTGTGAAGGTGGAAGGGTCACAGGAGAGGTGCCTCAGGGAACAGGAGGCAGTAGAGGGGAGTGAAGTGCGGCAAGATGGGTAGTAGGTTCAAAACTAATAAAAGGAAATTTTTCTTCACACAGCGCACAGTCAACCTGTGGAACTCCTTGCCCGAGGAGGCTGTGAAGGCCAGGACTCTATTAGGGTTTAAAAAAGAGCTTGATAAATTTTTGCAGGTCAGGTCCATAAATGGCTATTAGCCAGGGATAAAGTATGGTGCCCCTAGCCTTCAGAACAAGGGCAGGAGATGGATGGCAGGAGATAAATCACTTGTCTTCTGTTCTCCTTCTCTGGGGCACCTGGCATTGGCCACCGTCGGCAGATGGGATGCTGGGCTTGATGGACCTTTGGTCTGACCCAGTATGGCCATTCTTATGTTCTTATGTTATGTTCTTATGAGGTGACAGTCCCTTGGTCAGGACCCAGGATAGTGGGCAGGTCTGGGTTCTACCTTGCCCCCTTGCGCCATAGATAGCTGCCACTGGAGTGTGGCTGATACAGACTGCAGCTTGCCCCTGAGGCTAGACCTTGGCTGCAGCTGGCCACCGTGTGAGATTGAGGACTGCCGATTCCCCTGGAATCAGGGAGAGGCCAGAGTAGTGGAGCGCTGCAGTCCACAGGTCCCAAGCCAGAGGGCAAGGCAAGAGAACAGAGCAACAGCAGGAGACAGTGTGGCTGGAAGAGGGTTCCTTGTGAAGAACAGAGCTAATTCCCAGTGTGACCAGCAGGAGGCACAGTGAGGGTGAGTACTCAAATTCTTGAGGAGTAGGCAAAATAAGGAGGCAGGGAATTCCAGTGTATAGGGCTTTTGGCCAGGTGCTTGGGAGAACTGGGTCAGTTTCTGGCTCTGCCACTGATACAGTGTATGGCCTCAGGCAAGTCTCTTTGTCTTTGTTCCTTAATTTGCTCCTCTGTAAAATGGGGATAAAGATGCTTTCCTCTGCTGTAAAACTCTTTGACATCTGAGGATGGAAGCTGCTAATAAAACTGTACAGTCTAGCACCCAAGCGACTGGAGTAGTGCCTGAAACATTATAGCTTCACTGCATCTGAACCTTGTGGGTGTGCAAGTGTGTGAAGGACATGGCTCAAAGGGGCTTTTCCTCTCCAGTTTTGGGCTATGTGTACGAGGCCCAGTGCTTGAAATAGGCTTCCCGGAAGGGATGGGAGGAGCACAAAGGGCTGGTGGACGGCCAACAGCTCTGCCACCCGGAAGACATGCATGCCATGTCCTACTGGAAGGCAACTCATGGTCTTCTCCTTTGGCTCCTCTGGAGCCATTGTGCCTGCTTATAATTTGGTTGTGTTTGTACAGTGCCTAACACAACTTGGCACGCTAGGCATCACTGCAACACACATACTTAATACACAGTTAAAAGGAAAATGCCCCATGTTACTGCTGCTCTGGTGGTGTTGCAGCTCCACACGTGTGCTGGCATGTACAGTGGAGATCACTGAGTAATATAATTGTCGTGTGGCAAATTTATTGCAGGACCTGTCCTGCCCATTAATGCCTACATAGGGCATATCCTGTCCTATAGGCTCCCCCCCATCTCCTTTCTTCCCCATCATCTGTCTTCCCTAAGTTCCTCTCTTACTGCCCCCAGCTCTAGCCCCTCCTCTCCTGATGTAGCCTCCCCTGGAGCTTCTCTCAGTGGTGAATTCCCTTGATATTTACTCTCTTACCTTCCCCTCACTTCTGTGGATAAGGAATTTGCTAAGGTGCTGTTAACCTCTCCTGTCTCCTGACAGACACAACTGCAGCTTCTGCATTTCCTCCCGGGAAGAGGCGGTTAGCACTATCGTTGCCATGAAGCAGGGGAAAGAAAATCAGTGAAAACCCTGACCACTCCCAGAGCAGAGGGAAGAAAATTGGGAGTGTTGTGGCAAGTACGCCAGAGAACAAAGAGGGCAGCAGCAAGCTTCGGTCTCGCTCTAAGAAACAAACAGAAGGCCAGTGGATAGTGAGTAAATACATTAATATTTTCAGAAGTGAAAGCAAGCAGAGGTGCCTGTGTTGGTGCATTGACATTCCATATGTTGGTGACAAGTTTAACTGGTTATTTACACTGCACATGCCATTGCTGTGATTGCTGCGCTGGTTTAGTACCTACACGTGCAATTTAGCTGTGCAAGTGTGTGCACATTTGCCTTCTGAAAATCAACAGGCCCATATCCTACACAATTGTTAGTCATGAAATGTTACGCCTGCTGTATGAATAAAAAGATCAGACCATCCGGCTGCTGTTTTAGGGCGCAGACCATCTGAATAAAAACGGCGGAGGTAAGCGTGTGCCAGAGCTGTGGGTTCACCATATAGGCAGCATTGTTTGTAGTGCAGCAGAAGTGTTTGCATTACAAGAGAGTCAACGATGTTTAGGTGCGTAACTGGGCACCATGTTACAAGTTTGTAGGAGCGGCTTGTAAAGGTTTCACCTCCCTTGGTCAGCATGGTCAGGACCTAACAGGTCCCGAACTGAGAATTTGCTGCACAGGGGAGGTGCAGGACTTCTGCCCCCAGACAGCCCTGTGCTCCTGGGGGTGCTGCAGCTCCAGCCTACCTCCCCCGGGACTCCAGACCCAGCCCAGGCTGCCAAGGGGCTCCAGACCCTGCCCTCCCTCCTCCCACAGCTGCCATAGGGCTGTCATGAGGCTCTGGCTCTGTCCCCTGGCCCCACAGACTCTTGCTCCTCCCATGCTGCTGTGGGGCAGGGGGAAGCACCAGCTCATGGCCCTGCTGTCATGGGCAGGCAGAGGCTCTGGCTCCCTGCCCTGTGCTGCTGTGGGGAAGGGGGCTGTGCTTCTGGCTTCACTCCTGTGGGGCAGGCAGGTCTCTAGCCCCAGCCCCAGCCCCAGCCCCAGCCTGGAATGCTCTCATCCTGGAACATCTGTGGCTCTGCCAAGAGGGTAATGAAACTGAGGGTAAAAGATAAGTGGAAGTCCAACCCCCCGGCACCGATGAACATCAGAGCTTTACTATGTAAAGACCAACTTGTGCGGGTGACTAACACCTGCTGATTTCATGGGCCTGATTCTTATTTACACACTGGAGGGTTCCCATCAGCGTCAAGGCACCTTAACGTGTCATGCAGTTCAGCCCGCCCGTGAAGTCTCTTTACGCCGGCAGACTGGTAAACGGGGCCCTGAGCGGACATGAGAATTGGGCCCCGGACTCACTTTCACGGAGGGGTCCCTCTTTAGGTCAGTCCTGAAGTTGATGATGGTG